>NC_135179.1:25194108-25514421 GCF_041146795.1 Maylandia zebra | reverse complement strand
TCTGGAAGTAGATTCTTTAAGATACCACATCAGTTGTAATCTTTGTGTTATTTACAAGTGTATCAACCATCTATGAAAGCCCTGAGAGGCATGTGAGAAAGAAACAAAACTGATTACTGCATTTTTTTATCTCAAGTCTTTGCGAGCTCTGTTGCTCTTTATACGACATGGCCTTACTTTGGTCTTTTAAAAGAAATGGTTATCATAAAAAAAACAAAAAAATAGCATGTTTTTTTGTTTGTTTGTTTAAATTGTGGCAACACCTTCATTAGGAGAGAAAACTATGTAGCTCAGATTGTGCCACAATGTTTTTTCCCCTCACCTCTCATTATTTGCTATGCAGCTTTTATTTTTTCAGCATTACTCTATATCAGGGGTTGTCAAAGGTACAGCTGACAAAAACGATCCCATTTGGCCCCTTGGACTAGAAGCGTGAAAACTGCAAAGAAAGGGTCCCAAATTTGGAGACTTTTTACTGCTTATTTATTTATTTTAGTGGAGAAGCATTGTGTGTTGCAAGGTTAAGTTTATGCAAGCCAGAGGTTGGAGTCCTCATTAGTTTTATGACGTTCTTACTAACAAAGAAATAACCCCTGGCCTGCTGGACCACACCAAAGAAAGGTGATCAACGCAATGAGCCATGCTGACACATTTGCTTGACTTGCAGCATGAGTGTTTCTTTGTAATGCAGTAAAGTGACTGAATGTGGGAAAAAAAAGTGCATTATTATAGTTCGATTTGTAAAAGAACCAGTAATTAAAAGTTTATTTAATAGATTATTATGCACTGGCTGTGCATATCCAACCCACTGGAGATTAAACTGGCCTGTAAGATAAGTTTGATACCCCCAGTTAAAACAACTATATCATCTAGACTGTCTGTTATTATGTTTTGTGTTTTCAGCATGTATGCAATGTGTGTTATTCTCCTCTAGAGGTGTAAGATGCCTTTAGAACTCTTTATCTACTTTCTGTTACCTGGCGGCGCAGGGGGATCTGCTTGGTCAGTTTGTGAACCGCTGGCTGGCCACCAAAGTCGGGCTTCTTTGCAGTGTTCCTCATGCGGCACACCACCACAATGCCCACCATGCAGGCAATGAGGAAGACGCCCGCGCAGTATATTGCGATCTCCACGTAGTCTGGGGAAATGGACTCAGGAGTTTTCTCAAGGGCTGAGGAAAACAGAGAAATGGCAGCGAGGGTGAGGTCAGGCGAAGAAGGTTAAAGGAACACTCTCTAGGATTGCTCACATACGTGCTCTCCATTTGCACAGACAAACACGGGTATCAGACAGACAAACACAGAGACAGATGCTCTGGAGGTGACTCATGTATAAATGTAATCACCATCAACGAACTATCTAAACAAAAATTATTTTGTTGCATATCCTCTCCTCTCTATTTTTCCCAGCATTCCTAGTTAAAAAACAAAAAAAGTCTAGAAACTCCGTACAGGGCTTAACAGTCTAAACAGACAATTAAATCTTGACTCAGCCAGTCCAACCAGGCCTGCATCTGTCTGCATTCTGTGCTAATGTTGGAGACACGTGAGCACAAACCCACACCCACAAACGGTGGAACAATGAACGCTTCACTTCAGATTGCAAAGGGGAAAGCGCTGTCCTATATGGTTGCGTATCGCCTGAACTTCCTGTCAGAAATGGTCTTAGTTTATATTTGAGTGTGTGTGTGTACACTATAGAAACAGACTGTTCCATAATGCATAGCCTCCAGACCACAAACAAGGCTTTTGTACAGTACAGCCAACCAAACTGCCTTTCAGCCAGCTGGAGGTGAAGCTACTGTACATGTAGGAACCTTTCTTCAGCCTACTTTGTATCTGCTGGTCCAAAAACCACAGCGCACACACACACACACACTCACACACAGAGGAGTTACAGCCTTAAAGGCGCCAGCCGTGCAGATAGAGCTCATTGAGTGTAATAAATATTGCATATTACTCCCAGAGGAAATAGCCTGCTTGTGATCATTATGCGGTATTGTTTACAGACAAAACCCAAACTATTATCTTGTTACAGCCTTAATGATGGTTTAATACTGGCTGTCTGTTGAGGGCTGCCGACAGCCAGCTACTCTCAGTCACATTTAATGCCCACTGTACTTTTTGAAAGGAACTTGAGCATCAATAATCACCCGTTTAGCCTGGAACTAACTCGTCGATGAGTTTTACGTTTCTCATCCTTTGGCATGTGTAATTACAGCCCGGACATTCAGCAATGGACAAAAATAGAGGATTTAAAAAAAAGGATGTTGATAAATGACGACGCACACAAGCATAAGACATTCACTGTGCAGAAGTTGAAAGCTTTGGCTCTGATAATTGAGAAAGTCAAGCCAACGTGAAGCGAGTGTTGAGCTTTAACTTTCAACCTTTATTTCAGGGAGAAATAAGAGTTTTTAAAAGATTCCAATTATCAGAGCCAGAAGGGGGTAAAGTACAGCTTGAGGCATAAGGGGGAAAAAATGCTATTTTTGTGGCACTCAAAGACTTTCCCCGAGAAGCAGGAGACAAACAAGAGCGACAGAAGAAAGGCAAACCTTCCCCACGTTTTGGAGTCTACAGGTACTTGAACTGTTGCTGGAGCACACCAAACCACCCTGTCATCTGCTGTGAGCATTCAGCAGCTCACCAGGCCATATCATATTATAGAATACAAGCTCTCCCTGCTTTTTGCAGTGCATTGCCTTGGATGATGGCCGCGCTGGCTCCTAGCCATAATCTGCTATTTGAGTTGTGTGAATTAGACTCCAGAGGGAGGATTTGCCTTCCAGAGAGATAATTGAAATGACACAATCCAATCATTTTTGGAGAAGAATGAGAGCGGGAAAAGAGAAACAGAAGACAGTACATGGGTGTATATACCTGGAAGCACCGTCAACCAAGCAGTGTGATAGGAGATCCCAATAGAATTACCCGCCAAGCACGTATACTCCCCAGCATCTTCAAATGTTACATTGGGCAAGTAGAGAACTTCTATCTCCTTATCTGTGGTGTTAACACCTGCAGTCTGGAAGAGGAGGAGGAAAAGAGGGAAGGTGAAAGTAGAAGAGTCAAAGAGAGAAATAAGGACGGAGAGAGAAAGAGAAAAAAATGAGACCCCACAGCACCAAAAGAGAAATCAGAGGAGCTGGATAGTATCCATCGTTGCAGTTCCATCTAGAGGAAAGGATGTTGGGAACACTCGGGGCTGGAGAGGACACAGATGGAACCCAATATGCCACCAAATACATGAGGAAAACAGAACAAGTGCACCAGAAACAAATACCCAAAAGGTTCCCATCACCCACAGAACCTGCTAAGAAAAGGCAAGTCTAAACCACACATTAGACACATGCACAACACAGAGCGAGCATGGAGAACACTGCAACACCATGCATCACCTTGACACAGCTCGCACAGAAAAAAGATGCTAGCTGTGTCAATTTTGATGTCTAGGTGTGCGGGCTCGTCCAGTGCTTCCATGGTCTCACCATTCCCAGGTAATGACGGGGGGGTGGGGGAACAGCTATTACACAAGGGCGCAACATAAAGGGGGAAAACGGACTGTGATACCAGGACAACCAAGGGACCACCAGCAGGACCACCACAGCACAGCAAGTCAGGATCGAAGCCTATGAAACCACACCGGAAGGTAGGGAGGGAGTGTAGGTGAGTCAGGTCTCATAGGTTACCTGTGATGACAGTCAGCCAGCCCGACTGGCTGACCTCGCCTATATAATTGGAGGCTTTACAGATATATTCTCCAGCATCTTCTTCTGTCACGTTGGTGAGTGTGAGCACTTCCACGTCTGAGCTGTTAATGCCTGAACGCTGCAATCCACATACACACACATTCTTAGACACGCACATCAAATGAATGAGCAGAATTAGTCAAACATCACGACTACAGCTACTGCATATGGATCTGCAGGAGAGAGGAGAAAGCAGGAATCCCCACGGATAAAACCTGGCACTTCATCAGGGGAAAAACAGAGTTAGTTCCTTATATGACTGCTGACATTCACCTGGAGTCACTGGCAGAACGCCACAACGGAGGGAAGGATTTTTGTTTACGCAGAAATAAAATCTAAAAGGGGACGTGAGGCGACCTACCTTTAACACTCTGACATAGGGGTGTCCATCTATGCCGTAGCGGCTGCCGTTTTGAGTGATATGCTTTAGCCACTGGATGTGAGGTTGCGCATCACTGTAGACCTTGCAAACGAAACGGGCATCCTCTCCTACGTGGACAGTGGTGTTGGCCGGGAGGCCGGCCTGAAGAATAGGCCGATGAGGAGACCGCTCTGTTGAGAGAGAAGAAAATTAGAACATGTCTAAATGCCTGCCACTTCCCTTTAAGAGTCTCGTAGTTAAATCTGATGTTTAAGAATGTGAACGTTGATTTGTGCTTTATGCACTGTGAGTGTGAATGGTTTTTCCGAGCAGCCCAGGCAGGTATAATCATGGTGATCCCGATGTGTAAATCTAAGAAGCTCTTGAAAGCTACAAACAAAACAAAGAGGAGTATCTAGCTCTAGTAAACAGAAATCAGGTAGAGGAGGACTTTTATAAATCGAGGCGCACATTGGGGGTTAACCTAAACTATGTGCCCGTCTCGGAAAGCGGAATATCTTCATAGCGCCCTCACATCTCGACTTATCTGCATTCTTTTACAAGCAAACATTTGCCCAGAGCGAGACCTGTGGAACAATGCCCCCTTTCAAACACCACCGCTATGAAGAGCCCACCAACCCCCACACTGACAGCAACCACCCGCTGCCACTAAACTCTCACACACGCACAAAGTGACATCACCGAGCCGGGGGCGCCGCAGCGCCTTTCCAAAACAAAGCCTGAAGGTAACTGTAGTGAATACGTTTGTGCCCGTGTATGTATACGTGTCGGGGTTCGTCACGGGGGATGGTCAGAGCGTGGAGGCTGGGAATTAGAGAGAAAGAGGGGGAAAAAGGGGGGGGAATAATTAGCAGGGTGAAAGGAAGGAAAGACGAGGGATCGACAGATGGATAGTGCAGAACCTAAGAGGTAGAGACTTCTTCCATGTGTCTGCATTTGTCTCCACGCTCCACCTTTTTGACATCTGTCAGATCAGATCAATCCCACCCCTTATTCCTCCCTCCTCCCCTCTGCACATTCCTAGAGCACGTCTTGTTTATTGTCTCTCTTTATTTGCCCCCATTTTCTCTCCTCTCCCATACTTCACGAGCCTCCGCACCCTCTCGATCTTTACAAAACAGGGAGAGGTGATCGACTTGAATTTCGTGCTCTCTTTGTAAAACATACCGAACAGCATTTTATGAGGCAATTTTCTTTTTAAAGAACTTTAAAACCATTTCAAAATGTGAAACAATCACACGCAGAGGAACATGTTGGCAAGTCAAAGGACTTTTTCCTTTTTCTTTTTTTCTTTAAATGAACTTGAAACTTTATTATAGCTGTGCCAATTCTGGCTGGAGCATTTAGAGCTGCATAGCTGACTACTTAGACTAAATGACAGAATATGTGGTGGTGTGAGAAAAATAGGCCACGTAATGATTTGGGAGAAACCCGCAAACAATAAAAGGCTGTGGAGCTTTTCTTTCTTAAATTAGAAAAAGGAATATCACGTGTGTGTGTGTGTGTGTGTGTGTGTGTGTGTGTGTGTGTGTGTGTATAAACTCTTAGATCTGATGTTGTGAGGACACAAGTCTGTTCATGCTGTCACATGGAGGAGATTTGGCTTTGGGAAGTTCCCATAGCATAAATCATAAAGATTTAGCATGAAAGGTCAGTTTAAGTTTAGAATAAGGTTAGGGTGAGAGTTAACGAGGTAGTAGTTATGGTCAAGTCTCCAGTAAATGAACACAAGGGATGGGAAAGTGTGTAACGCGTGGTTATGGGTCTAGAAGTTTCCCCATTGAACTTGTACAAGAACTTAAAGGAAGGAAGCAGAAGACATATTTGGAAAAAATTCCAGTAAGCAACAGAAAAATAGGCCAAAGTTAAGGTTTCTCTGTATCAAAACAAACGAAGAAGCAAACCCCGCATTAATTTTTTATGTGTTGTTGTTACCAGGGTCACAACAAGGAGATGGCATTCCATCGTTCAAGTCTGATGAACTTTGGGTGCTGGGTGGCTTGGCACACAGTGACCTGAAGGTCAGGGAGGGGCTTAGGAAAAACACAGCACAGCACAGGAGGACACAGGGCTACCCACAAAATGTCACATAGCCACCCCGATCTCTTTTAACTCCTCATTTCTCCACTTGCCATGGCTGTCACTTTGCAACCCTTTCTCCAAAGCCCAGCTTGAACCAGAGCAAACTGGCTGCTTTTGGTTTTAAATCAAATCAAATCAAATCAAATCACTTTTTATTGTCACATCACATGTGCAGGCACACTGGCACAGCACATGCTGATCATGCAGGTCATTTGGACAAAAAAATTTTTAAAAAAAAAAGACATAAGAGCAGCATTTTCTGTCCCTGCTTCCCTTCCTTTTCTCTCTTTCTCCCCCTCTCTCCATTCTGTCCAACCAGCTATAATGGAGTAAAATGAAGCAAGAGGTTGCAGGGGGCAGTGGCTGTGGAGCCAGACATGGAGGGGGTTTACTGCTCTGCAATAAAACAGAACAAAAACAGAAATATGCAGTCTGAAGGAGAGCTTGAGCTAAGTGCAGAGCGAAGCAGAGCAGGGGGCCTTAGTTGGGGAGCATTTGCGCCCGTGTGTCGACCTCCACATGTTTGTGTGCCTGTATGTTCACTTTTGTGCTAAAACCCTCAGGTATTTGATCTAAATCTGATACAGTGAAAATAATACTCATCATTACCATGGAGGCACTAATAAAAAGAGCGTGCAATTACAGCATGACTGCTAAAGATTAGTGACAGAGCTAGAACCATAAACTACAAATGCATGAGTGTAGCACCCTAAATTTTCTTCAGTGAAACAAGCAGCTGCAGCTTCATGTCTATTCTGATTATTTGTGGTTTACTGACTAGGCTGTAGAAGAATTACTATGTCAGATAAGTTATGATGCGCAGCAAAGGCCAAAGGAGAACTGGTTCAAATCCAATTTAAGATCAAAGTTGGTGTGTGCGCTTGCACAAGCACACAGGCTTACATTATCTACTATCTTTATCCCACTCCCCTTGTTGTCCGCACAATCGATTTTGCAAACTGAGCAGAAAAACAGTCTTTGCTGTCTTACTCCAAAGGTCAGAAAAGGGGGTTGACTGAGGTGGATCTGAACCCTGTGATACTGCTCAGCCAGCATTCTGTTGTCTCAGAGTCTAGATGATAAAATCATTCACAAATCTTTTTACTGACTTGTAAGTTGTACTAAATGACAAGAATTTGACATTTCATGACATCATCAGGGGCCAATTTGTAAGAAACATGAGTAGGTTCAACATTTTTTTCTTGCAATTTGCATTAAACTATCCTTTAAATAGACACTAAACATTTGTTTTAGCTCGTTGGGACTGACATATCAAGACAAATTACAAAAACAACCTATTTTATTTTATCTGGACAGCATCAAATCACAACAGCAGTTGTGGCAAGACACTAAATTCCCTACAATACAGGGGAAACCCCAATTACAACACAAGTACAACCTGAACTTTATCTGAATTTATAACCAGGAAATTAGACTTCATATTTTTAAGATATTCCTGCAGTTTAACTAAGTGGTGTGTGTCATCTCGCTTCACCTAGACACAAAGATGGGTATCGTCTGCACAGAAATGAAAATGTATGCTATGCTATCAAACGATGCTGCCTTAGGGAAGCATGTATAATGTAAACAGAACTGGTCCTAGTACAGAACCCTGTGGAACTCCATAATTAACCTTAGTGTTTGAAGAGGGCTCTCCAGTTACATGAACAAACTGGATTTTATTAGACATGATTTAAACCACTGCAGCGCAGTACAAAATACTGTGGTGAACAGTATCAAACTCTGCACTGAGGTATAGCAAGACAAGCACAGAGATGAGTCCACTGTCAGAGGCCATAAGAAGATCATTTGTAACCTTCACTAAAGCTGTTTCTGTGCTGTGATGGGCTCTGAAACCTGACTAAAACACTTCAAATAAGCCTTTCCTCTGCAGAAAATCAATTAGCTGTTTCACAACTGCTCTTTCAAGATTCTTCAGAATCAAGAAAGAATTATCAAAGCAGCTGTATGCAATGATATGTCTGTGAGAGGGTTATGAGTATTTTTTTTAAATTATTTGTAAAGAAATTCATGAGATAACTACTAGTTAACGTAAAAGGAACAGAGCTCCGACTGTCAGTCTGGCTACAGTGCTGAAGTCTGATTGTTTTCTTCAATCACTGCTGAATAGTGAGACAACCAGCTGTACAGAGGGCAAAAAAAATAGAGCAATAAAATGTTTTTCAGGCCAAATGAAGATCTTCTACATTAGTGAGACACCACTCAATTCTTCGAGTAGTTTCAAAATCATCAAATGTTTAACTTAACACAAATTAAATATTGTTATATAAATTATTGATAGCCATATTAAAACTGTTGACATATTCATCTTTAGCTTCCACATTCCTCATTGACCTCCACCTGCATCCAGAGCGCACCTGGGCAATTCCACAGAAGACGCTCTATTCCCACTGTGAGAAACACCCACTGCCCTCCCCCTCCTCCATCCCTCCTTTGTTAGCCTCTCAGGTGTACTTTGAGCCTAAGTGTGTGTAGTACTGACCCACTACATCCAGGGTGTAGGTATGGTTGATGGATCCAAACTCGTTCTCCACCAAACAGGTGTAGTTGCCTTTGTCGGACGGCACCACGCTCTCCATGATGAGGGTCCAGTGTTGGCTACGCACCTGGGTAAAGGAGCAGTCTCTTGTTATGCGCAGACAGAAACTCACACAACTTATTATCACGTGCATGTCATTAAATACTGAGCCACTGAGCAGAGATTAGACACCGAGAGCCGGTGCTAAATGTGAAGACTAGGAGGAAAGAGAAAAAAAAAAAGAAGCACACGACAGAGGGGATCTGAAAAGAAGCATTAAAGAAACGAGACGATCCGGTGTGCAAACAATATTCAGGTCAGATTTGAACAAAATGACTCTCCAACGTCACAATCTTTTCTTTATTCATGCAGATTACATACCCTGATGGCGAAAGCTTCCCAGTTTATATCACCGTCTAAGTTCCGAGTGCTCTAAGAAGTACTTACACTGCAAGTACGCCTAACATTGCCCTGCGTGTTTCCACGTTAGCCGTCTACCTCTTCTGTCAACCACTGCTATTTCATTTAGTCTCCCCCATCCTGTAGTCAAAGCCATTTTAAAAACATACAGTTATTCATACTTATTTGCAAAAATAGCTTCACCTCTGTGTGGCATCAGCAGGTGTGAGTTGACAATAGAGTTTCCATCAGCACACTGAAGAGACACTGTAGCCACTGCTTGTACAGGCCTACATTTCACACAATGGAGAGATTATACTACAGGGCTGGGCTCAGGTACAGCTTTTGTCCTGCCTTTGTTGACAAAAAGAGAGAAATGAACTGTCCACGGTAGATTTGACAGCTTGACTGTGTCATTTCCGCCACGTCGTGGCTGTTTTTTGTCCGTGCTGTAATGAGTGTGCTGAAAGCCAACGGGAAGCAACATTAGCGGCTACATCAACATTAATCTGCACCTAAACTTTCCTGGCAGTGAAATGTGTTTCCTCATAAACCACAAGTCATTAACCAGGAGCCCCAGACTCATTCAGCATCACTGGGTCTTTTCATAAATGAATTTCATAACTGTCCATTTGCATTATTAATGCACTTCATCAGTACGACTCCATCATATACAGTAAGGGGACAAAGATGAATTTAAAGGAGAGAAAACAAACTGTAACCAAATTGCGTATCAGACTAGCACCAGTTTAATCTACACCTGGAATCAAAGGTGTAAACATGCACAGCACATGAATTTTAAATATAAACAAGCTCAGCTATAGCATTTGTAAATCATATTTCAGGTCAAAAGAATAACAAGCTGGAATCACTATAAGTCTCCAACCTAAAGCCAGTGGGACAGGTTCTCCCTGATCGAGTTACCTCAACATTGTGAACTCATTTCAAACCTGACGCTACCGACTTTCTCTATGCATTACTGTTTAGGAGCATTTAACCCTTATGTCCTGGGCTTACATTTCTAATTGTTGGGGGTATAGAACCATGTCAAGTT
The DNA here is from genome assembly GCF_041146795.1 of Maylandia zebra. Classification (NCBI taxonomy): domain Eukaryota; kingdom Metazoa; phylum Chordata; class Actinopteri; order Cichliformes; family Cichlidae; genus Maylandia; species Maylandia zebra. The sequence continues at coordinate 25,504,214 of NC_135179.1, read as the reverse complement.
ACAGTGAGAGGCTCTGCAAAGTATCCCGGTGAGAAGAGGCGCACGGATGAGCAATTCCAATTTCACACCAGAAACCCTGCCCTCGTTTCCTCTGTCTTTCCTCCTCCCGTCTCTCCAGCGAAGGGTGGAAAAGGGGTGAAAGGACATTCAGGGAAGTATTGAAAGGAGAAGGCTCTCCTTGCAAATAAAATTCACAAAATGGCCATGAGAACCGCAGCCCAGAAAAGCAGCCAAAACCCAGAGAGGGAAGTGAGTTGACGTTAGTAATAAAAATTCTGATCTATTAGTGTTTATCCTACCTTATACCCTCCCATGCGGTCCTCTTGGCGGAAAGGCTTGCTGTTTTTAAGCCAGCGCAGCTTGGGCTTGGGGTTGCCTCCTGCAGCACAGCGGAACTTGACTGTGTTGGCAGCTGGCACCGCATGCAGCTTCTTCTCCATCTTTGCTGATGAGGTCCAATACGGCGCGCCTGCAACCAGAGAACAGTTGGTGTTGAGTGAGGCTGAGATTTCCTAATAATGTCCTCGGCATTAACATTTTGGCAGTGGGACTGCAGACTGGCTAAGGCATGTACATTTGAAGAATTACTGCAAGAAGAGACAAACCTGAAGCATTTGTAAAACTCCCAGGGCTTTGGGAACCCCAAACCCCCCCTCCAACAGAACAAAAACCAGAGCTCAACATTCACAGAGCTCAACAAAAACACACTTTTCCTGCAGGCTCGACGGGGTGTAGCAGGGGAGGAAAAACATCGGCTCTAAGGGGAGAATGTGCCTGGGCGTTGCCAGGAGGGTAACTAGACCATCACATTCAATTTCATCTCATTCCACTTAGCAGCTTTTTTCCTCCCTCCACTTCCTCCAATTACCATAGCTGCCCTGTTTATCTGCCTGTCACTTGGCTAGATATGGACAGCAGGGCCCAGGACGCTTATCACCTTTTGAAAATCATTATGTGCCGTCAGGGGAGAAAATGAATGTCACATTTAACGAAGGATATCAGAGTTTTCGCTGCATACTTTTGTCCAGATTCATATCAACACCAAACTGACAACCGTTATTTCTCCTACTGAAATCTGTCACCGTGCTTGTGTTTCGTCCATTTGTCAGCTCCTCTTTTTCTCACAATTTCAGTCACTCAGTCAGCTGGATTCCCCCGCCCCTCTTTTTTTTCTCTGCACCTGGGAGGGTGATTGCCTAAGCAGATGGGACTCGGAGGGGAAGAGAAACTCCAAGTCAAACAACAATCCAAACGGTCTTCCACACCATCACTTCCCCCTCATATGGCAAGTAACAGAGGGAATACCCAAAGATAAGACTGCTACTGGTTCAAACACAAGCTTAAATTGAAGGAGACTATTCCCTGCACTCTCTTTCCTTCCCGCCCATACTATCAGCAGAAGCCACCAATCATTTCTCTGGCTTAAACAACCGGACAAGTCGAGCATATTTGGAAAGTACAGTCAGTAAACATCGCTCTTCCTTCCTGAATGGATGCATACAGTAAGTGCTCGCACTATAATTAGTCACTACCCCTTTCATCTTCCTCCTCACTCTCACTATCACTGCTCTTCTTTTTCCTCCAGCTTCACTTCCGCACACTCGCCCTGTTATCACTCCATCCATTCAGACAGAGACAGATTAGGTGGAGACTAACCCATCGTGAGCCCGTCTCTCAAAACCGACCTCTGACCTCAAACTGGCAGCCGGTCAGAAGATGAGGTTGAGACATAAAAGGTGAGCAGTGCAGTTTCCCATGCTCTCTGTCCGGAGGGATAGCACTTCAAACCCAACAAGCCCTCAGATGAAGCCAAACTCTCGCTGGCCCAAACGCTTTGGCCTCCAGGAATCCCTGCCGCCCCCAAAGCCCTGCACATCCGGCTCCCCGCTCACGGCTGTTTATCCTTAGCTGGCCTGGGGTGAGCTGAGGTTATCTAACTCAGGCACTGAGAGTCAAGATTTTTTTTTCTCTCTAAGCTCCTCTAGAGAGCTAAATCTGCAAGTGTCCCAGAGAAGTATTTCATTGTTGAAATGATTTCTTGTTAAGCTGCAATATCCTCCTGTTTACCGTTCATCTGTGCAAGCTGAACAAGTGATTTTTCTTGATGGTAAATTAGTACCAGTGCTGGAAAAATCTGTCAAATCAAAGTACCTCTAAAATGTCAACTTTTACCATGTTCATATGGGTTCTTCACCAAGACAAATTTGATATAAAAGCATTCAATTTGTAATGTTTTTCTTGATCAAGCCGAAACGCTGTTATTTATTTTGACAACCTTTCATGATGGCAGGATTTCCTAAATCCAAAAAAGAAATATGCAACAAACGAAGGAAGCTTCAAAGAGTTATTACATATGTTTAACACATGTGAGGAAGGTTTAATTCGATCTGAAAGATAGTGGCAGATCAATCGTCATCAAGTTTTGATTCAGACATTGTTTAATCCTGGTTGGTTCGCTTAGATTTATGACATCAACTTTTCTTCAGCTGAGTCCCACCCAACAAGGAAGATGATGTCATAAGCAAAGTAAAAACTGAGACGGGGAGGAGTTCCCTTATAAAAATTCGAAAGATGCACAACTTTTACCAAAGGGAACACGCAATAAAAGTGAGCAATCATCTAAACAACACAACTGTAAACAGGATACAGGTCTGATGATTTAGACCCGAGCTTAGAGCGAAGCTCCTCGTGGCTTTTCAACTTAATCATGACATCAGTCCCCCCTGCCCCCCTTCCCTCCATCCACCACCCTAAGCATGGCTCCCCTCACAGATCCCTGTAGAGGCTCCTCTGCATCTTCTCCAATTACACCACCCCCCGCTGATAAACAAACAAATTTCCATCTTTTCTTCACTAGCATATGTTCGTCAGTCTTCTGTACAAAGTTTAAACAAAATGCTCTGTGTTGCCCGATCCAGAAAATAAAGCCACGAATATAAAGCTACACCCCTCACTCTCCACTCTCCTTCCCTCCCACGCCCACCCTCCTCCTTCTCGGCCCGAGGCCAAGGCTCCACGCCATGCTCAGAAAAGAGTTGGTACTGATCCAACACACCCCCACTCCCCTGCCTCTTTTTCTCCCTCTCCCCCCCCCCCTTTCTTTTAATAATAATCTTGGTTTTGAATTTTCAGAAACACACACGGCGAGAAAATGCAACTGTACTGCCAGAACAGCTTCGCCTTTGTTTTCAAACAGCTTATTACCATCAGAGTGGCTGGATCTTTTCCCCTCCACCATTTTTTTCTTTTACTCTTGCTCGAGTTCTGCTTCCCCCCCCCCAACCATCACCACCACATATTTAATGGATTTCAGGCAATTACAGTCAGCCCAAAAGTGGAGAAGGAGAACTCACGATGAGACGCAGCGCCTGTGGAGAAGTTTAACAAGATGTGGAAGCCCTCAACTTTGTTTCAGCCTCCTTTTCGTGAGAGCGTATGCGATCGCAAGCGTGCACATGCGCGCGTGCAGAAACATCCCAGATACTCGCCACAAAGTTGGGTAAAGAACTTTCTCTTTCTCACACACATGCACACACACACACAAACCCATCAGGTGGGTAACTGAGTCCAGATGGGCATCTTTCATAATGGATGAGCCCAGCTGACTAAATGGCTGACAGGATGGCTCCATGAGGCCTGACTACCTGTGAGACACAAGCTAGAAGAATGTAAGGAATCCCTGCACTCCCCTGGAGCGTCCAGCCTGAAATACACACACACACACACACACACACACACACACACACACGCGCACGCAAATCTCAGGAACACTAATGTATAGAATAGCAGCAATATGGCTAAAAGTCCAATTTGACAAGAGTTTGGTGTCACTCCCAGAACAAATAAAGACCATCCACTGTCTGTGCTGCTTTAATCATAATCACAGAATCTCACTTCTGCTAACAAACTCTGACAAAGCCAAGTAGATTATTTCGCTTGGGGATTAAGCCTTTCTAAGTATTTGGCTATCACAATCAGCATCCCACACTTAAGTTCTGACATGCTCTTAGGGACTCTTCGGTATTTAACAGACTAGAGCACTCAAACCATGGTATGTGCTAATTTTAAAGCCCTTAAACTGAACTTTTTGTTATTTGATATGGGCAAATATGCTATTAGTTAATTGCTTTAGCCTTCTCTGCATCCAAAATGTGCATTTAAAGTGTCATGGAGACATAGCTGTAACTGGTAGGAGAATGAAGCTTGAGTTAACGATGGAACAAATGTCAGGAAACAGAGAAAATTATTGAACGGAGAAGTTGGAAGATGTCAGATCGGTGAAGAAACGGGTTACTACTGTCTCTTTAAGGCATCTTGCTCAGGGGTGCCTAATCTACGCGACCTGGTGAGGAAAGGGAGAGCATCTCGAACTCATTCATACCCCCTTTGGTTTCCTCCCATACTCACTTAACTGCTCTCCATCCGCCCCAGTGTCCTCCGATCGCTCTGTATCGTCCTCATCATCCCCCGACGAGATGGCATCTGCACAGAGTAACCACGGTTACTGCCATCCTTTTTTGCACCCCACACACAGACACACATGTAGCAATTTCCATGTTACAACACTGCAACACAGTTTTAAAGGAATCAATAGCGTGAGGGCATTTTTTTTTTTTAATATTAAAATATGATTGTAAGTTACTGTTGTTATACAAGCGCACACACTATATATTGAGCTTCAGGCTGCTCATCCTTGACCACATCTACTCCATGGCCATTTCCTGGATCCACACCAAGCACAGACCAATCCTCTCTCTAAAGTTCACATCCTGACCTGTCCTAACCTTGCCTGATCCCTGACTCACCTGTGACATTGACTATGAAGCAGACTGTGTCTTTGCCCACGCTGGTGCAGGCGTACAGGCCCGAATCCTTGGGCGTGGTGTCACGGATCTGCAGCACCTCCTGCTCTATCAGCGTGCGGTTGTTGTTGCCCAGAGAGCTGCCATCTTTGGTCCAGGTGATGGTCCCCGTCCCTGGCAGAGGGCAGCTGAGCTTTAGCACTTCCCCCGGGTGCACTGAGCACACCGTGGGCTTAGAAATTTGGTATTTGTTCGACGCCTCTGCAGAGCAGATGTGGGGAGGAGTGGGGTAAGGTCGAAGGGGATCGGGGAAGGTGGGTGGGGGTAAAGGATGAGGAAGGAAGAGGGTGCACAAGGAGGAGGAGGAAAGAGAGGTGGGAGAGGAAGAAACAAGCAATTTAAGAAAGAAATAAAAAACACCAAAAAAACCCAACGGATGCATTTAAATCAACTTATGCAGGAGGAGCAATACAGAAAAGAGGAGGCCCACGTTTCAAACCGCCACACCAACACATCTTTACAAACTCCCAGTCATTTAAAATGAGACCCTTGGAAACCTAGATCTGTTGAAGTGTGCAGACGATTGGCTGTTATAGATTCAGTGCATGCAGTTATGGCCATAGCTGTGTGTAAAGGAGAAAGGAATAAAAACAAAACCAAAGAAAACAATCCAAGCTTTGCGAACAGTTGTGAAATGGACATCTTTGTGGTGAAACACCCCTCCCCAGCCATCCATCTGTTTCAGTGCAGATGCCAAGCAGTGTGTGTAGGTGAGTAGGAGCAATGCAGAAACATTTCTGCAGCGTTTAAAAAAAAAAAAAAAAGAAAAAGGGAAGGTAATACAACTCCAGAATGTCTGCCCATCAGAAAGGAAAGCATCCAGAAAAGTCTAAGACGGAAGTAGTTGACAGGCAGGGGAAGTGGGAGGGGGGAGGCGGGGATGGGATCGGACGGGGTTTTTTTTTTTCCTGTCTTGGCATTTCTCTGGTACTGACTGTGCACCTAAGCTACGAAAAACCTTGAGCTGGCGGCAGCCTGACTCTTCTGTTTTCCATCTCTCTTGTCGTCGTTCTCTTTCACAACATGGCCATGGAGGATCTACAGCTCGGCCAGATCTACAGCCTCAGCTCCTGCCAGCCAAGGCAGAGAGCAAGAAACTCAGCGCTCTACTCCAAAGTGCATAGAACTCTTCATTTCTGGGAGAAAAATCAAGCCTGCCTGCGAGTGCGTGTGCACACACTGTTCTCAGACTCGTACATCTGCACTGACGGAGCAAGATGAACACCCGAGATGTTTTAAAAAAAAAAAAAAAAAAAAAAAAAAAAGAGAGAATTCTGAATTTCCATAGCTGAGACTGCACTTCTACATCAGGATCATCATGGATTACATATCCACACACATTGAGACAGTTTGGGAACGCTGAGCAAACTAGGAAAAAACCTAAGCTGGGTTCTGCCGTATATGCTCAAGTCGATTCCAGTCACCCCGGGCACGTTGCAAACTTCACACACACATTCATGCACACGTGTATGTGTTCACTCAGCTCGATTGCAGACTGATCTTAGTCAGTGTTGTTCTCTATAATGCAGATGTTCACAAGTTTACGTCTTCAGTGGGAACAAGGTGAAAAATGAGAGGGATTAAAAAGATTCGAGGGAGGAAAGTCGCAACAATGGAAAAGCGTACAAAAAAAGCCAGCGATGGTGGTATATGCAGAGCGTTTAGCTGAAGTCCGATATGTGTAATTACAGAGGCAGCGGCACTCCCTGCCTTTCCTGTACCTCAATGCACCTTTTCACCGACACCCCACCCTCATTATACACCTCTGCGCTTCCTATGTTTGTGTCAAATGTAACGTAAACCTGCACACACACGTACAACAGGAAGGGAAAGTCATTCCGCCACAAGCCTGGAGTTGAGGTATGTGCGCAAACCTCTTGCCCCTAGGCACGTACGCACACAGGTACGGTTCCTGCATTGTCTTGTTTTTCCCTCTTAACTCCTTCAAACCGGAAGTGATTAAACCCCCCTTTGGCACCCAGGGCCGAGTGTGTGGTCTGATAAGAGGTGGAGCTCCTGTGCTGATTGATGGGAGCTGTCTCCGCTACCTTTTACAATGTGGTTTTCCACACTGGAGGCATTCAGTGTGATGTTATTACTGCTTGGAGGGGTTTTTTCTATATCACAGGGATAGTTCTGGAAATGAAGGAGCGATGGAAGAAGGGTACGCAAGTTTGGAAGGAAAAACAGGAAAAGGGAAGGGCAGGAATTTATCCATTTGGTGTGTGAGTGATTGAATTTGTCTTCATCATTTTCTTTTCTCTGCTGTGTCCATCTGTGCCCCTCCATCAGCTCCTCCTCCTCCTGCTGCTCTTTCACCTCTCCTTCCGCTTTGCCCTCTTCTTCCTCTGATTACACACATCCACACCCACCACGACCCTGCTGACCTAACCTCGACCCTTCCCAAACCTGTTGACACCTCCAGCATACCTGATTTTTCATGGGAACCTGTGTCATCTAACCCCATGTAAACACACACACACAGAATGCAGAAACTAACTTGTAGACAAACTAAGAAAATAAAGATACAGAACTGAATCTTAAACATGTTATCTAAACGCACAGCTCCGGTGAAACACTTACTCTCAGCATGTGTACATGGACTCTTGTAGCCTCTTGTGTGTAAGAGCTGAAACACTTCACTGCAGATTTTCTCATCTCTGCAAAGTTTCATCCCCCTTCTGCACAACAGGAGGAGGCGGGAGCCTCTCTCTCTCTCACACATAGACACACACACACACACACACGTTTTTCTCAATTTCTTTCTAAAGCAGCTTTCTCCTCTTCCCACCCTCTCACAGTCCTATCACTTTCCTCTCTTCTCCTGGAGCACATTTCAAACTCCATCTCTCTCCCTCTCATGCACAGCCATTACAAGTGTCCATCAGGTGGAACAGATTCAGCCCCTCTTATCCCCGCTCCCTCTTCTCATCCTCAGTCGCACCATCTTTTGCTGGCAATAATTAAGTCTCACAATCCAAATATATGTGCATGTGTGTGTGTATGTGTGGCTAAATGTAGCAAGCGATTCTCACCAAAGTCCCTTTAATGTCTGCTTGCCCATCTGTCCATCTATCAAGTTGGCATGAGCCCCACAGAAATGTTGGTAAAAGGCAAGAGCAACGTTTTTTCCTTTCTCTGATCTTAGGAATTGACTTCTTCAGAGAGGCACATTTGCCTCCAGGCCTATCTTCCCATCTCCTCCCTGCCTCATTCTGCAAAATGAGATCGAAGACTAAATGTAATGACTGCCATCTCAAAGGCGCACACTAAGCATGCATGGAGTCCAACACAGACACTCACATACACGTGCTCAAATCACATCATCTCCACTGCCCTTCTTATCCTTCCTCTTTTCTTTTTACCCCTCTCTTCTTCCTCTGTAACCCCCTCACGTACTTAAATCCCAGGACTTTTCTCCCCCTTTTTTGTCTCTACCCCTTTTCTAATGTCTGTGTCCTTTCAGATTCAAATCCCTCCTCTGCTTTTTTTTTTATGACAAAGGAGCAGCTCCGTGAACTGGCTCCTGCAAGCATCCATGGCAACAGCCCCTCCAGTTCGCTCACCCCTTCACCCCCTCATCAAGGCCTTCCCTGAACCCCACACGACCCCTTTAGCCCTTTGGACACTATGTACAACAATCTTCTTAGGCTGAATGTAGCAGTAGTGACCCTCAGAAACATTGCATTAATCTTGAAATTATAACAAGTCAGATGAAGGACACGCTGAAGCCAACAGTAACGACAATCTAATGATAATCTGTCAGATCAGTAGACTATAAAAACACTTGTCTTATGCAAGTTATTTTATGTTAAGAAAAACATATTGAGTGCTTAATTCTTAAAGCTGTACAACAAATCAATGTGCTGCTGCAGTGGCATGGACAAGTTTGAGTTGTTTTAGTTTTCTTTTTAATTTTGATCCCTTTGTATTGTTGATTTTAATTTTTTTTTATTTTTTTTTTAAATTGAGGTGGTAATTCTGGGGGGCGGGGGGGCTACTGAGGAGGGGTGGGGCTAATGGCAGAAAGAGTACAATATAAATGTATTGCATCACCCTAATCACATTAAATTTGCCTGTAACGCAGCATTGTTCCTTAACTCAATAATATCGTTATGGTTACCAATTAAGTGGTTAAGTAACCTTTTCAAAAATCTTCATAATGCGCAGATAACAACAAATGTGACCTCAGCTTGTGAGAGAAAGGAGAAAAACAAATAACAATGTGATCTAGACCTTTTACACTTTTATGAGGCCACGGATGGTCTGACGAAACAGGCTGGCACAGGTAGCGGCTCTTCCCAGCCTCTTATCAGACAGCTGTGAGAGTGAGCGGTGGAGTGACATGGTATTTTCTGGCACATAAGCCAAAGCAAATAACGCACTCCAACCTACAAGATTAACACCAGCTAACGGCAGGCTAGTAAAAGCCATTGTGTGAAAGCTGTATATTAAACCCCAATGCCCCCCCCCCAAACACACACACACCGACTGACACACTGTGTTTGTTTAGAGTTCAGTTCCATTGCCATCGCCACACATCTAAACCCACAATCCATGTCATTAACTGGCCAGCTGACAGTTTTACACTTTTACAGCTGCACTCCTACTGTGCAGATAGCACAGTGCTACAGATCGGTTATGAGCAACACCTCGCACACGGATGCACACGCTGAGACAGAAAACTGTAATCCCATTTTGTTTAACATGTGCCGACTGTGTGACTGGTTTAAAAGGGCGCAGCGTACATGTGAAAGCAGGAACGATGCAGCAAGAAAGCCAAGAGAGCAATTACATTCCTACTGTGGAAAAGCAACTAGTGTGTTGTTAACAAGCATCCATCCCATTCGTGTGCCTGTCTAGGCATCAAAGAATCTTCCTTGATGCATAATGGAGCCTATATTTATTTAACCACTCGACTATTTTGAAGCGCTGCCTCCATGCTGATCAGAGCATTTTTGAAGAACACAGTCAGGCGGGGACGACATGAAAGTCAAGCCAAACCATGAGCTGACTTTTGTCAGCCTGCGTTCCAGTGCGCCTGGTGCCACATTTATTCCGCATTATGTGCAAGAAGAGTGGCTTGAAAGAGCAGAAAAATGCCTGTGTATTTTCTGCCATTGTCATTCAGAGTGTTTTAATCAATGTGCAAACAGAGCGTGCCTGGACAAGGTAAACGTTCCCATATTGAAGTGGCTACAGTGGCAACAATAAGCCTGTTGTGTGAAGACATTAAACAAGCACGTTCAGTCCGCTTCTTCCATTGTAACAGCCACAGGTAGGCAAACTACCAGGGCCACCACCAGGGGTGCAGGGGCAGGCTGTATAGAGACAACATTGATATGCAATCTGATGAATCTAAAGTAATTACTGCTCCCACAGACACAAGCACGTCTGCAGGGCAGAGGGGAGGGGAGCGAGAATTCAAATTTTGAGAATTCTTAACCTTTCTGGGTGGGGTGTGGGGACGGAGGCGGGGGGGGGGGGGGGGGGGGGGGTATTCAAGACAGTTACGGTAGGTAGGACAAGTCAGTCCATCTCTCTCTAACATCTGCATCCCACAGGTGACTCCATAGTGTCCTGTCAGTATTAGTGAATGGAAGAAAGCAACAGACTGAAGAGGACAACACATTGAGTAAAATCACACAAAGGTGCTGTTGATGATAATTTAAATAAATAAATATTTGTTTGCAACATGCAACAGATAAATTGGTTCACAATCAGATAAGCAGACCAGGTTCTTTGTGCCCTCTCTGTTCTTCTTCAGGTGACCTCACCCAGGCCACTTAATCTCCAGTCACATGACTTCATCGCTGCTCAGCAGCACTCTGTAATCTCTCCATCTAAAGGAGAAGTCAAATATGCACAAATCCTCTTAGAGCTCTTCTGGGGGATTTTGTAACTCTGGAAAACTCCCCCTGTCCTCTCTGTGGCCATGTAGCGTAGCGTCCGGGCCATGTGGGGCTCTGAACTCACCGGCTTGGAGCCAAACAGTCTGAGACAGAACAACAAAAACAACAGGAGAGGAGAGCTCGGGCAGCCTCTCATCCAAGTAGGTAAGTTTGATACCTGACCTCAAGGGCAAAGGCCGAGAAAAGGTACAGTGTGTGTTTGTGTAAAGACAGAAGGACGGTGGGGGAGGTGGCTTAAAAGTGATGCTCTGTTGTTTGGCCTAACTCACAATTAGCATGCTGATTAAAGCCAGGGAACAAAGGACTTTGGAATGCGACTTACCATCCATCAAAACAACTAATTAACTCGTCTCTAACCAGACTCCGAGACCAGAGACACAGAAATAGAGAAGCCTAAAAGAAAGACTAAAAAAAAAAAAGAAAAAAAAAAGCCTTTCACTAAGATGTTTCTCAAAACTATATAGCTTAAAACAATTATTCAAACTTTGCAGGAACAGGAAATAACAGCAGTCGTGACTGGAAGAAAGCAAAGACCAGAACTCTAAATCTCCATCTCAATCTCTTTCCAGGCGAGAAGGTCATGAGAGAGATGCCGGGTTAAACATTGTGCCACCCTTCTTCACAACTTTCCCTCCAAACAGAGACACAAACCAGGCTTTACAGCTCAAGTATAGCTCAGTAAGCTACGCACAGAGAAGAACAATAAAACAAAAAGAGTGCGAATTAGAACTCAGTGAGGAAAACAAGAGGTCGGCCATGCCAAGGTTAGTTGCTTCTCTTTAGTTTATTTATATTTCTCCCTCTAAAATGTTGTCTCTTTTCCAATATTTTAACTTTTACTGGAAGTTAAATGAAAAAAAACAACAACTTGTGCTTCTGCATGAAACTCCGAAAGTTACAAAATAAATAAATAAATAAAGAGTATAAAATATAGAAACTGTGTCACGGGCCAGTTCTGGATTCTTATCCACCTCAATGTGAGTAAATGACAAGAATTTGAAGGGAAGGATGCAAAAGTAAACAAAAACGATCAATAGGATGAAGGGTGGATTTATTTATTTAGTTATTGACAAACTGGTGCCTGCTCTTGAAAAACAAGGCAAACAAATGTGGGTCCCCCCCCACCCCTCTCCTACCCCGTGTTACAGCCCCTCACTGCTTACCTTCAGGTTCCAGAGTGGCCTCCCCCTTGGTGGCAGTAAGGGGCGGCCGGGCCACGCTGACAGTCAAAAGGGACAGCAGGACAGCGGCCAGGAGCCAGGCCCACGAGGCCATCCCGCTATTGGGGGACAGCGCTCCCCATACCCCCCTTCTCCACCTCCCCCTGGACACTGATCCCATCTGAGGGGGTCCGCCCAACCATCAACTGCTGCAGGGTTGGCCTGTCACTCACCGGAATTCACCCAATCACCTGGGCTGGGAGGTAAGGGGAAGAAGTTGGGAGACAGGTTGAAGAGGCAGAAGTGTGAAAGGCAGCAAGGGGAGAGAACAAGAAGACAGATTTAGTCAAAATGGTTCATCTTAATTCATAGATGCTCTTTGAGCCACGTCCCTCTTACTTCTTTTTAAAAAGTGAGAGACAGCTGAAACAACAGAGTCACCAAGTGCTTCAAAATGCTGTCAAACAAGCCACACCACAGACATACCTGAAAGGTGAGGCAGCCCACACAGAGCCGCCCCGCATCTACCTTTAGTTTTGATCTGTACGCACTGACATATATTTCAGAACACGAACTCAAACATCCCTCTTCTAAATTTTAGTGTCAAAGGAGCCGTTTCACTCACGTCCCCCAGACTTCTAGCATTTATTTAATCTCACATGAATCTAATGAAAAAAAGAGCATCACCTGTTCCACGCTGCTCATTTTCCCCGCTAAATTACTAATATTACGTTTTCTTTTGTAACAGATCAGTCATTATATGTTTTCAAAAGTCGCTGGTGCAGAAAAGGCAAAGCAGCAGCAGCCAGTGTGGCACCAGTTTCTCCGCTGGACGCCGCTTATGCGCAACAGATGCACCAAACCTGTTGCCCGCGCTGTTGTGTTTGTGTTAATCGCATTCGTAAGAGCTTTTATTGCATGCCCAGGACTTGATTATGAGAGCCGTACGGTTTTAATTGAAAAAAGCGATATTGCAACATGGGGACAAACACACACATCGTTCCGTTTAGCCAGACATCTGCGGTTCAACCGCGGCGAAGTGTCTCTGGAGGTTTGGTTAAGTCACGCTTCCCTGAGCTCCTTCTCTTCCAGCTGGAAGTATCGATTGGTTTCACCCGCAAAGACAAATGTAATTTGACTTTTAGAGGGCGAAAAAGAAGACGTGCACATGCCGAGTTATCTTTCATTCAACCGCTCGGGGGCGGGGGACTGCGGGACACGGACGGTGACCGCGCACCTGATGTCGGCGTGCATGCTTGAGTTCATCCGACGTCTTAACTTTATTAGAGAAATGCGCCGGTGTGAATTTTGCAATTAGAGTACCCAGTTCCGCATAGTGACAGCCCAGACTCATGAATTATTGATGAAAAGTAAACGAATCAGTGCACCAATCAAGTACTACTGGCATCACCGCTGTCTAAAAACTTCTGCAGGACGAAAAGAGCCCAGATAACACGCCCCCACCAAAAAAGCCTCCATGTGGGGGTGTTTTTGTGCTACGCTGCTTAAAGAGAGCAATACAAATACTACATTTTTCTACAGCCGTCAAATAAATAACCTACAACACAAACGATTTGGAAAAAGAGAAAATTAATGCGCAAAACTCAGAAGTAAACGGTATATAGTGATACGTGATATAATCCACTCTAAAACGGGACCCACTGAGAGCTCGGCCTCATACATAACCAAGCCTTCATTTAAAAACTCGAGCTTTCAATGAAATTTCTTGGCACTGATTGAATCCCCGATTGAAATTCAAATCAGTTGGCTTTTTCCACAATGAGGGGGGCTCATTTGGAGCTCCTCGGTGATTTAGGGCTCCGGCACCAAGCAGTGAAAAAACAACAGCGGTCACGGGGTAATTGGCACCATAAATGCAATGTAGAAAATTTACCAAAGTAATAAATAACCCGGACACTTGTTAATGGGCCCTAAAGTGATGATGCAAGGTGTTGTGTGGCTCCTCTCGCGTCTTAAATAAACAAAGATGAAGTTCACAGCAATAAGTTTTTACGTGCAAAAAAAGAAAAAAAAAAACAAATTGGGTTTTTTTTAATGCATGCCAGGAAAATATGAAACTAAAATTTAAAAACTTTAAGATTTAAGAACTTTACGCACTTCGTCGTCTTCTGGAAACTCTTTTGGTTAGAAAACTACAAACAAACAATTTTCAGGGTTTTTTTCGTGCAGCTGTAAAAAAATAAATAAATAACTGCACAAACCGTGGAAGCGCATTTCCACTATCGCGTATGGCAGCAGGAACCCTGACAGATGAGGCTCTGAAGACGCATTAGATTTTTTTTTTTTTTTTATCCCATGCAGAGAACACTTACCAGGGAGGACTAAAATCGTGGAGATCTCTGTTTTGGCATGCACAGATAAGGGAGGAGAGAGCATGAGCTGAATCCAGAGGGAGGAATGTCTCCAATAATACAATGCAGCGGCAAAAAAGGGAAAAAAATCGAGGCGCTGGCTTTTTTTTTTCTTCTTCAGCTTACTATTCCACAATCAGCCGGCATCAGCTCGGATCTGAAGATATATTCCAAACCCGACTGACAGCGTAGACCAATGCCATGCACAGAAATCCGGGTTTACACGCGTTATCCTTCCAAAACACTTCGTAAAACCATATCGCTGTCCCCCCCTCGAAACTTTCCACCTCTCGTCACCAAGTTTCTTCCAAAGCGCAAAACACTGCCCAGTGTTCCCCGAACAGCGCACTTGTCAACTCAACAGAAAGTTTGCAGCTACCACGTACGTGGGACGAGTTCTAAAGGGCAGAAGAGAATAGTTGTCCACTGCAAGGAGAAAAAAACACCTCGTAAAATCCGTGAATGTGCGTCCTCTCGGTGAAACGAGCGTCTCTCGCGTCTACTTCTTCCGCCGACAGTCTTCACTCTGTTACTCAGACGCTTTGTCAGGTTTACTAGATTTTTTCTCCTCCTTACGTCTCCACACACACCGCCCTCCTCCTTCCCTCCAGTGCGTGTCATCACCCCCCCTCCTCCTGTCCCGAGCACCCCGAGTGTAATTCGAGCCTGTGCCTGCACTGCTTTCGGGCCCTGCCTTCCTCCGCCCATCAAACTGCAGAGCTGCCTGACTGCCTGCCCCGCGCTCGACTCGTTCACACAGAGTGGGAATGCGAGAGCCACTGCTCCTCTGCCGAGCTGTCAGACCGCAACGCCGCTCAGTGGCCAAGACGTGACACAACGTAGACTGTAGTGAAGCATCCTTGCAGACTCAGTATTAGAATATTCAGATCAGTTTCTCAAAGTAGAAATAGTGTACAGTGATTTAGAGCAAGAAAACTGAAGTCAGAATGAAAGATCGGCAGAGGTTCACCAAACTACAAAAACCATGTCTACAAATTGTGGAACAATTTTAGAACAATGTTCCTCAATATAAAATTGCAAAGACTTTGAATATCTCATCATCTGCAGGGCATAATAGGATTCAGAGCATGCGCAAAAGACAGTATTTGATGCCTGTGGTTTCTGGTACCTCAGACAGCACGGCATTAAAAACAGGCATAGAAATCACTGTATGACCTGAGGAACACTGCCAGAAATTGTCTGTGACCACAGCTCACCATGCAGTGCAAAGCCCTATGATGCAAAGAAGTGAAAGATATGTGAAAATGATCCAGAATCAGCACCATTTAAAATCCTTCAAAATGTCCAGCAACTCATTTCTTTGGTTCCCAGATGTTTACAGACAGTAGAGGGGATGCTACACAGTGGTGTTGCTGCCAACAAATTCTAAATGGCCTTAAAATGTCACATTTTCTCAGTTCCACACAGTTTGTGTCGGTCATAAATCATTACATTCTGTATTTATTCACATTTTACGCAGCGTCCCAACTTTTTTAGAGTTGGGATAAGAAAACATCACTAATATAGCAGTCCAAGTAATACTGATATATCACTGAAAACATTCTCTCTGCGTCTGAACCTTTACTGTTTCATACTATTGTGCACATTTTTAAATAAGAGATCTTTTTCATAGCTCGTGATAACAGAACAATAAATGAAAGCAATAAGAAGTGAATCACAGTTTAAGAGAGGGGGAGGTTTATGATATTCTGCAAGGCTGCGGAGTTTAGAAAAAAACTTCTGTTTATAACTTTCCTATAAATGAACAGCTCTGTCTGCAGCTACCCGGAGAGAAACTGAAGGTCGGCCCAACAAAAGTTGTCCCCCACTGATTCAAGCTGTCTCCTGCATTGGTTCAGGCGTTCAAGTGCTCTGAAAGAGACACAGGCGAGGGTGGAAGACTCTAATCTCTGCAGACTTTTTATTTTTGTCTCGCTTTCACTGCAGGAGCCCCTTTTTTTTAAACAAGGGAGGGAAAATGCTTTCATTCAATTTGCACTAATAAGGCTTTTTTTTCTTTCAGCAAAAGGTTTGTCCTGTGAATGCAGAGTTTCTCGTCTGTTTCTCTCTCCTCTCCCACCTCTGCCTGAAAACCAGTAAAACCTTCAGATAACAGTGGAGCTGACAGGTTGGCTAGAAATACAGAGGGAGCAAGAGGTGAGGAAGGAAAGTTTGACTCATTTTTCAAGTGGCACAAAATACCCCCCACTGTTTCTCCCTCTCTGTGACTCTTTCCTCCCACTACAGAAGTCTATTTACAATCACCCACTTTATTTTCCACTGCTCGGGCATCCCACATTTGAAAGAAACCTCATCAAGCAGATTCTCATGGGGCTTTGACGGAGGACGGGATGGACTCAGTGCCCTGGTGTTGTGGTATCCGTCAACCTGTCATTGGCCCTCTTCATTTCCAATCTTTTCTTTTTTTGTTTTGCTTTTTCTCCCTCCTGTGCCAGCAACCACAGTGTTTGGATGCAGGGAAGGAAATAACAAGCTAGTAGCTTGTAATCAGCATGTTAGATGAATATATTGATTTCTCGTCATTGTTGATAGAACTCGTAAGGAGGTGAGCTTATTGGAATGGCTGCCCAGTGATATGTTAATGCCAGCACGTCTCTTATTGCTGTGAGAACTGAAGCTGCAACTGATGGTTTTGCTCTGAGCCAATCACAGGTCATTATGTTTACCTCATCCTGATATGCAAATCTGAGATGATGTGAGGGATGAATAACAGCGATTCCTGGATCACACCCAGATGTCCCATCTTTTCATGAAAGTATTAGTATGAAAGTCTGATGAGATGAACTGTGTACGTCTGCATGCTGGTGCAGATGTTAGCATTGTCACCTTACAGCAAAAATATTCTGGGTTCAAACCGGGTGCTTGGCTGGGATCTCCCTCCACAGAGTTTGCATACTCTTCCTGTTAGGTTAACTGCTGATTGTAACTTAGCTGTAGGTGTGGACAGGAGAGTGAAGTGCTGTTTTTGTCTCTGTGTTAACCATGTGATGTATGGGTGAGCTGAGCGTGATGAACGTCGCTCTCCCTCAGGTCAGCTGGGACAGGGAACAGCCTGATCCTAGTTGGATAAGCAGCTCAGAAAATGGATGGTGCATGTGAAAAATATGAACCTGGCAGCTTTTGAGAATAAATCACAGTATTAGCCAATTAAAAAACAACAAAATAAATGCATAAAATATGTTTGCATAAGGGCTTTAAGAGCCCAGTTATTCAAATAGCATGTAGAAGTATAACAACCTTTATCTACTCTTTAGCATAAAACATCACACATTCTGCTCTAAAATATCTGAATTTGTTTTTCTCGCACATTTATTGATTCGTGGTTTTCCAATAGATGAGGCAGTAGACTCAAATCATTGCTCAAGAAGACCTCCCCTGACCTCACCTTGGCAGCAGCGGTAATATGGACCACTGTGTGTTATTGGCTGACCACTTACTCCAGATGAAAATCTCTACAACTCCTTGATGGGCTGCTAGAAAAAACATTCATGCTCCCCAGAGGATGAATTTGAGATCCACTGCGTTTGAACGCACATCTAATTTGTTCTGCACTTTAGTTTATGAAGCAACGCTGTAAAGAAGAATGACAATTCCTCCACAAAGATGTGAGACACACTAAAAATAATCACTTCAAGTTATTGCTGGTTCTAGAAACTACTGACATATGGGGTGTGCTTAGCTTTTCACACAGAGTCCTGTGAAAACTTCCTTTTTTGCAAGGCTTTAAGCAGCCTCACAGAGAGGCTAGCATCGCTGTGGGCCGTCTTGCTTTTTTTATACAGTTGCGTCTCGGGAATGTGTTTCTATCGTTTTCCTTTTTAACAATTCATGAAATATCATGTCTCATAAAAGTCTATTTTAGGCAGCCACAGTCTGCACAACAAATCCTCACAGTGCTGTATTAGTGATCGCAGCAATGATTGCCGTGCACGCCTCTGCTGGAGTCAATCATCCATTATACAGTGTTTTTTTGTGTTGTTTTTTTACTGCAGTGGCACATAGACAATCCACTCCCTCACACTGAACAGAGCCAGAGCACCAAACTCCTCCCTGTGTCCCTCTGAATGCTATAGAAGCGTAACAGAGATATTTGCCATTGAGAACACAAAACAGACTTGTTCTCCTTTTGAACACCGTGCTTTCTTCCTCCTTGAGGGTCCTGCAGTTAATCATGAATGGCAGCGATATGTTATTGCAACTTCCCTGTTCCAAATCTTAGCCAGAAAGACCCCTCATTTTTCTCCCAGTGTATCACTGACACTGCATAATTAAAACATCAAACATCAGCCGGGTGAGTGAGTCATATCCTGAGCAAAATATGAAACAAATGCGCGGAGCTATAAGTGTTGGGGGGGATTGGAGAGAGAGAGAAGGAAGAAGTAAAAGCACACCTCAGGGTCTAATTTGAACCATGTAGCTCCTCTGCAGCCGTGTGCCGATGTAAGAGGACCCTGACAGAAGGTGTGAAGGGAAAGTTTAGGGGGCATTCGAAACAGACAAGCAGAAATCAGTTTTAGATGTGCGCCTGAAAATGTCATCATATCATATATGCCTTTTCTCCACCCAGGAGGTCAGATCTTAGCGCTGGACTCTCATACTGCCTGACTTGAGCCATCTCACGCTGTCACAGACTCTGCTTTTACCTCAGGAGGCATCACTGATACGCTATAATAACCTCATCTGGACACCCAGGCCTCCGCCGCCCTCTCCGCCTCCTCAGCAGGTAACAGAATGCAGCGATCGAGGGGAGTGGATGGAGGGTCAGTCATCCAGATTCCTCACATGTTTCCACCTTAGTGCTCCAGAGTGTTTGGAATAGCTGGGATGCCTGCAGATTGAGCTGGCTGCAGAGCTAAGCTATAAAGGGGGACACGAGCAGACGGAGAAAGCTGGCGTTTCCAGCTCGAGCAGGGCGTTTGATAGTTTCGAATCCCTCGAGCAACGACGGGAAACGGCAAACAGGAGCACACTGAGCAGAAACATGTGCCCGCTTGTGCTAATGCAGCTTTACCTCTGATCAAAACGTCTGCTTCCCCTCCCACCTGACTGGCACTATTATACCTAATAAAAATAACACATGACTTTTTCCAGGGAGAAACACAGAGAAAAGCTGAGTGGAACTGACAACTTTATATCTCGTACATAAAATGAAGAATGAACAGATCTTTCTCCTGTCTTTATAAGTGATGAGGCTTTCTCTCCCACTCTTTTTGTTGTTGTTGATGTTGTTTTTACCTCCCTGGCTTTATTGCTCTTTTTATTTCAAGGTCCTTTGCTCACAAAACACATTACACTCACACACATAACTACAAACACAGAGAGCAGGTCACTCCAGCCATCCTGCATGACTCACACTTTGCAAGTCAGGACTTCGGTCTGTGCTGACAGCGTTGAAATCAGGTTTGTTTCTCACCCCGAGCTGACAATCCTGAGCTAACTGCTGCTGCTCCTCACCTACGCATGCTGCAGCCAAAGATGGATTAAATTACGGAGTCACTAAGTAACTGTGTTGAGCATTGAAAATTACTTTTTTTTCCTTTACATCAAGTCAAAAATTATCACATTCTTGTGTGATGTTTGGAATTTAAGTTCTTATGTTGAGGTGACATTACAGTGAGCATGAAACATTAAAATTCATCTATGTAATCTTTGCTGGACAATAAATATGCTAGCCTCGAGCGATAATCAGACAATATTTAAGTGCTTAAACAAAGTTATTTCAAGCTACTTAAATCTGTGACAAATGTAGTGGCAACAAATTTGTATAAAAGCTAATGTTTGTCATTTTTAGAGATGCTTGCTTTTCACTTGGTAGAGAAATTTATAGATTGATGCCACTCTATGTTTATATGAAACCATAAACCCTGTGGCTGATTAACTTAGCTTAGCATAAAGACTGGAAACAGGGGTAAACAGCTTGCCTGGCTGTGCCTGAAATCTGCTTCCAGCCTCTCTAAAGCTCATTAAGTAAAAATGTTGTGGAAAAAATGCTAATTTGCCATTTTATCGAGAGTTGTATGCTGGACTGCTTCTTGGCTCTGAGCGCTTTTTATTCTGACACGTGGCTCCTGGCAAAAAAAAAAAAAGGAAAAAGAAAATATTTTTACACCAAATTGTAGATTTTAGTTAATGAGCTTTTGCAGGACTGGTGGGGAAGATTTTGTCACCCCTGAACAGACGTGGGGTAGGTGTTTACTCTTTGCAGTCTTCATTCCAAGCTCCCTGATGGCTGCAGGTCCTTTAGCGAACACGCAGGCATTTGAGAGCTATCACTCTTTCCCATAACTCTCCATCAGAAAGTGAACACAAACTGTTTTAAAGTAATTAAAAGTTGTTGGGGTTTTTTAAAGAAATGCATTTTTAAAATCTTATCTGTGGAATGAAGGACTGTTTAAATGCTCAGCGTGATTTATTTAAATGCGTATAATTGATATCATTTTGAGCCTTACTGCTGCTTCGTAGTTCTGGCAGGGAGTAAGGTATTTTTGCTGACTGCAGTGATTCCTGCAGTTCTTCTGTGGTGCAGCAGGAAGTCAGGTTAAATATTAGACTGTGCATCAGGGCCAAACTGTTCCCCTGAACTAACAGCTGCTTTGAGTGACAACTCACAGGATGTGTGCTTTGTAGTGCTTATAATCGGCTGCTCTTACCAGCAGCATTATCCGCTGCTATGAACTGAACTGATGCTATCTTCGAGGTTGTCCTCGGGGACGCTCCTTTGAGGCAGTGGGGCTTTTGAAAGACTTTCGCTGCATTTTGAAAGCAGGTGTGAGTCTTTACAACATTCAGAGATGAGCCCAGTCTGTCTGGTTGTTGACTTTTTTCTTTTTGGGAAACTTTCATTGTCACAGATGGTGATAAAGTAAGCACTAAAGAGGGCTGAAGAAACAAACAAAAAGTGTTTAGCAGCTCTCTGGACTATGCCTCACAGACAGTCGTGCATTCCCAGCAAAGACCCAGCTTTCATTGTGTTTATATATTAAAGGAGGCCCCGGGAATAAATCACAGGGTCACTGAATGGGCTGTCTGAACTTTAACCCCTCTGCAGAGAAAAGACTCTGTGCTATGTCCTGATGTCATCAGCAAGTCATTACCACCAAGGCTCTCAACACCTCTGCCATCCCTCCCTGATTCACTCTGCCGAGCCGCTATTGGTCTAGCCCCCTGGCCATAGCACCTAAATCATTCTTGCAGCAGCAGTTATAGACTTGACCTTGGCTCTGTGCCGTTTTCCACTCCCCACTCCCACATTTAACCACGTTTATTGTTTCTCCGCGTCTCTTCTTACCACTCTGTCCAGTGGCAGGGGCACAAGATATTGTAAGTTAGGGGAGCAGTAAATTACTTCCGTCCAACATATTTCATCTGGTCCTACTCGTAGTAGGGCAGCAGATGATTGTGAAAACACAGCCTGGGTCCAACCCATGTGCTAATATGGGCGTCTGAAAGCGACGGTTTACCGAGGAGGTGTTTAGACATGTGTCAGTGGTGCTTCACAGCGAAGCACGTTTACCTTTGTGTGGGTGAAAGAGTTTGTTAAAATGAACCTAAGGCGCTGAGGTAAAGCATATGTTTTCTTAAGGGACGGTGAGGTGAGCTGAGGTTAACTATTTTGACCGTGAATGCCAATCTGAGACCTAATTTGAGCTGAGTGTGCTCCTGAGGCGCGACCTCCTCACCGGGGCCCTGACCTTTACCCCGCCCCCAAGTTTCTTCTGCGCTTGAGAGAAACAGAAAGAGGGAACTAGAGAGAGTGACAGAGATATATGTCTGCTTAAGCATCTCTTCAGCCTGCATCCTGGAAAATAACTCCTGTGCATACATGACAGTACAATGCTTGCATTAAATAACCTGTCTCTTCTGTTTATACGGTTTCCTGTACTTAGTAACAGAGGAAAGACTGCGAGCGAGACTTAAGAGTTCAAGTTGCAGCATGCCCACCTCTGGAGCACAGACTGACAGATTTATATTGTCGTCTACCATGTTGTTCTGCACTTGCAAGTTCTAATTGTGCTGTTGAGCAATGAAAAAAAAAATCTCTCAGCATGTACATGTTTTATTTTTCAGCCTTCTTGCCCACAGCAATGCAATAGAAACCTTGGGCTGGGCAAAGCAAAGCAGATTAAAAACTCCTACAAGGTTTATAGAATAACCGTGCAATTATAAAGGCACCCGGATAGACTCGTCTCTGCACAAGTGAACACTCCTCGAGACAATAGAGCTTTTGACTGCTTCATTTATATAAAAAGATCATTCTGGCACCAAACCTTTGGGACGGGCCAGGAAAAGTCTTTAGAATAATTTCTTCGTGTAAACAGACGTATGCTTTAACACGCGGGCTCCCGTCGTGCACTTCATTCATTCTCATTCCTTTTTAGAGCTTCGCAGTTTGGGTGCCCTGTTAGCATGTAACCCATCAATCATGATCAAATCACTGTGGAAAAATGGGACCGGGCCAGCACGGAGAACTGTTCCAGCAGGGAAGCATTTTAGCAAAGACTGATGGAACTGTAAATGTGTTAGTGGTGAAAAGTAGAGCGTGGTTAGAAAAAGAAGCACCGAAATCCATCTGGGAGCTGAGATGCAATGCCACGTTTTTACTGAAGAGTTTGCTTCACTTTAGCTTATAAATGACTAACTTTAAAATAACTACATTTAAAAAAACAAAACAGCGATACTTTAACCTATATGTGAAACATTTAACTGAAGCAGTAAATTAGTTGAATTAACCATGCATTCAGTTAGAAGGTACAGTTTACAACTGCAGACTGTTTGTTTTGGAGGCCGCTATGCTTTGCAGCCATTAGTTCTGCAATTATAAATCTGCGTAAGTCATTAATAAACAGCTGTTGGTTTCTCACATGCTAATAATTCTTCGGGTTTCCATTTGAGTTGACTAAAAACAAAATGTCACTGTCTCGCTAATTTTGCCCACTGTGTGTAGCGTGCTGTTAAAGGATAGATAAACTATAAAATAAATTCTTGTGCTCAGACAATATGACTCGTCAGCCTGGACACAATTCATCATCCAATGGAGTGTTTGTAGTAATTAAAGTCACCGCGGGAAAATCTTATAACTGTAACAGTGAAAGTCAACCAGACACACCTTGTAAACTGATCCCTGAGAACGCCGATGTTCTCACCAAAAGCTCCGCCCCTCTGTCCCTTCCTGTGCAGTTAACCTTGGGTATAAATGGCAGGATAAAAGCCCCCTCAACCCATCCCCCTACACACACACAAACACACCCTCACTGTTCCTTGCAAGTGCTGCCCAGCGTGAGTTTTCACTCCTTCAGCATGTCACCATAATTCACAGTGACAACAAACAACTGGCCATGCTACACATCACCCATGATCCCTAACAGAAGAGAGGTGGGGTGGGTGGGCCATAGCACAGAGATGTGTACAAACACACTATCTGCCATATCTGTTCACAAGCCTTTTTCAATATTTTCTTACACATTACAAAGTCCTGCTGTGATGCCCTGCAGCGTAAAAACCCATAATTAATATTTTTCCTGTATGGCTGTCTTGGTCCTGAAAGACAACAATGACGCTGATAGTCAATACCGTCCTGTCAGAGGGGATTCATAGTTTGAGGAATAGTAAGCTGGTAACCTCTGACTCCAAGGAAAAGAAGGAATAAAAAAGACAAAGGTGGGTAGTTTTCAGTTTCACACCCCGTGTCAATAACAACACTCAGTTTGAGGTTTTGTACAAGTTTGTGGAGCGTTTTCCTCTCCTGTGAGGCAGAGGTGGAGGAACAGGAAGAATACCAATAAACAGAGAAATAGGGGTGAACTGAAAATAGGAGGGAGGAGGAGAAGGTGGGGAGAAAAAACTGAGAAAAGCAAAAAGGGAACATGACCCAGGTTCAGCTAAAGTCTGGGCATAAATCAAACTGAGGAGCCATATTGTTCTTTTGCAAAGAGGAGTCACTTGTGAGGATTGATGTGCTAATGGCACTGATCAGTTGTTGCTTATCTAGCATTAGCAATAGGAGCCAAATCAGTCATGGTATAAACATTAACCAGGGTACGGAGAGGCAGAGGGCGGGAAAAGTGTTTCAGGGAAAATGAGAAAATGCACCGACACACGGAATGACAAACAGGGTGACTTCCAAACCGAATGCCCCTGGAGTGCAAACAGTTAGTGGAGAAAGGCGTCCTTAACCTTTAGATCGCTTTAACGAGAAGTTCCCACAGAATATGAGGAACTGACTAAATATTTACCAGGTACAGAGAGGCCCAGAGAAGTAAGGGAGGGAGACAGTGAGGAGGGAAAAAAGTAGGTGAGGTCTGTTGTTTTTACTTTTGTCTTAATGGATTAAAAACTGGTTTAAGAAAAAAAAACTTTTGTTTTTTCACCTGGATTTTTTCTCAGCTGTTTTACAGAAGCCCCCAGGCAGGCACAACTTTTTTCCCCACCTCTGTTACTGTCATTTGCCTCTCCTCCAGTTTCTCATGCTCATCCAGTCAATAAGCTGTGATGAATGCCAGCTATGTCTGAAGAAATTTGAACACTCAAAGACGATTTCTTTCACTCACACTTTTCTGCCATAAAATTTCTGAGTCCAATTGTTCGGCATTTTAGCTGACCCAAATCAAGCTACGTGATTTTCCCTCAGCTGAAACAGTGTCTCCGTTGTATCCTCTGTAAATTATAACATCGTTGCTGGAAGGATGTTTTGCGGCAAACTAACTTCCTTCCAGTTGTGGTGGCGGCATGTGCGTTTCATTGGAAGCCTTGTGTACTCGACTATCAGAGTCTGCGACGGGAACTTGTTTACTCGATTGCAGCACTACCAAGATGGATGCAAGCAAACTCTCCCATCTGTAACATTTTCAGTGTGGTTAGTAGTGACAATTAGCTGGCCGCAATGAGACAGAGCAGAGGGGATGTTTGGCTTTGTGGTTACTGTTATTGTTATGTGGAACATCAGATATATACTTTTAATTTTCTTATACACCATCGGGTTTTTTTGTGTTTTTTTTCCCACTGCTCTCATGTGGCTAGAGTCATCGCTTCAGTTATCGCTGAAGACAAACAGCGAGCTCGCTGATGACAAATGAGGTGATTTAATTTCTCCTGCCTCATGCGAGAAGATGGACAGTGAGCCGAGCTGCCTGCCATCTGGGTGTCAGGCTGCTCTGCTGGCGAGTAAAACCCTGCCTGCAATGCGGGGGAGATGGGAGGCGACTGGCCATGTGTCCCCTCTGAGGGGGGGCGCAGGGGTCCTGGTGGGATTTGTAGCCTGTGACCATGATGCCTGCTCCCCTGACCCAGAGCAACCCCACCCTCCCAAACAAGACGCACGCATCCAAACACACATACGCACAATACCAGGTCAATGACCACTTGCTCAATCCATTAACACTCTGTTAGCTTTTATAGGAGCCTACAATGTTATGAAAAGCACATGTTCAAAGGTTGAGATACAATGGAAAAGCTGGCGTCCAGATCCACACTGAGGGTCTGGTATCACTTAGTGATGCCAATATTCTCTTCATCCAGTAAACAAGCACAAAGCAAACAAAACACAATGAGCAATTGGCCTTCTGTTCATCAGGATGCCCTATATTAATTTACATCAAGACTACAAAATATACACTTAAAAATAATGTGTCCGACCTATTTGTATGCAGGACTAAACTTCAGATAAGGAAGCTTGTATTCACTGGTGTTATCAAACTTGAAGATAAGACGAATATCTCAAATGCCAGAAAGCAGGACTATTTTTTTTAACCAGATTCACAGTGTAAGTCACTGTCATCTCTATCTTACACAGGTAATTTTGATCAAGCTAGACAGCTGAGGCTGTACTGACCCGGCTTCCAGACAGCACGATGTAAAGAAGCAGCAGCAGTCAGTTTGTAAATGAAAGCAGTTACAGACGCTTGAGGTTGTGGTGACCTGGCTTTCAACAACTTTCTCTGTTTCTGTTTTTGTCTTTGTCAGACTGCACGAAGATTACAGTGTACTTAAAGCTCCTACAGAACGCCTCCATTCTGGACGACTGAGCAATACATGAAGCGAATCGCATGTTCATAAAATCAAGTGAATCTAATAAGTCAGTACACACATTGTTGTAATTGGGCTTTGAAAGAATGAGTGCGGGCATGGGGCCCATTTGCCCGTGGTATCCGGACTGTGGGTTTTTGGGGGGCCCATGGGCAGACTGCTGCTAGGGTGCAGTCTGAATAGGCTGGCGGCTGGGCTAAGAGAGCCGTGTGCACACGGCCTCCGTGCCTAATCTGCTAATGTATTCCAGAGGTCAGGAGGGTTTCGCACCAAATCAATGGAGGGATTTACACAGCTTTCCCCTGGAATGTGCTCCATCCGCACTCTGCTTCGGAGAAAACATCCACCTCTGCTTTGCTAGGCTGTCCAATTTTCCACAGCATTTAACCACAGAAAAGGAAGAGCGAAATTGAAAAAGAGAGGTGCAATAAAGCACTCTCTAACTCATCTCCTCTCTTTTACAGTGCCCACTACTGATAGTTAGCAGCAGAAGCTCAGTTTTGCTGCTCAGATGGTTTTGTATGCCTGAATGTGTCTGACCATACACAACCTCCTTGGTCACTGACACTCAGATGACTAAGAAGTGATACAATTCAGTGTTTGGCCTTTAAATACAAGGGGCAAGACATCAGGAAGGAAAGAAATAAAGAATACCGAAGAGCAGAAAAGGTTTTTGCGCTAATATTAGATTTTTTTTCTCTTCTTGGACTTTGACTTTGGCTTTAAACCAACTGAGAAAGTCTGTACTCATAATGCAATGCAATCAGAACATTTCACAAAGTTCACTAAAATGGGCAGCAGTCTGGAGCATCATGCTGTTCAATCTGTTGATGAAGCTTCACCCCAACCAGAGAGTACAGAGTCGATCCTCGGTGCAGCTGAATTTTTTACCTCCTCTGAAGTAACAAAAACTCGGTTACAGCTAATTGTATAAATTACGTGGCCCTGCGTCCTCACCACAATACTCCCTCTTTTCCATTAGGCTGTAAAAATGAGTGAGAGAACATGCCACGGGAAAGGAGCCCTGCACTCACAGTTTCTGATGTGAGGTCATGGGAGAGATTTCCATCCCCTTATCTGCAGTGTGTTTGTGGTGTTTTAACGCCACACAAATGTGTGTCAGTCAGGTCTTGTGTGCGTAGGAATTCACGGGGTTGTGCAGAGCTCGATCCCTCCTCTCGTCTCTGTCTGTGGCTGTTGGACCACGCTCGGCTCGGGTCATAAATAAGCCGAGCCCAGACAACCAGACGCAGAGTAAGGGCCCTGGCTTTAAATCCAGACGGCCCAGCATGGAGTAAACCAACCACAGACACACACACGGTTCACCCTCACTGCCCCTAAGGTCTGCTTACAGGCCACAGGTCAGCTTTGTGTAAGTGTGTTCAGCTGCATAAGCTTTGAAGAAGAGATTGATGCTCTTCTTCACAGGGACATTTTGCGTTATTCTTTCACATTTATGTCTCAGGGTGAGATATGTTTTGGGTATCGCCTGCATGCAGATAAAAAGGAGAGGTTTATGTTCATAGTGGATTTACAGTGGACAGATCTTTGAAGGGATGAACCATAAAGGCAGGTACAGATTAAGATAGACCTCACCGCAATGCAATTTCTTCTTCTTCAATAAATAAATCTTTCCTTCTTTCTTTTTTTAAAAATTTAAAAAACAAAACTCTCATTCTCTCCTTTTGTCTGGTCAAAACTCCTCCTCTCCTCTCTCTAACGTTTGCCACCTCCTTTATCTAAAAGCTGATCTGTCTGCTCACCTCACTGCTGCATTACTACATGATCTGTTTACCAATACTGGCTTTAGCTGCTGGGTAGAGGGAGAGAAATGACTAAGAGGCTGTTTGAAAGGAATTGGATTTAACTTGCACAGTTAACCTGAAGCTCAGTATCTGACTGCAGCACAAAAGGGGGATTTGATGGCTTTGGAAAAAAGGAAGATTTGAACATTGCACAACATTTTTTCTTTTCAACTTCATTTGATTTTCTCTCGTTTTTGCAGTGTGTCGCTCCTAAAACAACCCAAAGGAAATCCATTATATATTGTACTTTTTTGTTAAAACTCTTCAGTCGTCTTCTTCACTGTAGTTTCATACTGTTCTACCTCTCAAACAGAAAGTTAAACATATATATATTTATATATTTCTTATGTTGTTATATTATGAGATGAGCTTTATCCTTCTATTTGAATGCACCCCCCCAAGTTCAGCCAAAACTCCCCTTTGCTCATCTCCCCCCCTCCACATGACTCATCTTCACCCTGTCCCTTGTCCCAAGCCCCATCCTTCTGAATGACATGATCTCTCCATTCATCTGCTAGAGCGTTTCCTTTGCATGGAGTGATTTTGGGGGCCAGGGGGGGTCAACAATTTGATAAACCAATAAAAGGCCCCCATGTTATCCCATGAAGGCCCTGGATGGCCTCTGACACCCGTTCCCACAGCCCGCTTGTCTGTCAGCACATCTGACTGACAGGCCCCTGTCACACCCCCCCCCCCCCCCCCCCCCCCGATGGTCACGCCCACTCCAACTACATCCGCCTCCTCCCACCTCCCCCCCAAAAATCCTAACACACGAAACATCAGTTGGTCTGGTCTGGCACTCATTAATATGAGTGACAAAACCTTCAGCCTCGAGCTCTCGCCCTCGTCAGTACTGGGCGAGGGGAGGAGAGAGTGTGGGCATGGTGCCCAGCGTCTCCACCTCGTACAGTCGTGAACAGGGCCTCTTTCTGTCTTTTCCTCTGGCCCTTCAGAAGCTTTGAAAAGCAAGAATGCACCGTGCTAAATCTACCCACACTGCAAAGTGGGTGGTGTGAAAAGGCTGACACCGATGCCACCCTCCCTCTCTACAATGACAGCAACACTCCTGGCAGGATGTTAGGAGCCTGTGTCCTGCAACATCAAAGGATATTTAGTCGTAATTTGGCGAACGGCTATTAGACTGTGATGTGTTTTTTATACATTTCAGCACAATACTCAAGTTGGATGAAAAATTGTTCTAATTTTCAGCACGACCAATTATTTCTAGACTTTTTAGAACCAGTTACCAGGTACCCTTCAAAGGCCTCATTCCTGTGCTTGATATAACATCTCTCTGTCTTATCCGCTTCTAATGGCTCATAGATAATGTTGTTTGGAGTATTACACTCAGTTTATAAGCTTCATTGACGTAAACAAAGCATTATCTGCATATTTGAACTTTTTTATTATACAGAATAACAAATGATTAATTGGACATTACTCTAAGGGTCACCAGCAGAGGTGTGGACTCGAGTCACATGACTTGGACTCGAGTCAGACTCGAGTCATTAATTTTATGACTTTAGACTTGACTTGAAAAAATGTTCTAAGACTTGTGACTTGACTTGGACTTTTACACCAATGACTTGGGACTTGAATTGGACTTGAACCGGTTTACTTGAAAAGACTTGATATTTTACCCCAAATACAAAATTTAACATGCATATTATATAGAGATTGAAAATGTGACGTCATTCACGGGTAGAACCGCAAAGGATTCTGGGAACTCGTGGCAAGCGGTACTAGCGCACGCAGGCTTTCAATTAAAATCAGTTATACAGCGATAAAAAGAAACACAAGAAGCCGTTGTATTATTAACTGCAATAGCCGGTCGCATGACAGCCACGGGAAGCCGACGGGTAAAGAGATCGGTTGTTATCGGATTACCTCGTTGAAGAGAAATTGTTCGAGCCATGTTTCCGAAGTAACAAAGAGGCGACGGGTGGCCTGGATTGCAGCCATTCAAAGACCAAATATAACGTCCCAGAACACTCCAGCTCACAGGTTAGTCTGCTCCAAGCATTTACACGAAGGTCAGTATTTTTTAGTAGTTAATGCGTCATTTTCATAACATAACTGGTGATATAGGTTACAAGCAAGTCTGGCGCTGAACAGAAATTGTCGCGCTATGCTCCTTTGTTTATTGTGCATAAATAGTGAATTGTCCTGACACAATATTGCGTTTCGCTTCTGTTATTATGGTACAGTGACAAAAACATATACTTTTATTCACAGGATAAAACAGGGTTTTTGTATCACTAATTGTCCAGTACGATTACAGCATACAGTATTATTGTCACTGCTACATTTCTGTGATGCTACCAGAAATTATTTCCACTACTAATTAATTACCGTTGAGCTCAAAGGTCCTATTAATAAACGGTTAACGAATGTGTATTTATGAAGACGATTTGTGAGACTGGTAAACTTATGATACGTACGATGGTCTTTCGTTCTACACGGTGCGTTTCAAGGTCCTGCACCCATCCGGCGGTAAACTGTACCTGGGCTTGTTGCAGTGACCGGAAGTTACTAAACTTCATGAGTGTATGCACTCACTCCAAGAACCGTATGATTATAAATATGCATATAAATATGCTACGATGAGATAGCTGACTTCATCTAACTAGCAAATGTTGTCCAGGCTACGTTGGTGATACAGTTTTTTTTAAATGTGTATGATATTTTTGTCATGCGATTTTAAAGCCGGTCCTACAACCGCATCCAAGAATAACATGCAGCTTATCTCAGAACTGTCGGTGAAAATTATTCTTGGAGCTAGGTTTAATTGAGCTGCATTTTAAAGAGGTGCAATTTCACAATTTGTGTATATTTTCTAAGTTCACTATTTTGTCATGTGTTGAGAAAAACACAGATTTTAAAATTACATGGTCTAACATTTACATTTAGCATAACTGCAACATTATTTTTTCGTTGTTTTTTTTTTTAAAGACTCGAAAGGACTTGAAATTCAAAGTTTCAGACTTGTGACTTGACTCGGACTTTTACACCAGTGACTTGAGACTCGACTCTGACTTGCCTGACATTACTTGAGACTTGACTTGAGACTTGAGGATAAAGACTTGAGACTTACTTGAGACTTGCAAAACAATGACTTGGTCCCACCTCTGGTCACCAGACCCCACTTTCAGAACCGCAGCCATAGATTGTAACATTGACAGATTCTCCTGGAAAAGTTTTGCTGATTGTTCTCATTTGTCTTTCCCTCTTGTATCCACATTAAACTCTGCATAAAGCTGCTCTCTGCACATTGGTGCACAGCTAACTGGAAACACAACAACTGCAAAGGACGCTGGTCAAACTGAGCAGTGAAAAAAAAAAAACGACTATGCAGTGCACAAGGATTTCTTATGAAGCTTGCATCTGTTGTAAGCACCGTGTGTGTGTGTGTGTGTGTGTGTGTGTGTGTGTGTGTGTGTGTGTGTGTGTGTGTGTGTGTGTGTGTGTGTGTGTGTGATCCTTAAACGATCTCTGATCTGCAGCTGAACTACAGTTACATCACATTACAAGCATTGGTGCTATGTGTTTGCACACAGTGTGGTAATACTTTGGTGGTCATAGCGAATCATTCAAGTGTTGTCACTGGGTTTTACCTTGGAGGCTACAAATATAATAGAAAACCAGGGTTACATATATATTTATGAACTTACCAGAAAAGAAGGAGCTAATGAGTAGATGCTACTGATAACTTGTTAAGTTTAAGGTATAAGTGTAAGTGGAGTTCTTCAGATCCAAAAGTGTAAGATTGCCCCTTTGGCTCACAAACACTACACATGTGTAAATTACAAAAACAGGGAACTTAAATTTGTGTAATTCTGATTCAAGGCATTTGTACTACTGGTTTACTTCATTTTTCTTAAATTCACTTCCCGTATAAGTATAAATATTCTTAAAAACTGCAGCATATTATCAGCGATATGTTGAGTTATGACTGGAAATCTTTTCAGTACTAGTAAAAGTTCCAAGACACATTTATTAGTTTAATTGTGAAATAGTAAAGATTTTCTGTTTTCCTATGGTTAGTTTATGGTCCGCTGTCTTATTAAAACCATGCAATTGCCAAAATTCCTATTGTAACCTATTCGCAAACAGATTAGCCACAAGTAATATTCTAATTCTTTCAATCTGTCTGGGCTTGTTATGATCTGAGGCACTCGACCGAAGCCTCGTAAATTACTCCTAGATTGAAGACTGTGGGGGTGAGCATCCCAGCCACTGGAGGCCAGTTCTGTCTGGAGGTACACGCATCGGTGTGATGGAAAGTCACCCTAGCGGGCCAGGAATTCATCTCACCCTGTCTAAAACCAGCTGCCTTAAAGAACCGGGGGAAAATTAAGAGGAGTCTTTATGGGAGGGAGTGAGGCAGCGTTCTGTCAGGAGATGAGATAATCTCAGGAGCAGCGAGTACTCTCACACACACTGGTTAATGTGGAAAAACTATGGCAAAAAAGTGTTTTGAAAGAGCCACATGAGGTGTTATCTTAAAGGTATAATGAATATGTCTTCCTCTGTGAGTAAGTTTCAGTTTGTGAGGGTAATTTCCTGAGCAGTGACAGCCTGGTTCCAGTGTGGTGACCAGGGATAATGCAGGTCGTGGGTGACGGCCTCTGTCTTTATCTGTGATTTTTGCCTCCATCCACATGTGTCAACTGATACCAATGACTATTATTATAGTTATTGTTTATAATGAAAATAAATCTGAAGGTTTTAATTTATTACAGGTTAAAAGGACACATCGTCCATATCTCAGCTTTTTACCCCATCAGTGCATCCTCCCCAACTCTCCTCTCCTCCACTCTCACACTAAGTCGCTGTATCCTGTGTGGTGAAGCTGGCACAGGGATTCGGTAGCTTTTCCACACAGACGTTTTTGATTCAAGCGCTGAAGTTTTCAGGGTTTTCTACATGTGTGGCGTAGACCATCTTCTTCCCTTCTCTGTTTACTGAATGGTAAAACCCAGAGGCCACAGACCAATGTGGGCTCACTCTGAGGCTCTGCGTTTCCACGAGAAAGGAACTAACTTCTCGAAGAATAATACTAATAACACGACCAAAGCCCAAAACACTTCCTTTCCCGCAGAACTGCGGATCAGGTTTTTCTTATACTATTCTTCATATTACGGTTTTGGCTCCAGAGGGCCTTGTGAACAATAAGTGGTGAACTTTTACATTTATCCAAGCTTGCACCACCAGTAGATTTTATTTAAACCCCAAACAGGCTGACAAAAAAAGACATTTATGCAGCAATGCTGTGCTGCTTTAAGGGCTTCTAAGTGAGTTCAAGCACTGTCGAGAGAATAGATAATGCACATGACAAATCAGGGAGAGGTGACTAAACAGAGAAGAACCACAAGAAACAGAAAAGAGCAAAATGAAGTACACAATGACGAAGGTAAGAGAGGTTGAGTGAAAGTGATGAGGACTTGGAGAAAAAGGGGGAAGGAAAGGCCTGGTTTTCTTTTTCCTAACTCTGGATTCCTGGATAATGACTGGGCTGTAATGGTGCTGAGTCTCAGTTCGCCAAATGAAACAAGAGGCCGGCCAGCCCAGTGATGTTTATTTCTCTCCATTTTTCATCTTTTCCTTTTTTTTTCTTCAATTGTAACACACACACACACAAATCATACATACAGAATCTGCATTTCATTTGAATTGTAGCCCACTGTACTGTTTTCCTCCCCTTTTTTTCATCCGCTACCATCTTTTTTAGCACGCTCAGCAAAAACCTCTCGTGCCAAAGCCTGGATTTGTGGCTTGCAAACCAGCGGAGGGGATATTTTCTGAGAAATCCCCTCTGCCAACAGCTCTCTTCTCTGTGGCTTCATGTGCTGACCTGAGCACGGGTCTTTGGAAACATTGCTGAACGAGACTTTGGCCCATGCTGTCTTTGTTTAGCACAGTGGAACATAGGGGCTTAAGTCAGTAGTGGAGAAATATTTCTGTTTAATGCCGCATTTTGACTTGGATGAGTTCTGGCATGAAGGAATAGTCTGCGATTCTCCCATCATGCATCAGCAAAGTAAGCAATAAACCTGCAGAAAGCGCTTTAATCCGGCACCCTCACGCACACTCAACAACTCCAGCAGTGTGGAACAGTTTGTGCTGATCAGTTCTGCGAGCCACTGATGGGCCCCGATCCAGCGGCCACAGTGGCTGGATGAGACCGGGCCAGGCTGCATGCCACGGGGGATTTCTGGGATCAGTGAATCTCTCCTTCTATCTAAGTATGGCTGAGAGCCTCTGACTTTTAGAGTGAGCGCGATCTCTGGCCACTGGGTCCATATTTGGTTCAAGATACGGGCGCCGTGTAACGACCACAAAATCAAAACCCAGACAAAAATTTTCTCTCCGCACACGCTGTCCAAGCAAACCACATCAACCAAAGCATTTAATACAATGGTGGTTTATAGTGATGCGCTGGCTGTTACCTGAGCTCCCAGCAGTGGACATTTTAAATAAATGTTTATTGTTTCAAATCAGTCTCCAGCGCTTTTTTTTGAAGAGTTTTTAAAGTCTTTTCAAAGCAGATTTTCCAAATGACTCTTTACTCCCAATATTGTCTCTAGAAAATCTTTACATGCGGATACTGATCTCCAATCAGGGGGCAACCTCCAGGGCTGAAAGGGAAGCAAACACAGCCGTGCTAAAAACTTTAGTGCCTCCAGCGGTCACTTGAAGCTAGTTCCAAAAAGCAAGTCAGTCCCCTTAACCTCCTAAGACCCAAATCCTTCCACGGCATGCATTTTTAATTTCTCTTTGATATTTGGTCACATTGAGGCCTGATGAATGTAAAAACAAAGAATTACCAGATTTTTTTTTTTTTACCTTATTTTTGTTTTTAAGAAAAATAAGAGCCACATATGAGGATATTCGTTTAAAATTTTGATACACAGCAAAATCTCCAGTGTTAAATTAACACTGGAGAGTGTCTATATGGGTCCACACCTCTGAGTGTTAAATACAACACTGTTGAGTGTTAAATTAACACTTTTGACAGTGTTATATGTTTAAAAGTAACCTAGTCAGTTTTGAAGATTAACAATGGCTAACACTGAGCAGTGCTGGTTTTCTAACACTGGAATATTCCTAACATTTTGAGTTATTTTCCATTGTTAGTGTCATGGTCCTGGGCCATGTTGGCCCAGTATTCTTAGTTTTTGTGTTTTGTATTTTGTTCCTTATTTATGCCTTGGTTCCTAGGTTATTTAGTTAAGATGTTCCTTATTTGGTTACCCCCTGTGTGCCCCTGTGTATCTGTGAGCCCTCGTCTCTCCTTGTGTTTTAATCCATGTTTTCCCCAGCCCGTTATGTCTGTGTTCTCCCCGTGCTCTCTCTCCTCCTGTCTGCACCTCTGTGTACTTCCTGTTTTACTTTGACAGTCTCCTGTCAGTGTTGTTTACTCCTGCCATGTCTTGTTATGTTTATCTGTGTCAGCTGTGCTCCCATGTGTGGCCACTTCCCCTGATCATCCCTCTTGTGTATTTAGTCTCTGTGTTTCATGTAGTCTGTGTCGCGTCGTCTGTGTTCCCACCCTCCGTGTTTCCATGCCCAGTCTTTTGTATCCCCAGCCATAGCATAGTTTGTTCCCAGTTTAGGTTTGTTTAGTTACTGCTCTTGTGCTGCCCTCATTCTTGTTTGTTTCTTTCGTGATCATCAGCCACAATAAAAGGCTCGCTTTTGTTTAAGTGCACTCCCGTATCCTCACTTGTGTTCGCACCTGGGTCCTCAACACACTCTCCACACGGTCTGCCACTGCGACCGTGACAGTTAGAAAACCAGCACTGCTCAGTGTTAGCCATTGTTAATCTTCAAAACTGACTAGGTTACTTTTAAACATATAACACTGTCAAAAGTGTTAATTTAACACTCAACAGTGTTGTATTTAACACTCAGAGGTGTGGACCCATATAGACAGTGTTAATTTAACACTGGAGATTTTGCTGTGTAGAACAGTATCAGTATAATGTCCTCGTAAGTGGATATCAGGCCCTTGTAGAGCAAAATTCAGTATTTTGGTCTAAATAACCCAAAATGTAATGTCCACATATGTGGACGCCAGGTCCTAGGAGGTTAAACTCCTATGTTAAAATGTCCAAATATCAGCAATGAAAGTAACTTACAGACATTTTCCTTCCCCCGTCACTAAGTGCTTGCTTTAAATGGGGTTGTCTTATTGTTGGGGTTTTCTCTGGGCTATTGTAGAGTCTCTGCCTTACAACATAAAGCACTTTGAGTCAACTGCTGTTGTGCTTTGGTGCTACATAAATAAAACTGAACTGAATCAAATCAATTAAAGTCAGTGAACTGAGCCTCTCAGCTTGTTTGTTTGCTTTTAGTATGTTTCTTAAATGTAATTAGCAGGTATCTCTGCTTGTGCTGCTCGCTAACCACACCTGCCACCCTTCGATGATAACTTAGAATTCCAGCTCTCATCCAAATATTGCAAATAACTTATGGCTCAAAATAAATAAATAGATGAAGTAAGATGGCACCAGCCGAAACATTCACGTTGAAGCTTCTAACAAAAGTCCGCAGATGGGTGACAGCATGGTTTCTTCACCCATCTTTGATTTACAGTCTGACTTTGAGCTTGAATTCTTTTCCAGACTCAGTCTGAGAACAGCACTGTGTGCGCCTGTGTCTCCTCCCTGTCCGCTGGGCACCGCACCCTTTGCCACCATTACCCTGAGCCCTGAAGTTTAACAGCGAGCCTGTACCCAGAAATAAAAATATTTGTTCAGTTAAGTATTTCTGCAAATGTCAACATTTGCAGAAATTTCCACGGGCTGTCGGTCAACTGGAGTTCAGCTGGTCGGACTATTAATGATGGACTGATTTCAGCTCCGTTATGTGATTTCTCAGTAAAACACTCAATTTGCTCCATCTACACATGGTTCCTGGATGCATAAAATATATAGTAGAAGATAGCAGATGGCTCATCCTCCAAACCAAACTTTGGCAGTGCACGTGATACAGCTTTAACAGCTCTTTACTGATGTTTGACTGCACCAGTTGGGCTTAGACAAGGCCCATGAAACATTTCTGACATTTCTTGAATGTGTAGCTAATCAGGAATGGCTGCTCATGTGTGGATTCTTTAACTTGGAGGAGATGAGGAGAAAGAAAGGGGGAGGTGATCCCTGCAGTTATATAAGTGTATAACACTTTGGTTCCTACAAATAATATGCTGGTAATGTATTTCATTATTTAAATGTTGGTGTTTGTTGCAGAATTTTACGATTAACATAAGGGTATGGTCGAGCACAAGTATCCAAGTGTGTATTGTTTTTTATACTTGTACTGTAACAAAACCCATTTTTGTCATTTTGACATTAAGTACTTGCATAGTTAGTCAAAACGTACTCATAAAAACAATTGTTAATAGTGGAAAATGGTTTATAAAGATATTATAGGCTTATTATAGGCCGATGGAAAGGCTGTACTCTTTATTGGTTGGATTTGAGTGCCAACTGCATTTAGAGCATGAAATGAGGTGTAAGTTAAATAGGTAAGGAAAGTCCAGGAATGAGGTGTTTGTTGTGCAGGCAAAGTAAGTTGACAGTTTAAATACTTACCTGGTTTGTGAGTTGAAATAATTACAGATATTAACATGGAATTTCTGCACCACTTGCATGGAAGTGGTGGAGTGTGAAATGTATAGTTTACTGCCACACCTCCATCGGGAATAACAATAACAGGAGAAACCGTGTTACAGGATTCAATTGGGCTGCTAAGACTTCTATAAGTACATATGTGCATTTCTATTTTCTGATCTCCTCTATAGCCCCCATCCCGAAACCCACCAGACTCGGCATGTTGCCGTGACTATGCCAAGAGCTGCCCTCCACAACAACAGCAGCATTCAAGGGGTGAAGATTTAGAGCTCTGCAAATATTGGCTGTGCTAGCTTTTCATGAGCCAAGAAAAGGTAGGGGAACAAAGTTTAAAAGAGGCGTTGTGTTAGTTGGGACTTTCAGCTCCGTCTGCTCTGAACTTCTAGAAATAATAAAGCGCGGCTGACATGCACAGAGAGGGAAGTTTCTGCAAGTGGACTTAAATGAGATTGAGTCGGCAGGCAGAGAGCAAGGGAAAGAAGATTTAGATTCCCCACAGGAGACAGCGCACATATTGAGAGGTGGGTCGAATCCTAGCACCACCCGACAGTTTTCCTCTATTCACAATGACGCATTAGTATTCAAATGCCAGTGGGAATATGTATGACTGCTTCTCGGAGAGAAAGAGATGCATAGCTGTGCCAGAGAAAGAAGAAAAAAAGACAATGATGGGGAGCGAGGGGGGGGTAAACAGGGGGTCGAGTAAAAACACTAACATATCAGGGGGGTTTTATATGATGACAGTTTATTTCCCTGCAGTCATTATCTGTGTCTCCACGACTGCACAGCAGCACTTTAAGAACAGAGGGCCTCTCTCGTCTCTCTCTCTCAGGCCAGTGCACACTGATCAACTGTTATTAGACAATGATTTGATGAATCTTTTGTTCTATCAAACAAATTTGCATGTGCTCAAAATATTAACAGCAAAATGTACTTAAAAAAATAAAAAATAAAAGCCTCATTCTGCAGGAAAAGGCCCCTGTGGCTGAAAATGGTCACGTCCTGCAAACTTGGATGTCTTTGCAAAGTGTAAAATGTGTAGAGAAGGAGAGCAGGTCATGTCATGACTGTGGCTGTTCAAACTGTTAATTTAGTGTGTGAGCTCAAGGTTTGACTGATCATCAGTTCTCTGAATCATTTTGCTGTACACTGGCAAATTTAAGACGGGCCTGTACAAGGAGACCTTGTGGGTGCTGCAAGATTTTAGTCGGTGTATTGTGTTACCAGTGGTGTTCCCAGTGACTGTGGTACCTTCAGATCATTGGCGAGCTTCTCTTGCGTTGTTTTGGGCTGATCCAACACCTGTCTCTGTTAGGAGACCTGGGTGGTCGACCCAGAGTTTTGAATTTTCCTTATTATTGTACTTTGATTTTGCCTTTATTTATCATTTCTAGTCTTTTGGTTTCTTTGTCAGAGTTCTGCCTTCTGTTTACTGCTGTATCCCCTTGTCAAGTCCACATCTCTGTATTATGTTTCCTGTTTTACTTTGAAAGTCCGTGTCTCATGTTAATATATCTGGTTTTGCTTCCTTTGTCTCGTCAGCCCTGATTTTCCTCAGCTGTTTCCCTCCTGTCTCCCATTCCCTGATTGCTTCCTCTGTGTATCCCTGTGTTTTCCTTTGTCTGTGTTGCGATCTCCCCTCATCCTATGTTGTGTGTTCTGTCTGACATCCTGTGAAAGTTTATTTTGTATTTTCAGTTTTGTTATATTCGAGTTCAGCATTAAAGCTGTTTTGAGTTCGGCACATTGAGTCCACCATTCCTGCCTGCACACAGCCTCACATGACAGTCTCATGATCATCCTCAATCCATGATGCAAGATCCTGCATGGAGCTCCTGAGACTGATGGTGATTCTGAAAAATCACACCAACAGCTGTCTCAGCAAGCTTCTTACTGATGGTCTTGTAGTCCACTCCAGCCCCGTGCAGATCTACAAACTATCACTGATGTCCTTTCGCAGTTTTTTGGTCTTGTCCATGTGGATGGAGAAGACTGAATGGAAGAAATTGATTCTGTGGACATGTGTGCTTTATACACATAGCGAACAGAGATCAGGAGTATCTATACGTAATATATTGATGAATTGATTATAATCTGTGTGCTACACAGCCAATCTATGTGAGCCAGAATTCTGGCTGGGTTGTAGGGGATCAAATATGTTTTTTAGGCAACGACAGGCAAATCAATTTGTAACTTTTATGTAATGTGCTTTTTTCTCTCACCATTAAAATAAAACTACCATAAAAATTAGAGACTGTTCATTTCTTTGGAAATGAGCAAACTTACGAATTCAGCAGGGGATCAAATAATTATTTCCCCCACTGAACCTGAAAAATGTTCTTACAGTAGATTCCCGCCAAAAAGAACGGCATTTGCATTTAAAGTTACAGAGAACATCTGGTTTAGTGCTTAGTGTTCTTGTCCAACCAAATGGTCCCATTTTGGCCAGCAATCAACTATTTTTGTAACGTATCTATGTTTTTCCTTTATAACATTATAGAGCGCACATTGCCTCGACAAGAGTGCCTCACACATGCAGTGAATTTCATCTAGTTTGCAAATAAAACACCTGAGCTTAAACAGTTTACTCTCAGCACCAAAATTCCTAAACATGCTGTATGTACACAACGACCTGATGTGTGTGAATATTTTTGCCATGTCCAACAACAACCTGGATCAAACGGAGCCCCCATGTCAAAATGCATTTTCTATGGTCCCTTAATAACACACTCTAATCACTTTAGTTTTGTCTCCTGGGGCACAATGTCTCCCCTCATGTCCTGTATCCTACCAAAGAGACTAGGGAGAGGTCCGGTGACAGTGTGTTGAATTTGGGTGACAGGGCCCCAGTGGGAGTGGGTGCCCCCCCAGGCCTTTAGATAATCCCCAGGAGAAAAGACCTGCATTTAGGGTGCGATACGCTTAATCCGGGAGGGGGCCTCATTCACAAAGAAGCCCTGGACTTCCTCTGGGCTGGGAGCTTCCGCTGGTCTGGTGAGCCTAGCGTGGGTGCCAGTACAAACACGCTCTCATAATACATGATTGCATTACAATGGAACAACACAAGAGGCAAAGACACACAGAGACAGCATATGAAATGATGGACAGATTGGACTATGAAAACATGTAACATGTAAATTCACACTGTCCTAATGGGGGAGCCAATCTAAACAAGCAGCCCACACACACAAGGACCATCAGGAGTAAACACAGCACACACACACACACACATGCTACATACTGTGGGCAGAGGCGGTGTTTACATTCTGTCCCGGGTACAACGAAACAAAGCTTGCATGCAATGCAGAAAGATTAGATGAGCGAGGGACCAAAAAAGCGAGAGATCAAACGGCTAGCTGCCTACAGATAGTCTCAAATTTACAAACAGGAAGACAGAGTCATGTAATAACTGTTTCAGATACTACACACAGTCCTGGTTTACTCATACATGCAGGAGATGCTGGTGGAAGAGGGATATGCTTCATCTCCGTCCCTGGAACGTTTCTGCAATTTTTTTAATGGGGTTTTCGGGGGGGTGGATAACTTCCATGATGCCTTAGTCAGGACATTAGGCAACTTGTTACAGTTAGATGTCAAAGTACATACAAAAAGGTGTAACAAGAAACATTATATTAAGGTAAAGAGTAGATATGCATAACCTAAAGATCTACAATCGCATGATGCAGTTTAATTAAGTGC
This sequence comes from Maylandia zebra, assembly GCF_041146795.1. NCBI lineage: Eukaryota > Metazoa > Chordata > Actinopteri > Cichliformes > Cichlidae > Maylandia > Maylandia zebra. Next base: position 25,462,727 of record NC_135179.1, on the reverse strand, counting down.
ACTGCAAAGGCAGAAGATGATCAACCTCTGGATGAAACATACAGATAGACAAAAAAGCTGGCATCCTGTAATAAAGGCTGATCATGTATCCACAGAAAGTAATGTCAGTATAAAGTGCTGAAATGTAATTTTGACAAGTAACTGGCAAGTTACCATAGCAACTTCAAATTGTTTATAGTGCTTTGTTTTTTTTTAACAACAAAATAAAACCAAATAACAACAACTTGCTAGACTGTAAAGAATTCTGAGGACGTGTCTCATCAAATTACTTTACATCAATTCAGATTTCAAGGGGGTCAGTCCATGCCTACCTTTTAGATCCACCCCTGCTCCATCCCCTGGCGCAATTTCTATGACTGCCACTTAAAAAAAGATCAAATCTGTTCTTTTCCTTAACACGTTTTCCCTCTTATTTACCTCAAAAGCAAATAACACTGAGAGGCATTTACGTAAACAGCTGAAGGATATTATTCCATTTTCTCTGACATGATTCCTCAAGCAATTTTGGAATAGACATTCGGAAAAAAGGGAAAAGGTTAGGCTTTGGCTCTCTCTTTTTTTTTTCTCCACACTTTCAGACTTGCTTTTCCTTCCCATACCATTTCACGCTGACACATCCTCTTTCATCTGACCACAATACCTCCAGGGACCATCAGCCAATAGCGGCAAGTGGAAAAAAGTAGGATGGTTTTCCTGTGGAAAAGACGCCAAAAAAAACATCTAATTAATACTGATTTACTTGAGCTTAAACTTACAAAGTATGGCCACTGCTTTCATAACGCAAGGACGGTGCACAGCTTTCAACTAATTCTGGTCCCACAACTTCAGCTACAGTTGTTTCCATCTTTGGCATTTCTGCTCGAAGGTTTGCGGTCACTTTGAAATGTACTCGTTTTTGAAAGACATGTAAATGGCATTAACGATTAATGAAGGGATCCACAAGTTAAAAGGTTCATGGACTATCAACGTTGGCATGTAGCTGGTATACTCTACATTAAAAAGGCCAATCGATCATTAAAAAAAAAAAAGATAAAAACAAACAAATGAATAGCAAAGGGATTCATTTCGCTATTTGAATGTCTAAAGTCTCAAAAAAAGAGAGGCGACAGTGCTAACTACCTTTTAAAAGAAGATTTCAATGCAGGAAAAACTATGTTTCATACAGCCGTGACGACCGCTCCATCCACAAACCAGCACAATCTTTCCATTTTTTCAGTTTTGCCTCTTCACACCGCCTCATTGGATTTCAGATCAAACAGTCAAGATATGACTGAAGTGCTCTTTCCTCTTTAATTCGTTAACAAATATTTAACATTAACTGTTCAGGAATTGTACACCCCTATTTTCCAAGGATCAAAATAACTGGAGAAACTAACATAATTTTACATGTAAGGTTTGTTTCTAGCACTTGGATGAAAACTCTTTGCAGTCAATGACCTCGTGAAGTCTAGCACCCAAAAGAGATCTCAAAGTGCCGTTTCCTCCCATGAGACGCTCTGCTAGGCCTTCACTGCAGCCACCTTCAGTGCTGCTTGTTTGCTGGGTTTTCTGTTTTCAGCTTTGTATGTCATTACTCTTTGGGGTTGATTGCAGGTATTGGGTTTGCAGTATGGTACTTATGCTACGTCTATCATCAGTCAAATCATTAGTAAACTCTATTAGCTTTGTTCCACTGGCAGCCATACATGCTGTATCAATTCCTGCACCATGTTTGACAGATGATGTGGTGTGCTTCGGCTTATAATCTAGTTTTCTCCTCCACACTTTTTCCATCATTCTGGCACGAGATAATTCTTTCTCCCTTTTTCACATCTGTACTGGCTCTTTTAGATGTTTACTGGAAGTCTGCTCTAGTCTTCTTGTTCTTGAATGTACAGCTTGTTGTACTTTCACTGATGAAGGTGTCTTTCGAGTGTAACCAGGGACGATGATGCACCTATCGCCTCGAGACCTCCTTGACTTGGTAAGATGTTATGAAGCGCTTTTGTTAACCATGGAAACTGTGATCATTCACTTTAGTCATCCTCTGTGGTCTTTCGCACCTTTTGAGGTTGCTGAGCTGACCAGTTCATTCCTTCTTTTTAAGTTTATTTGGTTCTTCGGGTTAAAGATGTGTCTCACTTACACAGACATGTCTTTGGACATAATATTGAGAGTTTCAGTAAACAGCTACCAAATACAAGTTCAACACTCGGAATCAACTCCAGTTATTTTTAATCTGGTTAATCTGTCATGAATGAATGGGGAAACAGCCTGTCAGTTACTTGAACAATTCAATTTGAGAAAATGGGAGACTATGAATAAAAACAATAACAACTTACTTTGATTGAACGCTTTAGATTAAAGCTGAAAGCCTTAAATTTCAAACCCACTGTGGTGCAACCATCAACAGTTGTGTTGTTGTCATCTGGACCATGGTCGTGCTGTTCTAACATAATCAGCCAAGCTTCTAATGTGAAAAATTTCCATTAGGGTGTCATAATTTGCCGCTGGAACACGGGAGTGATGGGTGCTGAAAGACTGCTGTATGATAATAAACTTTATTCCTTTAAAAGTCTTAAACGATTTATGATGTGTAGGTTCATTAATCAGAAATTGCCGTTTACAACATTTCTGCTCAGTTTCATGTTTGAAGTCTACATCCACTTCCATTTTCTTCAGGCTTGTGGCCTTTTCCAGTTTAAATGTTATCTTTAATTCAGGGTCATTTTCTCCGTTCTGGGACTTTTTTGGAACTCTCTGTATTTTCCGGCATGACAAACCCAAAACCATTTGGCACCATCAGCGTCTTAAATAAACCATAGAGTTTTTAACCCATCACTGTGACTCAGGTCTGGTAAGAAGGTAAAGCGTTTTCTCCAGACCTTATTCTTTGAATGCTGACCTTTGGCTGAACAGTTTCTCAGCAGCAGAGTGTGGTCAGTACAAACCTCGTGCTTAATAAGAATTATGAACAGTGACACAATTATATATTAGCACAAACTCCAAACACTGCCATACTGTGTATTATGGGCTCATTATAAAACAGCCAACTGGTCTAGGCCACTTGTTTTGACAGAAAGAGGTACACCACAGCACTGGCACATGTCCTTATGTGTGGCGTCCACCAAGACTAAGTACTTATGACAGTGCCAAGAGAGAGTGTGTGTGTGTGTCTGCCTGTGTGCACACACATTAAGGTCAGGGGGTGGGGGGGAGCATGCCTAATGTGGGAGAGAAACATTGAATCCAAAGTGGCAACTAGCCAGCGTCAGTGTTCCCTTCTTGGAGAATTAGCCTGTCAATCTGGTTTAATTCCTTAGGACACAGGCTGCTCTTAAACCCAGGCTGAGTTTAAACTGGAGAGACTGACTCTCTACATCGTTTTCTCAAGATTGGGTGCAGACAAGTGGGCTGGCTGAATGTGGGCCGTGTCGGGCCACACCAGAGAGCAGAGCTGCATCGTGCACACAGCTCCACGGCAGGGTCAAGCTGACACTTACGGGCTAAGGTTACAAGTTTCACTCATTTGAGTGATTATGTGACTCTAGGAGAGTATCTAGAACAAGGAGGATAGTTACCTATCTGGATTATGGGGGTAGCACACACACTACTTGGTTATCCTCACATTAAAGCCTTGTATTAAGATTGTAGGAAGATCTGCAGATTCTCTTACTGCACAACTTTCCTGCCTTACATTCAGCAGATCTTGCCAACTAAGTGAGATTCATAAACCTGTCGTGCCATGGCATCAAGTTAAGATTCCTGTGTTTACAGCACAGACGACAACACGTGCTTTGCTGTGAGACGAGATCCCTGGCTGCTATCAGGTCAGGCCACGAGTCAAACTGCTGCGAAAACCTTTTGCGGTAAGAAGCCATGTACATCTGCGTTCTGCCAGCTCATGTATCCAACACCTGTTGCTTTGCCTAATTGAAGTCCAACTGAAGCGCTTATCTCTGGGTATGCATGTGCTTTTCAGGAGATATAAGCTTTCACACATGAACTACTGTATGTGTGAAAATTAACACAGTTTAGAAAGAGACTTGAACGACTCAACACGTTACTGACATGTTTCCAAAAATCTCTCAGCCAGTGGAATCGGCATTGTGTTGCATAATTTGCATGCAAAGAAAAGCCATCAAGTCCAATCAGGGAGGCTGTAACTCCTTTATTCAACTTCATCAAAAATAACAGTCAATATTCAAAGGAAAAGAAAAGCAACACTTAAAATCAAAAGTATTGAAAACAATGTCTTGTTTGCTTGACCTCAAGCATGAACTCAAGTGATAAAATCTTTACAATGCTGAGGTGAATTTTTTTGGGACGCAGTTTATGCAAATAATAATACCAATAATAATAAAAGAAAATTTTTTAATCACCAGGCATTCAAAAAAACAAAAACAAAAACAAAAAAAAAGCATGCTTGGTGAGTGTCAGTGGCGATGTTGATACGAACCCGGGTGCAGTCAAACACTCTTTCAGATCAGCACTGAAGCATACACAATTAAGAGAGGTGCCAAAAAGAAAGAAAAAAAGTCAAAGGGAGGATATGCGATAGGGGCGTAAGGGTACATGAATATGATTGCATTAGTCAATCTGTTCACTATAAATTTTTCTTTGGCTCATCTGTTTATGTCTAGACCTGTTTTTTTTGTGTGTGTTTGTATTGCACCAGTTGCTGTACCTCAGCTATAGCAGATGTAAAGCAAATTTATTACAAGTTGAGCTTAAACTGAGTTTGTTTTATCAATCGAGATGGTTGCATCCCACGGTGACATAAGAGAGAAAGGCAGCAGTGTAGCTGCAGTTACTCTGCTGCCTGCTATTTTCTAATTGAGTTTCTTCTCATTGACCATATGCACCATTAAACTGTTAAAAAAGTTACAGCAAATTAGGAACTTTTGAATTTTTTTGTTGAAATTTTGGAAACGTTTTTTGAAAATAAAAGAATAACACATTCTTTTCTGTTCTCTGCTGTACTGCAAATACACTGAATATATTCCAAATAGTTTCCTACAAAAAAAATCCATTTAATGAACTTGTCCATGTAGTAAATCAAAATGGTGCACACAAAAAAGAATGAACCCAGAACAGTGGTGTTGACAGATTAAAAAAAATAGAACTCATAAATGAATAAGTGAATGAGGCCATACATGCAGTAGATTGCCATCGGCTGCTGCATGGTCAGCATATACAGGAGGGTAAGCACGGTGAGACTACGTGGATAGGCGTCAGAAAGCACTTTCATAAACAGCGACATACAGAAACAGCCGAGGGAGTATGTATTTACGTTTATTCAAAGGTAATATGATGTGTTGTGTTTACGAGCGATAAAGCAAAATCCTTTCAGCACAGTCCTGGCCAACCAAGCTGGCGTACTGCTGCACCTCCATCTCGTCGCTGGAGCCCTTGCGTTTGCGGGAGTAGGCTGCATAGGGCATGACAGTCCGTCTGTATAGCACCAGAGCTCTGCCCAAATCCCTCACGGCCCGAGCATCTCCTAGACGAAAACAGGCACATATGAGAACATAATGAGGACCAGTGTAGACACATCAAGCACTATAAACAATGTCCTTATTTTCCCTCGCTCGTTTGAGTTAACCTCTGAGTGTCTTGGCAGAAATTCACCATTATTCCGAGAAAGTGTTGGAGGAGCAGAAAACATCCCCCCCCTCCTTCAGTTTTAATTCCTCTGTGCCCTAAACCTGGGGTCAAAGTGGTGCGTGAGCAGGCTAGTTAGCAGGCCTTGTTTACAGGGCCTTGCTCCCTGCTGGCTTGCCAAACTCAGCATCTCATTAGGTCCTGTGTCATACACTGCCAGCAGTGTTTTTACAGCTCTGATGGACCAGTAAAACACTACTAATCTCTAAAGTGTATGTGTGCAGAAGCTAAGAATGATTCTCTGGAGAGTCAGATGTGGAAAAAAAGGGTTGAAATACACTGACCCTCACTGACACTAAACCTGCCGCCTCCAGGAGTGAGACACTGAGCCAAGCACAGCAGGGAGTACATACTGAGCAAAGCAAAGCCAAATATACTGTACAGAGGTATGACTCTACCTCAGCCTCACTCATAAACTTCCCATTTCAGTCAGAAAATGACTTTTTTTTTTTTTTTTTTAAATGCACTGGAACATCTACAAGTCTCTTGTGTCAGAAACTACCCAATAAATGTTGCAGTCATACAAGTAGGACTCTTAAATGCTTTTATTTATCTTCTTAGTCCATTATCACACCATGTAGTCTACTAGTTAAACAATTGCAAAATGCTTATTTTGTCTTCTGAAATGCATATCTCCCCTAAATACTCTGCATACAACAACTGATCCATTAAAAGTGTCCTGCTTGAAGCAATCCTGACCTGGAAACCTAGAGAAAAAAGGAAAAAGAAAAAACAACTCTGGAGCAGGTAGCAGAGTGAAGCGCACTCTCCTGTCAGGCACATCAGTCAAAAAGGCCTAAGTAGATGTCGTATTAAGAGAACTAAGGGCTTCACAATTAATCACTCCACTGACATCATCCATGTGGCTCACAGCTGAGCAGCTGGTGAAGAAGATGCGAGCACACATATCTCTGACTAATTTCTAAAATATTTGCAATACAGCCAAATACAACCTGATCACATCAACAACTGGAAAAACAACAGGGAGAAAAAAAATGCAAAGTGAGTCTTTTCTATAAAAGAAATCTTACAAAAAAGGAAACTCAAAAAGCACTGTAACTGGACCTCGGATGTGTTTAGACATGATAGACTTGTTGAGAGCAATACGAGTCAACCTCAGCTGCAGTAATCTGTTACAATGTTTCAGGCCTAAACCGCTGCCAAGACAGATGATGGCTTAATCGGCAGAGCAGATTCAAAGGAAAAGTCTAAGATTCAAGCAAAAAGACTCACCAGTGGGACATTTTAAATATTCGCATAACTTCAGATGGATAAACAATAAGTGAAAATCACAAATACGTAGCAAAAAATACCACATTAACTGTTTAGGAATTAAAATCATTTGATTAAATTCTCCGTCTGTTTATACAGGCTCCTAAGTAATCGGACAATTCATTGATAAGCGGTTTCAAGGCCAGGTGTGGACTGTTGTTATTTCTTTCGGGTCAAATCAAGGTAATAATATGTCTAGAGTTGTTTCTAAGTGCTGTATTTGCATTCTGTGGCTGTTCTGGCTAATGTTCAACATGTGGTCTAATGACTTGTAGAGTGAGGGAGGCCTTCATTAGGGCTGAAAAACAAAACGGGCCTACAGACCCATTTGGTGGATTCCAGATAAAAAAAGGAAGGAATCTACTGGTCAGAGAAGCAAAACCAAAATGTTTAAGGAAAAAATAAAATAAAACAAAACATGAAGACCATATGCTCACATTCAATCAATCAATCGAAAGCGAGGCAAAGAAATGGAACATTTGTAGAATTTTGAATCTGAACTCTTTCACCCATAAAGATGACATCTGATGACCTCCCTAGCACCCTTAATGAATTTTGACACGTCATTATATAAGAATAAAATGTTTGACGATCTTTAAAATAGTTTCTGGGTATTTCCATGCAAAGCTGCATGGACAGGGCATCGGGGGAAAGAAAACCTGCCGTAAGACGCACGAACAAGCATCAACTGAAGGCACCTGCAGTAAAGGCCTACTTAGTGATGTCCATTTGACCATCTTCTAGACCTGAACCAAATGAATTGCATCCAAGTATTAAATATAATCCTGTTATTTATAATTAATGTAAAATGAATATGTTAAGTTACCAGATTGTTTCTGTATTTTGTAGAACCTCTTAACAGCAACTACGTCCATCAGATGTTTCCTGTAGTTGCTCGAGTAGCGTCCAAAACAATGTGGAGGAATTTTGGACCATTTCTTGACTGAAGTGCCTCTCAGTTCAACTGCCTAACTTCAGTCCATTGTGGTGGCGTACAGAGATCCAAATGTCAATCTATCTACAACTTTGGCATCTAACTTGCACACAAACTACCTGAAAAACAAGCCAAGGGAAAGAAGAGAGCTGTTAGAAGCATAAAGCCCCGAGGCTTTTTCACCATTTAGATATTCTCATACTTCAGCTAGAATTTTCCACACAGTTGATTCATGTTTTATTTATTAGCCTCGTTTCCCTGCTCAGTAATGCCCCAACTACTGTCTTTTCCACCCTTCTCGAGAAACTGCTGAGTCACATAATTGAAGGAAGGCTGACACTAACTTTTAAATAAAGGATACCAGCTCTAGGTTTTAACACAGCGGGTGGCAAAATTGATTTTAAAAAGATGTAAACATGTTATGCAACTTCCTCACGAACAACATTTTGGGCCGTGAAGGATTATTGTGTCCCAATGGAATCAAAGTGAAAAGATTTAAACATCTGATGCTTCTTCGGCTTCCTTCGGGCCATTCACGACACGCCGCCTCCTCATGTTCTTCATCACGGTGACAGTCCACTTACACTGCAGTTATTACAAAGTTACACTTGTCCAACAGTGTCGCCTCGTGAAGATACTGACGAGTTTACATTAAACAGGAAAACATGGAGAGAAGCATGAAGCTTGAAGATGGCCTATTAAGTGAAACAGTAATACTGAGCAGAGATCTTTCTCTCTTACTCAAGGCAATCCAAACATCCGCTCCTCACATAAACAACTTTCCTTTTCTTCTTCACTCACTTCTGGCTGCATCAGTGTCTCTTCTCTCTGAGTGGCTCCAGACCCTGTTCCTGTCAGGCCAACCGGACGTTCAGTGACACGCCACTCTGAGGTCACAGCTCCTTCGGGCTGGAGTTCAAATGTCAGGGGGAAGAGGAGTGATGAGGGTCGGATAAGGGAGTGCGAGGGTCAAGGCTGAGGCTACGGGCCTTGACACCCCGCCACGCTTCTCTCTCTTCCCATCCATCTCAAACTTTCGAAACACTTGCTTAACACCGGATGCTGGTCAAAGGCAGGCCATCAGGTTATGACCACGTCTTCTGACCCAATGTTGAAGATCTAAAGGTTGAAAAGGAAAGGGCCAGAAGGGTGTTGTAGTGTGCTGAGAAGACTGCTCTTTGACTGTAAGACCTGGGTTCAAGCCCCTGTGTTAGCAGCTGACCCTGAATCCCTGCCGGTGACCATGAATTTTTGTCCATCGCAGGAACCGAAGCGACAATAGGATATCTTTCCATTATAAAGGATATTACCATTATTATTATTACTAATGAAAAGACTTAAATATTCTTTTAAAGCACCAAAAGAAGGGCTTCCGGGAAGAGAAATTCCTGTATTGCTGGAATAAAAAAAAGCCTTAAACCTGAATGGAAACGTGCATTAGTCAGGCTAAGGAGCAGAAAGCCTGCCTAAGAACAGAGCAAAGTGGCCATGACAGTGAGACAAGATATGAACGTGTGGCATAAGCTAGAAATATCATGTAAATCACAAGAGACTTGGGGGTAATGACTGGCTACCATCAGGCTAGAATGCACGCCTCTAGCTAATGTTTTAGCTTCACTTCGTTGCACTGAAAGCACAGAGACTATCAGTTTGATGCAAAGCTGTGAATGTGTGCGTCAGAGATGTAACGAAAGGTAAAAAAAAAACAAAAAGAGAGAGAGAGAGAGAGAGAACAGTACATTGTGAAATACCAGCTGGCACTTTACTTATCACAACGTTGGGTTTGTGTATGCAATGTGTAACTTTGTGCATGTGGGTTAGTGGCTGCCAGGCGCACTTACAGTTCAAGGGGTGACTACTTGGGTCACGTATTTTGGCAAATATTTATACTGCTTAGCGGCCAATGCCCCTACTACTCCCGCTGTTAGGCAAACACGGATTATGAGTGTGTGAGACACAGATATGTGCTGCACACAGTGAGCTTCTGTGTATGTGTGTGTGTACATACATTTTAAGAGCCAACCTGCCCCAGGTCCCAGGGCCCTCAAGATGTCAGCAACAGGCATCAGTGTGAGTCTGATGTGAAGAGAGCTGTGTAAACTTTAGATTAGCTGTCTTTACACACCTCATTAGTACAGCACTGTAACCTGGTCACATTTTACAGTCTAAACACATATCCAGCACACTAACAGTGACCTTTGTCTGGGGGCCGGAGGTTAAGGTTCTGGCTTTCAAGCTATATAGAGAGGTTACACTGAGTATGATTATTATTTTGGTGAGACTTGATTTTTAGACTTCTCGACCGACTCTTTAAAGGTATGGAAATAAATCAAGCAACATGATTTTAACCAACTACCAGCACATTCTTCTCAACAAGCGAGCAACACATTATTTTTACTATCTGTTGTTCTAACTTTTTTTCTGAAAATAATCTTAATATTTGCCATGCTTGTTTCACAAATATTCCATTTTAATTCATCTATGTTTAAAAATTATTTAAAAAAGAAAATTAAATCTTTCTTTAACTTCATCAGTAAGATTTAAAGAGCTATACCTGATTAACAGTTTATATAATTCAGGATTCGGTCGTTTGTCTAATGGTTATGGGTAGCAGTATGGTGGTGGTGATAGGACAGCAAATGTATTAATAATAATGATAGTAATAATAAAATAAGTAAAAAGATCAAAATAATTAAAAAAGTAAATGCCTGGGACGTCTGTGTATTGGTTGGCTGTTGCTCAGGAGGTAGAGCGGGTCGCCCAGTTAGAGAAAAAAAGCACTTCATAAGTATAATAATAGTATACTATTATTATAATACTATTATTATTGGTTTAATAGTAAATGTAATACATGATTATCCTAACCTTCCCATTTACAGACAGGATGTTTTGACCGCATTCTTAAAGTGGACTTACTACGATTTTCCTTATTTCTGTCTTTATACTGTTAAGCTTAAAATAATGAGGTCAGCATGTGTGATGCAAACAGTCCCTATGGTGAAAGAGCTGATTGCTCCACGTACTCTGTTTTAGTTTTTTCTACTCAAGTCTCCGTGTGATGTCAGTTCAAACATTCTGTCTCCAAGCAGCAACCAACCACAGGAGAGGCGGCTTATAGGCGGGTTTGCTTTAAAGACAAGATTACTGTATAGTAGTGACCGAGTATAATATAATGGTATTGGAAAAAAAGCATAACAGATCCTTAATAAAGATGGCTGGGGCAATAACATCAAGTTAGTGCTTAGTTGGTGTTAGTTTGCCATCATCGAGAGGAACTGACCTCATTGTTAAACCACACTAACAGTAAATAAAGTGAAGGAGAGTTGTAATGGCAAACAGATCTCCATGTGAATAGGCTAAAGTCAAATTTCTTTGAATTGATCAGAGTAATTATATTACTATACATGTTTATTTTGGCAGAATGTGACACCAGTGTTGATGGAGACAAATTCAGTATTCCCAGTATATAAATAAGAGGCTGTGCACTGAACCCTGTTATTGACAGTTGACTGCTCAACCATCACACTAGACAAACATAGTTTGGTAATCAGTCTTGCTTTGTGTGAAAGCAGATGAATCAATCAGAGCAGAGTACATGTCACAATCACTGACATACGCACAAATATTTTAGTTTTGTGGCCCAGCAGCTGCCATAAATTGCCACAGCAGATTCCTAAATGAACAGTGAAGACTTTCCCAACACTTAGAAACTATTTGCAGCATGTCTTTATTTGTGTCCAAAAATCTAATCACACAACAAGAACTAGCCAAAGAACTGGGCCACAAACCTCAACTGTGTGACATACTGCTGAAGTGACAATGACAAAATAGGTTGACCTGCTGACTTATTCGCCACTTGGATGTATTTCTAAAGCGGACAGCACCCTCCACACTACTGTTAGTCTGGCTTTTTACAGTTCAGTCACAAAGCTTGGCACCAGACCTGAGAGTGAACCAGCAAGACAGCTAGCACTGAAATGTAATGACACTGCGTTTGGACAGCTAGGCCTGAAATAATGCCCAGTCCTGTCCAAGATCAACAGTCCACGCAGGAATCCAGGCACCACAAGAACCACAGACACACAAACATAAACTGCTCACTGTGAATAATGGTAATGCCAAGACCTTGATTTTGTCCTCAGTAATTTGTGCAAGGCCGAGGACTACTGGGAACAAAACGAAAGGTCAGATCAACCGCTGGCTAAGATGTTAATTGCAGTGTTATAAATGACCTGTCTAGACATTGTCATTTAACATTTTAATTGACATTTAAATACTCTTATTTATCCCGAGCGTGTTGTTTTCACTATATAACTGAACGACCAACGCTAGCAAGTAAATCCTCATTTCCTTAAGAAATGTGTTTCGATTAACTTTCTTTACAGAGTGTGAACTATCTGCTTGGAAACTTTTCCTCATCACACAATCTGATCCGGACTGAGATTCCTTCATCAATTGTGTTGGTTTTCTTCTCCAAGTATGAGGTCACTACAACAAACCCCCACGTCTGTTGTTTAACATTCATATACCGCTCCTTCTCATTCCAACTCTCTATCAATCCATCTTCCATTTTATTACACTTTTCTCTCTCTGGGTGCGAGCATACAGCCACCATCATTTCAATTGCCTTCGTTGTAAAAATATTTTTATCACATGTCCCCCATCTCTCCCTCCATCTATTCTTCTATTACTCACTCTCTTTCCCCTCCATGTATCAGTCTCCATCTATCTGACAATCAAATTCATGTCCGCTCACATCTCCTATTACTGTTGATCGGTGGCTCTTTTCTGTCTGGTGCCTGTTTGGTGATGCAGATTAATGGGCCACAGTAAACAGGACATGGCTGGCTCTCTGTACCTTCAACCAGTCATGTTCTTGGAACTGCTTTAAGTATGCCAACATTTTAAAATTAAACCGAAGAGGGGGAAAAACAAAACAGTCAATCATGTAGTGAGTGTATCAGTGGTACGTATACATAGGTTTATATATGCACTGCATACAAGTCTGCTCTGGCCATACCAAATGATGATGAGGAATGAGAAAACCGTAGGATCTGCAAACGCCTCTTTAATTTGTACAAATTCTATTAAATTGAATTCAGTTTTTACTGTTTCAGTAATTTTCAATAATCCTGGGGAGGCCAATTCATGATTGTGTTCAATTTTCTGTTTTAATTTCCAGGTATGCTTTTACTGCAGTGGCAGTGTGTTTAGGATCATTGTAATGCTGGAAAAAATTGAATCTCTTACCAATCAGATGGCTTTTGGTACTTTTTTGTGCCCATAATTCCATCAGTTTTGAGAAAAATCTCCAACACTGCTGTGTTTCTCCTGCGTCAGGTCTTTGCTGGATTTTTTTTCCATATTTTATAAGAACATGACTGTCAGATTCTGCTTTATATCATTCTTAGGTTAGAGACCAAAAAAAAAGTGTCAACTTGTTCAGTTTCCTCAAATTTTTCAAGGACACACAGGTCATCACAGTGTTGGTGCAAAAATACTATTTTAAGCCTGTCAAACAATGATATGTTAGGAATTTTTTACAGATTATTATTAAAGAAATGGGAACAAATTACAGCAGGCTGTTAGTGAGAAAGTTTCTGAATGGACAATTTAAAATGTCTTCTTTGCCAATTTGTCTACACAAGACCAGGATTGTGTTTGAGGAGTCTGGAGCCTGTTTTATGCTTAAATGATTCACAGGTCAGTGTTCAAAATATATAAATAAATAAAATGGTCAAGTACAAGGACTGGACTGAAAATGAGTAAAAAAGCAACCATTTTCCAAAGAAAACTATTGCTCAAGACTACTTGGAAGCAAGATATAAAGTCATGTTGGGTGGCGTAAGACTTTTCTACAGTGCTGTGTTTATGGAATTGCATGTTTAAAAAAAAAAGATGTAGTTTCATACATTAAATCCATGTGATGCCATCAGTCGAGCAGTAGTTTTGTGCAGTAGTACCTAAATCAGGATCCTGGTTCAAACGAGTGTAGCGGGAGTTGTCAAGAAGGGGGATGCATCGCTCTATCGATACCCAGACATAGGTTTCTGGGCACAGGAGGTCAGAAGGCCGGTACTGCCCCTGGTAAAAGAAAGAGAAAAGAAAAAACATTAAAACTGCTGTTTAAATTGCCATATATTCATTATGTAGTAAATGATCAACTTGAGGACATCAGTTTGGTTCTTTGTTGTTTAAAACCATTTTCTAACATTTATCAACTAAATACTTACAAATATGCTGCAAGCCTGGTAAAAGCCTTTCTACTCTAGTGTTAGTGACCCTTTAGAATCAAAAGGTTTGACAAGTTGTAAACTGACCCCAGGGTCAAGATGAGGGTTGAGACCTGGATCAAACCCCTCTCTGTTAAGGGTCTTTGTTTGAGCTGTGTGTCTCCATGTCATGAGTGTTACACTGTCTGCACGTTTAGCAGGAAATGTAAACACGTCAGCACTGTAATGTGTGCTTGTGAAATGGGTACGAGTCTGTATCTGACCAAACATTTTGGATGGAAAGAAAACTAAGCTTAACAAAAACAGCTGCAAAGCAAAGAGGGGGGAAAAAATGAGCGAGGGGTTGAATGAACAGAAAGAGACGCCATTATCAGGGAACTGTGTTCCATCACATGGCTCCAAACAAATACAAACTGCAGAGAAAGATCTGTAAACAAGGCCTGCAAAAGGCCCGGTGCATTGCCTCAACACCCACACCAATATTTACAGTTTATGTGACATTAAACTGTAGGACAAAGAGTCCAGGATTTCAGGAATGCAATTTTTAAACACAAGAAGGTCAAAATGTTCTAAATGATTTAAAAAAACACTGTTGTCATCAAAACATCGGAATAAGTAAGACAAAGGAAATAGCATCGCTGGAGCATACTGTTATACAAACTGACCACGAACCATCTGGCATTGCACATGTATGAAAAATACACTGGCTGCTTTCACATGCAAGATAGGACGCTATGTGAAAGAACTAGTTTGTTTTATGGCTTTGAAAATGAAAAACAGAAGAATCTGTGGAATACAAAGACAGTTGTATTTTCCAACTAAAGCGGGGTCCTCGTCTATGGCCATCCCATAGCAAAAATGTATCTCTAAAAATCATACAATCACTCCAAAAGTCAACCAAGTTGTAAGGAGGGGAAAAAATAAAGGAATTCACAATGAAGCAAAAGCCTTCAGCCTGCTCCAAGTGCTCCTGCTAACAGACAGATGAAGGTGGAATGCTCTGCATCCGGAGCTGCAGTGGATGCACGCAATCGTCGGCCACATCCCAACAACCTACAGCCTCCTGCAACTGTCAGCACAGCTAGCTTGACACTCTCACACTCTGCCACACCTCTATAGACTCCTTCAACACCGCATTGACACACACCTCTACGTGCAGAACACACACCTGGCTAACAGCGGAAACACAACGATATGCACATATTTCCCCACTTAAGCCTTCTGCACCCAGAAACCAGAAGCTCATATTTAAGGAACAGAAACAACTGTTTTTGTGTGTCAGTGTGTGTCTTTGCAATAGAAATAAAGTGAACTTGATTTACACAGGTCTACTTTTTGTGTTTATAATTGTAAATGATAAATCCAGCCTTTGCTGTAGACCTTAAAAAAGAGAGAACTGTCTGAGCAAAATGAGACGCAGAGCCTGGTCATGGCACAAAGACAATTCCTCAGTTCTTCCCCTGAAAAGGAGAAACGATGAAGAGTACGAAAGGACACAGCTATTAGTGGTCTAGACGGTGGAGAGAAATAATAAAGAAGCGAGGTGATGGCAAACTGGGCTTTGCTTTTCTATCTGTCAGCTTCTTTTCTTCTTTTTTTTAAATAAATTGAACTGAATGTGAATACTGAGTTCACCACTGACTTTCATTATCCTCCCTCATATTTTCTCTCTTCCCAGGTTGACTAGAAGGCCATGTAATGCATAGATACCCTTGCAGCTTCCTTGGCTCGTCCTTCGTTTTCTGTCTTTTGCATCAGCTTGCTCACATTATCCATATCTTTATCTATAAGCAGATACTAGAATCCAGTAATGGCTCCCTGCTATGTAGATTCTTGAGAGCGTTACCACCAATCTAATAACAGGAAGTGAAATGGCCTACAACAAATCCATGCTCCTGAGTGGCTCTTAGCTCACTAAGTGGCCTAAAGAGGCCACAGGAAGTGATAGTGTAAATGGCAAGAAAGTCATGCGATAAGGTTTGTCTGTATATATATATGTATATACTTTTGCTCGGCATATTGCCAGGTAGGCCTGAATAAGACGTTTCAGCCGAAAATAAATCTTTTCAGGTTAAGTCACCCTCTTTTCAGAGCCTGCTCCCTCCATTGTAGCTGCTTAAAACTTCCCACACAAACCAATCTGTCACCATCCCTCCATCCTTCACTCCTTTCCGTGCTTGCATGTCCAGGCAGAAAGGAGGTGATGCAGATGACTGACAATCTCTGAAAGGCTCATTTGGAAACAGAGAGATGAGGGATCAGGGAGAAAAAAGAAAATAAAATAGTGAGGAGGGGGGGGGGACGCATAGAAACTTCAGCAGACAGACTTGGCTGCAATCTGAGGTGTGAAAAATGAGAGGCGTTAGGAGGGAGAAAGGGAGGGGCGAAAGAAAATTAGGTGCAGATGAAGCAAAAGGATGGTATTTAATGTTTTGAGACGTTGACTGCAGCGGGGCTGGTGGGGGGAGCAGTCTGGGTGCCAGCATGGAGGGGCCCAGCTCTGAGAGAGAATGTCTGAAGCCAGAGAGAAGCAGAAAGTCAGGGAAAGAAATATAAATGGGTAGATCAAGATGAAAAACAAAAACTAAACAAGGAGATGAGTGGACAAACTAAGAGGTGCGTCCAGTAATAATGTGACGACGACGAGGGAGAACCTCAACAAAATGTAAACTGTACAAGTGAGAAAAGGCTCTGAGTCATTTTAATCTGTTGTTTTGCACTGTGTTTGTTAATGAATGTGCAGAGGTCACTGTTTATACGAAAGCAATCTACTACAGCACAGCATTCCCAGTGAACCCAAACTTTAACAAGCAGGAGAGGACAATTACTCAACCTCATTTGAATAACAAGCTGCCCCAGTGTAAACTATTATGCAGCTTCAATCATCTAAACTAAATAAACACATATCTCCACAGGGCCTGACATACAATTACACAATACTCTGCAGAACTATTATCATCCCCAGCCCATCAATGATACAGCATCACTCACTCTTTTGAGGCCACACAACTGCATGCACACAGATTTGTGTGTTTCTGTCAGAGTCACTGAGTCCATAATAAAGTTCACTAACCTTGTTCCTTCCCTTAATTGTGCACACTCCTGTCTCACACACCTCGAGGTAGAGAGCAATGCCCCAGGCCTGTACCAATGATTTATATGAAAGGCAATTAATCAGAGCCATAAATGGAGTGCTTCGCCGCAGCCAAGGAATCCTCATGAAAATCTACACCTCTTTTGCCTCCTGCTTCTTTTCCTCCTCCCAGTCTGACTAGGAAATCAGACAAATGGGTTTGGTATGTGCTGAGCTGAGACAACCTTCATCAAACAAAAGACCGTCAAACAGGAGTTTCTTTCTTCACCTTCTTTTCTCTCCCGCCAGGGTGTCACAAATTGTAAAAGCAGCTTTAATCAATTAAACACAAATTTGAAGCACTGATTGTAGCTCATTAACCTTTTAACATTGGAGACCAGCTCAGTGTCTACAAATACATTTTATAGGGCTCTGGCAGTTTTATGCAGCTAGAAAAAGGGAAATGTGTTTGTGAGGAATCAAAAACGTAAAGATACGATCACATGTTGCATCAGAAAGAGAGTTTTGAGGATGAGATCATTTGGTGATTTGTAGCCACACAGCAGTGTCATGGTTCAAAGCGATCCCCTTTCAGGCTTGCCAGACCAAAAGACAGGAGGTGGACTTAGTGTCATGGTAAGAGGGTTTCCCTGTCTCCATCTGCATTACTTTACACCCACATCTGCAGCTAATTTCCTGCTCATATCTACAGCTGAATTTTTACACACCCCTACCCCTGCTGAGGTATCACTGTATGTTTGCGTTTGCACGAGTCAGACACTGTGCACAGTGTCTGCATGCGGTTTCAAAGAGACTTTTCTTGTTAAAACAACTGATACAGCCAACCCAGGAAAGAACATCAAGTTATAAAGTAATCAGTTGGTTAACTGAACACCTACCTCAGTATGAGACAGAGCGGCTCCAAAAGTGTGATGTAAGAGTGGTCATAGAATAGATGAGGTCACTAATGTTAGACTTTAGTCTGTCTGGCACTGGCAAGAGATATATTATCCAAAGATAACATGCAATACAAAAAGCACCCTGTTTTATATAATATATTAGGTCAAGCATGAACACAATAGTGAATGGGATATTATGCTGGGATTACATAGTGGTCAAGCACTCTCAGAAAGAAATGGGCATTAAACCCAAGCAGACAAATATGGTCAAGAAGTCACATTTCTTTGCAGCTGGCCGTCACCCAGGACAAGCCTGAACTTGGAGTACGTACAAAGAAGCAGTGTGACCCAAAGCCAGGCAAACCTAACCTAGCCTGGCAGAGGCCAGCACTCTGACCCAGGGTCACTCTCAACCAATTTTACTCAAAAACCAATAAACAGAGGTCCTGAAACCCACAACGACTCTACTCTCCCTCAAAATGCGGCCCTCACAATACACCCCTCTCTGTGGTCCTCCGACTGTTGACATGCATATATTGTGCCCAGAGGAGGAGGCAGCATGGCTGGGGAGCTCTACCTGCTGACGGACACACATAAACAGCACGGCCCACAGAAACACACACGCAGCTAGAAAAATAGCATACAAAACTAAGCAGGCTGAATGAACAGCACCACTGAAAGACATGTCCAAACAAGCCGTGCTTTAGAATAGTGGCCCATGCGATCATACTTTCACATGACCTACATATGCATTTGTGCCTGTTGAGGTGTGTGTGTGTGTGTGTGTGTGTGTGTGTGTGTGTGTGTGTGTGTGTGTGTGTGTGTGAGGGCCCAGAGAAATGAGGCTGCATTACGGGAGGTTTACGCCAACTGCTGCTGTTTAAACACTCAGGGGCCCGCCGAGGCCTCTTCACCCTACTCAACACATTACCACAGGACGGCCTTCAAATAAAGCATCCAGGCTGGTAAGTCTCCCCTGTGGGCCCCTGGACAACCCCCACCAATCCCTTCCACCCAAGTCAATTCTGGCCCAGCGCTCCCTTTGCCTGGCTTGTGCGTCACGGCTCCACGGATGACAGGTTAATGAGGAAAAAATATTTTTACAGGATCACATTTCGACCAAACCCTGAGAACCAATGGCAGCGCTTTTATGGGCATCAGCTCTCAGACTGGGCACTTTTATCTCTTCATCTTCTCGGGTCTTTACGGGCAGGCGAACTCTTATGAATGTCTGACACAGACCACAGGTTACCGACTTGCAGTCAGATCCGCAGCCCTTAATCTCCGTCTTAAAACCCCACCTCAGATTTCTAACTGCAAGGCCTCCGCCCACACTATAAGTCTGTGTTTCTAAATGCATTTATGAAAGCAGCCCATTCTGTCGAGTAGGGCTTATCAAAGATCTGAATGTGGTCTCTTGCCAAGAAAAAAAAACAAACAAAAAACAGACTTTCAGACAAAGCGGCGCAGCTGCACCAGGTTTTGAAAATAAATAGAGGTGAGGTGAAGTTAATGGTAAGGCAAACACCTCAGGTTGGCAGCTTAGAGGGCTCTGGATGTGCTCAGCATGACACCATCTCCAAACTCTCATTTTTGCCCTTATGACCTTCAGACCTCCCCTTTGCTTAGACTCTCTCTGCAACCCGCCCTCTCCCAACTCTGTCCTTCCACCAGCAGTAACACTGAATCTTCTAACCTAACCTCCCTGAACTCTGCTCCCTCAGTCTCTCGCCCTGTCAGCGCTGACAGGGTGAGAGACTGTCAGCGACGGTTCAACATAAACACTGTTTTTCACTGTAAACCGTTTCTTAGGGTGCCAAGCAGTGGCTGGACCAAGCCTGTGCTCTAACCTGTTAACGATTTGTTAAAAACACAAAGTGTGGCAGGACAGAAGAGAGAGGATGAAGCATAAAAGACAAGAGACATTATCAAAACTTTAAACGAATGTTTCTGCTGAGAGGTGCGCTGTTGGTGGTCTCCTGTCAAGCTAAATCAAACAACAATGTTTCTGTCAGAAAGGCTCCAATTTAAAAAAGAAAAAAAAAAATTCGGGGGAAAAGGGGGAGAAGTGGAAGGCAGCAAAACGGCTAAGCTTTGGCTTATAAACTTCACAGACAGGGTGAAAATGGACCCCGTTGGATTTGATCTTATTTTGATGGGCACAGGGTTTTTTAACTTGAGGATTGCTGGAAGGTAATGCTGCTGGTTTAGTAGAATAACAGCTTTTACGAACCAAGAGAATATTGCTTCTTCTGAGAAAAAGAACACAGGCAGACATGAAAGAGAGCTAAACACATAAAACTATTACAGTAAATGCGTGAGAAAGACCAATCCACGCCGCACCGCGCCGAACAGTAAGTTTATACCACCTCATCATGACTTACTGCACATTCGCACACAGATGACAATTTGAGAAATGAGAACCTCACCACTGCGAGAGTAGATATCACTTCTGCCTGTAATAACATTAGACTAAAAGAGCAAAAACGTGTTGCCATGTTTTCATCCGAATGGAATCAGCTGAAAGTTTCTTCAATCTGATCTCTTTACTCTCTATCAATCTTTCATCCCGACCAGCATGGCGGCTGTTTCCCCTCCTTTTTTTGTTAAGAAATGTTGAAAGGAGGACAGAAACAAAAAGAATGAAAGAAAGAGGAAAAAGGGTGGGCGTGGCGCTGTTCTGGGCCTACAGCATTAGACGACAGTTCAACATAAACACTGTTGTTCACTGTAAACCGTTTCAATGCTACTCATCAAAACCTACCAAAGCGGGATAATGTTTATGCCAGGAGCTCAACAATAATAAACAGGAATACGTAAGAAAGCGATGCCCTCATCAACAAATCTGACGCTGCCTTAAAACGAAGCCGTGGACTGTAGCACGCGCGCACCGGAGGGGTGGGGGGGTGGGATGAGGGCTACTGTAGGGAAACACCCACCCTGAGATGCCTCAAGTTCACTCACAGTCACTCTTAGTCTACCAAGACGCTCAACAAGTGACACACAAAATGTCAGGTCACACACGTACGCATAGCATAGTGTCTGATTGGGCCCCTTGAGTGAAAATAACACACATGCAGAGTCCTGATAGCTGCGGCTCGCTTGGAGGCTTTTAGCATGTCATAACCTGCCACTGCGTACCTGAAGAGGGGATGAGAGTGTTTGAGAGATTTACATTAATATACACTTCTGTAATGACTTAATACAGATTATTCCATTTTTACTTGTTGGGGACAGCTATTTCTATGATTTGATTTCTATGAAAACCAAACAACAGATGACTGCATACTGCTTTTCAAACCTTTCGTATGCAGGTGAAAGTGAGCTCCTGTGTTGATACCAGAGCTGGGAGTCACTTTGTCATGTCTAATTGATGTCCTGAAAGCTAAGCTGATGCAGCAGGTGACAGAAAAGCCTGCAGGCACGCACTGATTAAGGCAAACGCTGCACCCAGAAACCAACATCAAATTTGTTCATTGCACGTATCCCGACATACTCTTGCGCACAGTGGCTGACACCTGGATGGATTTATTTCAGGTCCACTGAATTCAAAAGCTTTGGTCATGTGAAAACCCCCCCCCAAAAAAAAACAAACCCAAAAACTTCTGGCTGCTGCTGTAGGAGTGACCGTCTCTCTGACAGTGTTTGTTGTTTGTTTGAGGAGGAGCTGGCTTTGAAAAGGAAAACAGAGGTGCAGCTGCTGCGAAAGGGCTCTTTAAAAGTCGGTGAAGTACCGCCGTGAAAACGAATAACGCTTTTCATCTCGCCTCCTTTTCTCATTTGGCACACATTATGTCACTCCTTTCTTTCTCTCCATCTGTCCTCTTCCTCCCTCTTTTCACTTATTTTCACTCACTCACACTCTTTCTCGTTCTCTGTGGAAAATTTAATGGCTTCCTGGGCTCAGAGCGAGACATTCTTTCACTGTGAACAATAATAACAAGAATAAGAGGCACTTCATACAACTCTCTCGTTCCCTCGCCAAGCGGGTATAACTGGGTGTGTATTCTGTAAGGCTGAGTGTGTGTCTGTATATAAGCATGTACACCACACTTGAAAAGCATTTGAAATGTTAAGACCAGGTACTAGATTGGTTAAGCCAAGTGGGTGAGCGCTTCATTTGTTATCATCAAAGTCTGCTTATTCAGTACTCAAAAGTAACTTGCACAGACAAGTGCTCGGGCATATACGCACTTCTGGAAAAGAAAAATGGAAAAAAAACACTACAGTGCAGAATGGATCGACTCTTTGTTCAGGTGAAGCTCGAAAATAAAAAGTGAAAAGATATCAAATGAAAGTTAATGAAATCTTGCAAGCAGCTGAAGCTGGATTGAAGAGAAAGGAATAAAACGCTGCAAGAAGAACCTGAGCTGGTTTGCACATTAAGGATTTTATTTATGGTTTTAGCAGATAATTGGACGGTCACAGTCAAACTCAAGTGCTTAGGAAAAGCTGTATATTGTCTGTGAGAATCTGCAAAATGCATGCATCCAGTGACAAGTTTGTCTTTTGTTTTTTTTTTGTTAGCAAATGTGACTTTGCTCTCCTGTCATCAGACACACTGACAACACTGGATGGAATCCGTGAAAGCAAGATAATTCAAATGAATGTTAGCGTTAACACACGAGAAGCATTGTGAAAGAAGAACAGTGGCAGAAGGGCCAAGACCTTTGGTCTCATTTAGCCTCCAACAGCTTCACCTTCTGCTCTCTACAGCTTGACATCACAGGGCCATGCAGGGCCAAAGAACCAGGGACAGGAGCCAGGGGCAGGATGTCACGTCAAACCCTGAACCCACCAGCCAAACCAGCAAGACTCTGTGGGACACTCAGTCCCAGCTTTGAGAACAAAGGAGAGGGTCTGACACTGGCCAGGCAACCCTCTGTTCCTGGCTGGACTCCAAGTCTTCAAGGACCCTTTAAGGCTACTCTGCAGGACCATGCCCAGTCTCTGGCACTGTTAAGAGTTTTCAAACCATTTCGCATGTAGCGTTTCCTTTGCAGAGATGTGACCTGGTTAAAAAACTCTCCTGCAAAATTGAAACCTGCAGAACAGTAAAGTTTGTAGCCTGACAGCCAAGTCCATTAGAGTGATGAAGAATGAGGGTAAAAGACAGGTATCGCTAACAGATCACAAAAAAGACCCACATGGGGATCTTCTGCCCGCCTTCAGTGGCTCCCTGTGGCTTAAAAACACCCTTGATGACTGAGTTACTGTTACTAAATCTTTGCCTTAACTATATGTGGCCCACTCATGCTTAGGTGGGTAATCACCCTCCAAAGACCCATTCTGAAGCAGGAAAAATGGTGGAACTTTTCCAGCTTTTTGGTAAAAATAACATTTTTAAACTAATTTTAGTCCAATACTTTCATAGCAATACCAAAGAATCAATTAAATAAATAGCTTCCTGCAAAATAGTCACATGTGTTAAAAGATTTAAACTACTTACAACTATTAATAATGTCAATGGGCTAATATGAGCCTCAAATATGTTTTGAGTATCCATACAGATGTTTTTGCTTAAAAAATGTCTCTTTTGATATTCGAGGTTTCCAGCCCCTTGTGTAAAAGTATACAGCAAAAATAAATAAATAAAATTCTCACAGTGCAATATAAACAATACAGTCCTACTCCTCAGGAAAATGGGAGTATGGCGTCAACAAGTGTGAAATTTAATACAGAAGAAACTGGTTTTACAATATTTTAACACTCGTCTCAGTGACCTGCCTTAGTAGAGCCTTTTATGCTTGCACTAACACTCTGATTATGTCATCATTACCACATGCAGACAGTACTCAAGGTGGGAATGGGAGATGCTTAGATCTCTTAGATTATTCGGTACATAGTAAAAACAAACAAACAAACAAACAAACATTAAGATCATGAATCATATATCACCTCAAAAAGCTCAGATTCTGAGTGTGAAAAACAACAACTCAGCATAAAACATGACAAAGGCCCAAATGGAGGGGCAGAAAAACTAAAGGAAAAGTCACAGTAAGTAATGGGAACAGAGGCTTTCTAGAAAAAGTGGCAAGGATGAAAAGAAGGGAGGGAAAGGTGTGCAAAATAGAGAGAGGAAGTTGTGTTCATGGGGCGTGAGTGGTGTCCAGCACAGTTCAGGAGCTGGTGTGTTTTTCTTTAAAGCAGCCGAGAGGCAGCGCTGAGATCCAGAAACCAGTAAACCTTCAACACAAAAACAGCGTAGGCACTGCCCCATCTAAGTGACAATTCCACAGCATCTCTGTGCATTATTGAATTACTGAGGCTCATATGCAAATCAGACAACACAAGACAGCGTGCATGTGCTCAGAGTACATTTGAATGTGTCTGTGTTCCTGTGGGATCGGGAAAGCCCAAAGGTGGGAACCGGGCAACCTTCTCACCCTCGTTCTGTGTTCCTCCCCAAGGGTAAAATAGGGCCGAGTGGGGAGTTTGTGAACAACACGCTGCAGAGGCAAACACACAAGAGCAGATATGGGGGGCTGGGGGTAGTAAATACCAGAGCCAGGAGGAGTTAGGTGCTGTGGTAACAGAGTTCACAGACAAACACTGTGATCAAGATTCAACACACAGACACACACACAGACACACACACACAGCATATGTGTTCCATATACAGAGTCCCAAACTGAGAATTTGGACAAAGCACTATCCAAAGCAAGATGTAAATGGATAAAAAGATGTGGCACGTTGCCATAATCCCCAACAAGACATCAGTCTCCCATGGGCAAGAACAAGCTCTGGGAACATCTGAATGAAATGACAGTGAAATAGAGGAATTAGCAGATGAATGAGAAAAAGAGAGAAAGAATGGGAAAAACTTAGCTAAACTAAAGCACTTGGAAAGACTCCTTTCTTTCATCATCCTCCTAAGCTATAGATATTTCAGTGGTTTCTGGTGTGAACCGAGGTTATGTTTGTGAGTCCTGGCTCCTCTGTGTATCCACATTTATTATTTGTGTCAGTTTCTACAGCAGGTAAACTGCAGTGTATATGCAGATTTCTGTGGAAGCGTCCTGAACTCTTCTCACTGCTGAGTTATGGCTGCTGTCACCAGTGTAACCTCTCGCTAAACCTTTAATGTCTTCAGCAGCCTCATCCTCTCTTACTTCCCTGGATGTCCTCACCATCACTTTGTTTCCCTCACATGCTCTATTCACTCCATCAAATATACTGACTGTGTATGAATAAATTTTAACAGGAGCATTTGAGTATATACTCATGCTTGTGTTATACTCAAACCATCACTGATAAATGTTGCTAATCCAGATAAACTTATGGTGAATGAATTCCAAATTGTAATTTAGACTGTAATGTTAATTAAGGCAGGTGCTGGGATTTTATATAAAGAGATCTACAGGGCCCTTTGTGATTATATTATAAAGCTATAAATATTATGCAGCAAAAGAAAAACTATATTAGTACTTAATATTGGTATTTTACAAACAAAAGACATTACAGCATGTTGGTCACTGGCCTGAGACATGATGGGCAAGAGAGACAAAACTGAAAGAGTATAGAACAGAGATCTGATCTGAGATCTAAAAGGCCCAAGAAAGGAGAGCAAAGAGGTACATTTGAATTACAAGATGGCAAATCTCCAGCATATCAGTGTCGTAACAGGCCTCTTACTGTTGTACCAAAATGTTAAAATATAAAAGCATTTATATCAGAGTATAAAACACTTAAAGTCATTGATATGTGAATTCCAGTTTACAAAACCTCAACAACGTAGGACCCCAGTGCTGAAATTCAAATATATTGTCAATATAAAGTGTGATAACCATGATAAATGTGCTGTACGTGTGAGATAATGCGTACCTTATACCGCATCTTGGGGCAGGAGTGAATGTAAAAGCCCAGGTAGTAGTAGGACAGCTTGGGAGACTGTTTCTGCAGCTGCTTGGTAAAAGCGATCTCCCTGTGGCAGGAAACACACAAATGCACCTTGTCAGAGAGCTAAGTGTAAGGAAAAGGCTTCATGCTTTTTGAAACATCACATACTGTATTCAAGCAGCATACAGTGTCACTGCGTCTTAAAAGGATGGCTCGATCCGACATCACTTTCCTCATAGCTGGAGTTTGTGCACCACAGGGCACCAATTTCAATTTCCCATGTAGAAAAATCATGGTTGCGATTTACACAGTTATTTTATTGTCAGGTTAATTAGATTATTTACTGCAGTGTTTACTCTTCTGAAAAATATGAACCCTGATGATGAGCTGATTCGGAGTTTCGCACAGTTTTAACTGCATATGCAGGGATGCTGCATCAGAAAAGTATCAATTTTTAATAACAAAGCAACAATAAAGGAATTAATAAAACATTCAAATTGATACATCAAAAAATACACCAACTAACTTAAAATGTGTTTTCACTTACAAGTTAGTCCATCAGCAGCATATAAATGGCACTTGCTGCTATGTCTAGAGCAGTGCCTAAGCTGAGGAAGTAAACACCCACACTCAAAAAGGCAGGGTTTTTTTTTTTCACCTTCTTTTTGGTTTCATGTCATTACACAAAAACAATTGCCTTCTCTCTATCAGCCCTGAGCCCTGAAGCAGAGAAGACGGTGCTGAAAAAGGAGGAAGAGAGTGTGTAAAATAAAGATTTAGAACGTGGAGGATTTATACACCTTCTCCAAATACAGTAAATGTCTCGCCTGCTTTATTTTTCCCCAATAGCTTCTTCCTTAATTGCATCCTTTTACTGAAAGCCTATTTTCTCCTTTCTCTCGGCCGTTTCCTTCGCTATTCCATAACTAAATTCCAGCTCCTCTTTTTTTCCCCCCCCCTATCCTTTTTGTTTCACTCTTCCTTCCACTTCTGTGTTTCACCCGCTTAAATGAAGTGGGAGAATTCCCATTCTTACAAGACTTAACAGACAGAGAAAGAGGCCTTAAAATAAAATAGATGCACTGAAAAATAAGACATGGGACAAAGCAAGCCAAGCAAGGGAGGTGGGGGGAGAGAGAGGGAACAGGAGGAGAATATAAAAGAGGAGGGTCAAGAAAGAGAAAGGGACGGAGAAGAGAGGCAGCAAGAGAGAGGTGCTAGAAGGTCACCCGCTTGCTGCCAGGTTCCTGGGTTCCCATCCCCTCACCACAAAAGGGCCCGGCAGGCCTGAATCAGGGAAGAAGGGGGGGTCAAGAGAGGCGAGGGGCCCATTCACAAAAAGCCATAGGCCCCCTTCACTTGAGGCCTTCACACCCCCCACCTCCACCCCCATGGCAGCAGCTTGAGTCCGCCATTATCCCCTCTTCAGCCATCTGACACTCCAGCACAAGCCAATTATCAAGCCCTCTGCTCCTGCACAGCTTCCCTCATACTGATGTGCATACGCAAGCACACGGTTCATAATAATGCATGCTATGAGATGCTTTTTGCAGCTTTGCATGCACGTGGAAACATTTTGTTACCTAATCTTACAAGAACTGTGTTGAGCTTCTAGTGATGGGAAACACACAGATACTTATTTTATTGTGTCAGCATTTATGAGTAATCTATATAATATATATGTGGTTAAAACTGGGGCCACTGCAGGAATTTTTGCCATTCGAGTCCATGTTGATTGGACTCAAATGGCAATTTTTGCAATTTTGTTGCAAAATACTGCAAACATATGTTTAAGTATTTTAAAAGTGGATATTTTTGTTATCTAGAATTATTATTTTTTTTTTTTTACTTTTCATAGGCTATGTGCGCATTCAACTACAAGACTGTTTACAGAAAAATATAAACACTCAATCAGATTAAGCCTGATTAAGAAATACAGTATATTTTGGTTTGAGATCATTGACGACAACATAATCAGGACATCTTCGTAAGAGAGATCCAGGTTTAACACCAGCTGTGTTCCCTGTACACAGTGCTTCAGCCACCTCATTATGCGCCTCTTCCCCTCTTCCTTCTGTCCTCGGGGGCCTGTGGAAGAAGGAGCAGCACTCTTATGAGAAATTTCTCAACATCTCCCTCTCCTGTTTCTCCTGCTGAATCGCACATACAAGCATACTGACACCGCTAAATAGCGCGCACAGTGCTTTACTTGTTTTAGTATTGTTGTATTGCCTGACATCCAGGCGTATATTATTTCAGCTCTGACATTATCTAAACGCTACACGTGATTTGTAAAATGATAAGTGAGTAAATACACAAATCAGGACTCCCAAAGAGGTATTGGTGTAAAATTCCAGAACTTTCCATGAACTCTTGTTACTAAAAAAATAGAAAAAGAAAGGAAAATTACCAACATTTTTTTTTTTTTTTTTTTAAACACTAGAATGAACTTGATTGCGGCTGAAAAGTTAAGTTTCCAATCCAACTGGGCCTGCTGTAGGAACGCCATCTAATGTAATGAATATATGCATATACCAGAGAGGGGGTGAGAGGGCCACATGCATTCTGTACAGCAAGTTTTGAACAGAGTCAGCCAGTCCAAGCAGACTAGGGAGTGTCCAAGACCTGATCAAAGACCGTTCTCTGGTGTCTGTAAACACGTGGGAGGATTTCAGTCCCGCTGGCTTCCTTCTCCAAGGCCTCCTCCACACGTCGAGCACTCTGTGTTACTCTTTGAGTCAGACTCTTACAATAATAAGTGATGGAGGGGTGGGCTGTGTGCTTAGGATGACCGAGGTGTTCCCTCTATATGAGAAAAGATCCTGTGCGCGACTGCACATAAACGCTCACAACTCCCATTTTAACACCTGTGCACACCAACTTTAAAGCGAAGATCACCCGGTCCCTCGCATATGTGCAGAGAAATTTTTAAAAGCCTTTCTCGCATTACTGGGTTACATTTTAACAGGAAACGCCAGATATGTGCACCTATAGAGTATGCGTGAGTTCTCTTATTTCAACCTGGGAGAGAGAGAACTGTCATCAGCTGAACCGCAAAACAGAGCACTGCCTCAACCAATCAAGTGTGAAGAAAGAGGTATTTTTCCCTGACCTAGAGTACTGTGGCACTTATAGTATACAGTTCTAAAGATAAAATGTGGGAGGAACCAAATAGACCAAGAGTCAGGGGGAGAGAGAGAGAGGTTAAGAGGAGGGCAAACATGAGAGGCAGGAAAGTGAGAAAGCATCAAAGACAGAACAAAGACATTAGGGAAGAAAGAATGAAAGGAATAAGAGACAAAGCAACTTCTTTCTTAAAAGGAGCTGCATGTTGCATTTCGTAATCATTGCTGTGGTCGTTTAAGACCAACTGTAACGCACTCTATGGTGCTGCCGTGAGTAATGTGCGCACCGGTGAGGTTTTATTACGCCAAGCCCTTTAAAAACACCACTGGCATCATGTCCCAGTGGCTTACTTCTGTCTTCACAGCAGTTTTTCACGTAAACAGCAAGCACATTGTGTTTGAGTGCTGACAACAAACCTGAGAGCAGAGTAGGAGCCCAGAGACAGTGAGTTAAAGTCGGGATGGTAGTACAAGTAGACGGAGGACACACAGGTAGGCAGGATATCAATCACCCCCACTGCCACAATACGTCCATCCAGCCAGTACTGCTGGTGGAAGGAGCCGTAGCCCACCTCAGGCCCATCTGGAGCATATTCTGCCTGGGGGAAAGCAAACAGAGTGAAAAGTTTAAGAGAAAATAGTCACTGGTCAGAACAATAGCAGTACTCTAGTGCACAGTATAGTTTGCATGTAAAAATATATAAATCACAGAGGAACGAGAATGTGGTATTTAATAGCGCTCGTTTACTTTCTTGCACTGATCCACTTTCTTTTCTGCACACTCACACCTGTATGATGTTGTATTACAGACCGTGCTTCTCCCTGCCAGGCCTCACGCATTATGTGTGGGGGTGTACAGTAGCCTCACGTTCGGCCTGCTAATGGCTCCCAAATGTGGAGTGAAAGCAGGAGCAGAGTTGGGCTGTTGGGGGGGGGCACTGGCCACAGAAACACTCCAGGAGAGGATTTTAATAAAAAGACCCTGCACGAGCAAAATCCATTTCACCAGGCGGTAGTGGAGTGTTGCCAAGCTTTCCTCCTATACATGTCTGCGTCTGCACTCCCCCTGCGGCACGAAAGAATGCGGGTGTAAGTGAGCACCCATGCGCCCGGGCCTCCCTCCATTAATGAAACTGTTAAGTTTTTGTAACACGTTGCGTTTCTCACAGGGTTACTGCATGCTGGGTTTTTCAATCAAGTCAGCTGACTTCTTTTATCCCAGAGGCTTAAATCTAGAGGCTTGGGGTTTGGGGTTAAAAGTCATATTAAGCAAGGGTATTGGTTTATGTTTGTGTATGTGTCTTTCTTCAGCGTACTAGTAACAGGATCCGTCTCCTTCTCCAGCCTTCATCTGGACGCAGTTAAGAAGCACAGACGCTGCTAGTTATCACAACACTGAGAGAGCTAGATCACTAATCCAGTGCGCCACTGGGCCTGCGCTCTGACCAAGTTAAACCTGACCAAATAGAATCTCTCACCCACTCCCACACCTCCCTGCAGCTCTGTGACCCCAGCAGACTGACAGTTTTCTTAAGAAGAACTGGTAATAAAAGTTATATCCCTTTAGGTCAGGCCTTTGGGTACCCAGGTGTAATTAACTGCCTGACACAATCAATACCAGAGGCCATTTGTGTGTGTGTGTGTGTGTGTGTGTGTGTGTGTGTGTGTGTGTGTGTGTGTGTGTGTGTGTGTGTGTGTGTGTGTGTGTGTGTGTGTGTTAGGTAATTTAATTATCCTTTCCTAACAGCTCCATAAAAGAGGCCACATGACGTTAGATGTAGATTATGAGGTTTTATTGAGATTTAGCTGCGACCGACAGATGATTTAAGAATAAAAATGAACATTTTTGGCAAACGGTCAGCTGGCGATGGTGGAGGACAACAATGACCACAACTCGATAAAGCACTGCCTGATGCAACAGCTGAGTGGATTTAAAAGTGTGTGTGTATCCATAGCTGGGGGAAACTGTTGGTCTGATGTTTTAGCGCCATTTATCACTAAAACACCAGAGGCTTTGTCAAAAGGAAAGAGCACAAGATGATTTTTCGTAACGCACGTTCAGCATACACACTTGAGCGTTATTATGAATGTGAGTGCTCATGCAAGAGTTGCAATGGCTGCCTGAGTGTGTGTATGAGAGTGTGTTTGTTTATAAGCTTGTACCGCGCTCAAGCCTGATCTTGTCAGACTGACCTGTGCATCACCTCAAACGACAGCTTAATGGTTGTGTCCTTGCAACTGTGACAACAATCTAAACATTCCCTGGAACACTTCTAACCACCCCAGAGCTTCCCAGCAGCCCCAAATCACTCACATATGGCCTAAATACAGGGCTATGTGTGTAGCACGCTTGATAAAGCCATGAGGTGGTATACCGTGTGTTTATTTCAACCTGCTCAGGGAGACATTTAGTTAAACTTCTGCTGAATTAGAATAATTGGATTTTGTGAACCCTTCAAGGACAAAAATGAGCTTATATTCCCTTTATAGACACTTTATCTCAGACTTGAATGGTTAAGTTAGCTTTAAGGAAGAAGCCTAAAATAAAGACGGATGATGTGAACAGAAATGAATATGACAATGATTGTCTTATATTTCACTGTAAATTGTGCAAAGATAAACATAAATATATGCAATGTTTTAATTTAGCATAAGCAACACGTTTAAAAGGTTAGTTCAGGTTAAAAGAAATAGAGAAAAAGTTTTATGACTGTAAAACCAAGTGGTAGAACAGGGACATATCACAACTAAAAAGTTTAATAAGTAAATTTGGTGTTCAAAAAAAAAAGTATCCTAGAGAGGCTGAGGCACTCAGAAGTATAGATGTGGAGAGTTTCACCACTCTGTAAAAGGCTGCGTGGGCAAGTAGCTCAGGAATTTAAAAATAGTGTTTTACAATGCAAAATTCCAGAAATTTGGATGATAACACCACCTACAATGAGACGTTTTGCAGACTATTCTGAGATGCGACCAAGAAATTGGTCAGAGAAAAGATCCACCGATAAAAGTGCATTAAAAAACAGACAATACTGCAGAGGAAATCCCAACACTGGCTCAGCAGCACTTCCAATGACAACTGAAACAGTTTGTTGCTAAATGCACAATATTCTATTTTTGCAAAGAAAAAAAAACAAAACACATCAACGAGATCCAGAAATACGACCCCCACTGAACTAAATTCATGGATGCTGCATGCAGTTAGGGACCACCTCGCTTGAAAGCAACATATACGACAGCATCCGTGATGGCGCACAAAGCACAGGTAACTTGCACACCTGTGAAAGCACCATTAATGCTAAGTGATAATGTAATGATTATGGGGCAATACACTCTAAAAGGGAACCTCTTAGTCTTTCAGTTCAGATGTTTTTGTTGCATTTCTCAGTCCGGCAGTCTGCCTTTGTAGTTTCAAAGAGTTCGCTAAATTCGAGCAGGGTGCTGCAGTAGGAGGCCGCTGTTCCAACGGGTCTGTTTGTGAAATCTCTCCCTTTCTAGATATTTCACAATGAACTGTAATCAACTGTAAGTGGAAGCATTTGGGAAGCAACTCAAGAGTCAGACCATGTAAAGTTACAGAGTGGGGGTCACCGAGTGCTGAGATGAACAGTGCACAAAAGTCAAGTCTTGAGTTCCAAACCTCTTCTGACAGCAACATCAACGCAAAAACTGTCGGGAGCTTCATGGTGTGGTTTTCCAAGGCCAAGCAGCTCCTGTAGGTGTTAGGTGAAGGTGGTCCAGTACTTTTGTCCATACAGTGGATGCTGCAATCCAGCCATCTTTTTCAAGAAAGACCTTACTTATTTTAAAGCAGTTCTCTGGAACCTGTTTTTACTGAGTCATGTTAAGTTAAACTCTGTGCTTTTGTTTACATATTATTTTTGTCTGTTTTTGATTTGGTTTGACCATTACACAGCAGTCCCACCTTTCTGGAAATGGGTTCCTGGCATCAAAACTCACTATGATCACGTTTTTTTTTTTTCATAATTCAATCAATTTCTGTGTTCCAACATTTGACAATGCCTCTTTGTAAAAATGTACGACCAAAAAGAATAAGGTTAAAATTATTTTTCCACATCCTTTTTTTGGTATATTTTGGAAAAGTCTGCATTTCTTTACATAGTAAAATAATTCTCTGACAAAATGCTAAGAAGGGAAAGACAGAGATGACCAAACTACAGAAGAAAAGACTGAAAGCCACAGTCCTGCACCCCTGTTACTGTGTAGGTTGTTTATTCATAAAAGGAAAACTGAATGAGGAGACAAATCCCACAAAACCCATAACACCCTGTGTTTCTCCTGCACTGAAGTGCTCATCATGTTTGGAGACAGGCAGAACCAGTGTGTTTACATTTCTGCATTTGTATGTAAAAGCATCTGAAAAACTCTATGGCATATTCTGTTAACTGCCACTTAGTTTCGGCATGAATCCTCTGCAGTTTTGGTGAAATCAAACAATTAGACTACCTGTGTCCCAATTACAATTTGGAAGTATGCATTTCTCATACATTTTTAAAAATGCAGGCTTATATGTGAGCTGATGAACCACAGAGTTTGCTGGTCCATGTGGTGAGTGTCTGTGTATTTTAATAGCACTCTGATTGGACACAGATGGAGGCCAACACGCAGAGCAACAGCAGAAATCCATGTATAATAATTCTGAAATGGAGAGCGTTTGGAGAGAGACAGGGGAGACTGAGATGAGAGGATGAAAGAAGGAAAGAAAAACAAGTTGCACGAGAGGACGCCGAATGAAAAGAGATGGCCTCCTCAACTGGCATAGAGGAGGGGACACTGAAGGCAGGAAAATATGCGAGGTAGTGTGGCACAGTTTTGGTGTGCACATGTGTGCAGAACTGTGTAATTCAGCTGCCTGGCCTCCAGCCTTGACGAGGTGATAAAAGCTTGTTTCCTATAAACACTAATGATGTTCATTAGCGGAGACCTGAGGGGGCCCACGGGGCAAAAGAGAGTGACTGCGTTTGTGTCAGTCAGTCTGCGTGTGCTCTGGACCTCAATCCCATTAAAGTGGCTGTTATAAGTACCCATCCTGGGTCTAATTGTTGATGTAATTGTCCTGACCCAAGAGGTCCAGTGGTATTTCTGAAGCCTGCAGCTCAACAGGCCTGACAAGTGCTCAGTGATGCCTTACTGCAAACTTGCACCTCACAGCAAACACCACCAGATTAACCACCAATGCTCTTCCAGATCCTTCTGTATACAGATTAAAGCATCTAAAAATTTACACAGTAAACAGATTACGAGCAAGATTTCACTAATTAATGCACCAGAAGCTGCCATTAAATTTCTAATGGTGCCTGAATAATTGCTTCTTGTTAAGTGGGCCCACACAATCTCCTCATCAACCTGTAATTTGTACCACGCCACGCAAAGTAATGGGCAGTGGTATAAATGTGGTATGTTCTATCCCGTCAAAGCCAGAGGGAAGGACTGCTCTGAAGACCTTATGTTCAACACAGTTGCAATCTGGACACCACATTTACCATTTTCCTCCTTCGGCACCCCCTTTCACTAACACAGGGCTAAATTAAAACCCCTCCGATATGAAACAAAACCCCCTTTCCAAATCCCTCAGCTCCACTCAATCCAGCTGGAGGGCTCTCTAAGAGGCAGGCCAAAGGTAGAGGGTTGGTATGTGCTGAAAAAGGGCAACTAGTTTAGATTTTCTTTCTTTTGAGTGAATGTGATGAGGAACTAAAAACCGAAACCCCAGGCGTTTTTCAAGTCATTATCATAATCTCCATGACAGTAATTTCAGGAAGACCCTCTACTGGTTGGGGCAAATCATTCCAGGTAACACATTTGGATGAACAGAGACATTTAAAAGCAGGGGGTTATTAAACTGTCAACAGGCCAAAGGAAATACATACCTCTAACGGTGAATCACAGAGAAATCTCTTGAACTGTGGAGGAAAGCAGAGGGGGGGGACAGAGAGAAAAACAGTTAGCTCTCTGGGTCAGCAGCTCTTTTGAAAAAGGCATAAATGAAAACCATACACGTCTCCTTTGCTGTTCTATATAACTTATCCCTCCCTGTTTTCTTTCTACTCAGGTGTCACATTTCAAATGAAGCCCTCCATTCACTACGGGGAATTAAAAGGAAAACTGTATTTATACAAATGAAAACATTTACCCTATCAACTGCAGCTCGCACTACAGGGAGGACACCGTGACAGCAAAAATAAGCAGTGCTCCCAATGTCAAAATAGTTTCTCTCTCATTTAAAACACCACACCAGATATTGATTACTGGGGTGGGGGTGGAAAATATGTCATTTTTCTTCCATTCTCTCTACCGTTTCCTGGAGTTCATTTTTAGCAGTGGGGTTGAGAGCGGTGTCCATGTTTAGGTCCAAAACCGTTTTGTAATGACAACCGGAACGCCAAAGTGGTGACTGACAGATTTAAGTTTACTCAATGAGCACATAACACAGACCCTTGCTCATATTTTACAAAGACATGCTACAATCCAGCTGTGTCATTCGTTTGCAGATATGTTTACCTTGGGGTCCACTGTTTGAGGAGCAGAACATAGATCTATATCAGCACCAAAGTATTGTAAACACTGACAGTGAGGGTCCAGATGTGATTCCATAAACAACGATACACACTGTATTGCATGATGACCCTTATCCGCCAGCAAATGCATTTCCATTCATAATTATTTTGTGTTGCTTCTGATTCTATCCAACCAGCTAGGGCTTGAACGCTTGTTAAACGGTGATACTAATTTTCAGTCCATCTGATTTGTGCTGAAAATATTGTATTTTGTCATTATGACCAACTCATATATCAAAGTAATCTAATTCTTTATATTATGTCCTGAAGAATAACAGTGTAAACAAAAGCCAATAAAAATTAGCACTTGCAATTTTATTTCCATCAAAGTTGCTGACAATGAAATGAGACTACTTATTTTGTTTTTATAGCATCTAGACTGACTGAAGGCTGTGTTGGACATTTAGAGACAGATTATCTGTCTTTGCTTATTATTAACACGTAGGTTCTCTAGGAGTTGCCAGAATTTCCCAGAAGCGCACCAACATGCTCTGCTTGTGAGTAAGTGACTGAGTATGTGCACAGCAGTAAAGCTAGTAATCGTAATGACTGCTCAAGGCATGGTTCACTAGGTGGGGCAGTGCTGGCTTTAGTGCACCTCGCAAACCGAGCCAGCAGCCTGAGCTCATCCAACAGAGTGTGCGTTTCCTCCTGCATCTGCCACAGTGCTGGTGACACTAATGCAGTGTCACCAGCATGGGAGATGTTTTTGGCAGAGCGCAGCGAAAGGATGATGAACTGTCATCCGTCATTTCCACCATACCTTTGACTGACACCAACAACCATATTTACCATCTTTTAAACTCCATCACTTAAACTGGACTCTCATCAGAAAAATGACGACATCCATAAGAAATTTAAGTTGTAAAAATAAGCAAAAACTTTAAAATGAAGGATTGCAACAAAAGAAAAGACTTAAGCATAAAGCACTCAAAACAACAAAACTATTCATGCATTGCAACGGTGCACACAGCTCTTGCAGAGGGGTGTTGATGTGGGCTATAAAATTCTCACAAACCTTGTCCCCTGCGGTGCTGAATACTACAACAAGATGCCTTTCCCCTGGACCCAACCTCACACCAAGATGAAGTGGGGATGAACAGAAATCTATGGACTGATGATTCTCACCCTGCAACTTCCCAAATATTAGTGGAACTTTACAGTCTCCTCTTCAAAGCCACTACACAACCCCATAAGCTTAGGTTGATCTTTGGACAACACTATGCATTTCTACACATTTTCCCCCAATTCTTCTACTAAACAGAAAAGTATGTTGCACAGTTTCTTTTAAACATGTTCCAACAGAAGTGCAATGACAAGATCTGTTGAGTCGACAATGATCTTCGCCCATGCAAAAAACCCGCCTGTCAAATCCCCTCGCCTGTGTAGCCATGCCAGTAGAATCTAATTTTCCACTCCTACCTCTGCGGTGACTACTGCTCTGCCAGTCGACAAATTACCAACAGCAAAGACTCCCACTGTGCAGTACTGCTGAAGGGCACAAATGAAACTTTTGTTAAAAACTCACCAAAAAAAACTCAACTAAACGGTTTAGCAAGTGAACAACAGCTGCAGTTATTAGATGACATCATCTGTAGAGGCCAAGCTACAACGTGTGCAGCTGAGTGTGTGTGAGAGAGAATCTCACACTGACCTTGTGGTGAAATTCTGATTTGATTAGGAAAATATAGAAAATATACGTGTGAGCTTTTACTCATGTATGCAAATTTGCATATGTGTGTTTTCTGAATACCTCCTGTCCCTCTTTCTAATTCTTCTTTTAACCAACAGTGCAGTGTAGCTGTGTTTGCCTGAAATCACTCTCCTGGAGCACAGCAGGGTTGACCCCCTGTTTGTTCTTTGACAAACAACAGCTCTGTGAGGCTGACACAAGTACACAAACTCGAGTGGGAGTGCACTCACTTGAGGCATGAATATATATGAAAACAGCTACAGCTACTCCTGTGCTTCCATCTCTTAATACAACAGCACATCAACTACGCTCTATTCAGAGCAATGACTGAACACATGGAGTTCATCACTTCCTCTCAAACTCTCCCTTTCTTACAGCAAACACTCATCTGTGTACGATTAGGAGTGCAAGAAGCCGTCTCAAACACACACACACACACACACACACGCACACACACAGATTGCATATAAACACACGCATCTGCTTAAGCCTAATTGCTACTTAGACCTCTCGTCATTGTGCTCTGTACTCTCTAAAATTGTACTGTACTTATTTGAGCAACAAAGTTTCACCCTTTAAATGTCTAACACTCTTTTTTTCCTTCACAAACATGTGTCCCTGTTCATTTCAAAGGCGTTCAAAGCAGTTCCAGATAATACGAGGAACTGGGTGGACAACGGCAATGTGGTTTAGATGGTGTTATTGAATATCGCTGCTATGCATAACCATGTTGCAAATAGCTTTGACATAGTCTGTGCCAAAATTTCAATCATTTCTTCCATTTTACGGATGACTGTTACTGCCATGTCTCAACTTTTTCCGTATATTTTTCTCCAAGTGTCTTGGTAAAAGTACTGGCCATCAAGCAGAGTAAATACAGATTTAACAGGGTTTGTTTTCTTGAAAATGAAAGCCACATGTGCAGGAACTGAGAGTCATGGCTCAGCACAACAGTTAAGACCAATAAGTGCCAGCGAGAGTGTTTGTATGTGCATGCATCTAAATAATTGCCAGTGCGGGCTTCAACTCTGTCAGGAAACAATGACTGGACGTGGAAAGAAAAACGTCTGGCTGCCTTTCACTTGTGGCATGACAGGAAATGCATACATCCTAAAATAAACAAAGCAATTACCCTCTAGGACATCTTACTGTCTAATGATTGAACAATCTTGGCAAGGTAGTTCAGCTTGCACGCACACAGAAGGTCTCCCATCACTTTGTTCAAACATAGGCTGACAACAATCTAGATCCTATCCCGAGGGAATACTTTAATGGATTAATAAATACCTAAACAAATGCTAAATGGATCAACTTCCTAAGTAGCAGCAGCAGCAGGCAAATGGCATTTCACCAAAATGTGCCATCAACAACGAATTTCCCTTATTCAGGACAATAGGTGGAGGGAGATGGGGGGTGGTCTAAGATTCTGGGAATAAGAGGAGTTTACCAGGAGCTTGACGGGCAAGACAATAAAATCAGTAGTGTTATGGGCTCGGGAGTGGGTGTCACAGTATTCCAACTAGGGGGAAAATGAAGGCAAATTTGTTTGAGTGGGAACAATTAAGGCCTGGCTCTGTACATAAAATTACTGTAGCGCGACTAGAGAAAAGAAAAGTCGTCAAACCACAGTCGCTCAGGTTCAATCAAACATGCCCTGGACTAGCTTTACTTCAGCCGAAGATAAAAACGTGTCCTAATCGAGCAGCAACTTCAGGGGTTGAAAAATGAAGCCAAAGTGGATTTTACAAAAACTGCAGTTCCTCCGGTGACCACTTGACACAGGCTCTAAATCTGAGTCAATCCTCTAGACCAGTGGTTCTCAAACTTTTTACATCATTCCCTACATGGCAGGAAGAAATATTTTCACGCCCCATTTAAACAAAATAATGGCAGAAAAGCCTAGCTGCAATTTGCGTCCCACCAGTGGGGCGCTCCACACACTTTGAGAACCACTGCACTAGACTGTTTATAAGAAATTGATAAAGTCTGTAGTATCACGTATTCTTTTGTCTCACTGTAAAATGGCAGCTGCCATGTTGTGTTTATTTTTATTGTCATGTCTTTTTGGTGCATGAAGAAAAAAAAACTAGGAAGCTTGGTTAGCAAGATCCAAAGACTGTACGTATCACACAGACAAGGATAGCTGCTACCCAAGTAAAAAGTAGGATCATTTCACTCACCAAAAGTGGTTGACTAGCTGGCAGCTGCAGGTTACATTATGACCAAATGATTGCCAGGTAAAGCAGCGACACCCCTGGCTTTAAGACTTTATAAACTTTTATCAGATGAGTTAAGTTCAGTCCCAAGTTTTCAGAAAGGGGTAAAAGAGCTATTTATGTCACGCTATCAATTCTTGAACACTGGAGTAAATGGACGAAACACCACTTCCATACAGGGATCATTTTTCAAGCCATGTCAGTTGGTCAATCCCAAACATTCTCCCAGAAGGAATTAACTTGTTTAATGTTTTAGACCCTGTATCTAATCCCCTCTCTTTATTAGATGCATTTTTTTATAACATGCTTATAATTAGGAGCGTGGTGCATTTGAGTGACAGCTGGGTGCTGACTAGGTGTTACTGTAGCTAATTTGATTCACTGAGCCAGATCCCTTGAACATGTTTGTGATGCTGTTGCATTTTGGAGCATTTTTATTGAAATTATCTCACCTATAATATGGCGTGCTGTGAGGTACAGCCCATCCAAGAAGTCCCCCCCCCCGCCCTCCAACCTCTTGTACAAACATGTTTCTGGTCCCAGTGCCACAGCCACATTTCATACATCTTGTGGTGTGAACAAGACTTGTCCACCATACAGACTTGCCATGAAGCACAGAAAGCAGTGTATTCCACACATACTCTCATACTAATTACAGCCCATATAATAACTGTGTTGTTACAATCTAAAGCGTAGGCTCTCTCTACCACTCTAAACTACAGATGTGAAGGTAAATTACAATTAATGAGGCTGCATTTGAAAGTAATTACCTAATCTTATGCGACCCTGGGCTTGTACACTACACATGTGGTTATCCAACATGGAAAACCAATAAAATAAAAAACTTTATTTCTGGAAACTCAACAGACATCAGCGTTTTTAGCACAACATTTTCATTTTATATTTTGAAGATATTATTAGTCTAATTCTTAAAACTACACTACAGTTATTACCCTGAGCTAAGACTGTGCACAAACACATGCGCTCTATTGATAGAGCTAAGGTTATGGCACTAGGAAAGAATCTGCCACAGTCTGCCAAATCTGACAGCTTTTATTATTTATTAATTACCTTACTTTTACAAGTTGGAGAATTCAGTAATTTACTGTGGCCTGCTGGCAGGAGGGGGAGGAGGAGGAGGCTGTTTTTCCAGCCCAGAGGGACAAAAGGCTCTCTCAGGTTGTCCAGCAGTTTCTGCATCCTGACTAGACTTTATTTTTTCTTCGTTTATTGATATAGAACGTGGAGAAACCTGGTGTGTATACATATAATTTAATGCGTTTCATTAATTATTATCACTGCTTAGGTCAGGTTTTATATTCACAATGATTCCTACTCATTCACTGCAAAACAAACCTAGGGAAAAACTCTTTTCATGCCCTTTTATATATTTCACAGTAATTTTATAATATATAAATTTAAGAATTATAACA
Source organism: Maylandia zebra (assembly GCF_041146795.1). NCBI lineage: Eukaryota > Metazoa > Chordata > Actinopteri > Cichliformes > Cichlidae > Maylandia > Maylandia zebra. The sequence continues at coordinate 25,421,792 of NC_135179.1, read as the reverse complement.
CAGACAAATTTTTTTATGTTTTTACAAGGTCCAGTCAAATGAATATTGCTGTTACTACTACTTCTAATTGTAAGACAGTATTTTCAAAGTGCCCGTTTTATCTAACAACCCCTGGTTTTAAAGTGTTATATAAATAAAATTGTACTGTATTGTATGTAAAAGAAAGAGGAAAAAAAAAAAAAGTCAAAAAGCAGCAAGAACGTTGAACGAGCGTGTGCAGCAGCTCCCAACCAGGTGTGGAATAATAATCATGCCGTACCTCACTCTCACTACATTCGCTGGGGTCATCACCATGAATGGCCATCTGGTATTGGGCGTACAGCGCTGACGACTGCTGATACGACGCCATGAATTGAGGGTCCTCAAAGTTCACTGGCACTAGCCTCACCTTCAAGCACAGGGTGTTGGGGGAGGGGAGGTGAAGGGAGGTTTTACAACGATAAACAATGCATACGAGGACAGTGAGCAGCTAGAAAAGGGAGGGCGGAGGACGTGAACAGTGCTGGAATCAACAGTGCGTTATATCATAGCGTTGGCATCAGTCTCCTAGCCCTTGAGAAAAGCTGGTAACACAGTACTTGGTTACTGGTTTATTCAAATCAGATTGCCGGGCACACAAATATCAGCGCAAGCAAACATTCTGCATCTAGGAGACTGATGGTGTATTTTCACAGCAATAACGTAATGAGAAACCTGAGGATGAGGCTAGTGCACCGCCCAGCTATTACCACAGATTGGCTGAAGAGGACTGGTAATATCAGACTGAACCCAGCATCAGTGCGTGCGAGGTCCAGAGCAGCAGAAGCCTGTCTGAGTGGATCATCTAAGCGGGACGCGTACAGATTCTTGTCCAACACCGCAGACTCTCCTCAAAAAGGTAAACAAGGTTGAACTGAGTGCACGCAAGAAAATTAAAACCACACAAACACTACGAGCTCCAGTTCCAAATTCAAATCATACTCTGGTTCAGAAACTGAAACTATCGTGAGGGCAGGGTGACAGTAGACACAGACAGGGCAAATGTGTGAAGGTCGGGAGGGGTCAGCTGACAAACTACCTCAACCCCCAAACTAAAAACAGCTCAACACTAACGACCCGGCTGGCCGACCAAGGGCCAAGTCAGACACCTGGAGAAACACCGCTCTCAACCCTGGCGTATGGAAACATTTTCCCCTCCATTTCCTCTCCCTTTGACTTTCGCATTTATACACATACCCTCTCTTTAATACTAGCATGTTAATTCACTTTCCCCCTCATTCAAGCAGATGCTTAAGACTATTTAACTTAATTCTTGTTTCAAAGTTCCAACACAAATTATTTATCCATTCAAGTCTAATTTTAAAACTTCGCAGCGACCGAACCCAGTTATACAAATGCAATGATGCTTAAATGATTGAATTGAATGATATTCCTGTATGAATAAGTACAAAAATGGAATACATCAAAGCCTTTTATTTCCTTTCTAGGTCCCCACATTTGTCGACCCTCTCCCTCCCTCCCTGGGTACCCCTAGAAAAGGTTGACCTATGCCTCCCACCCTCTGACCTGGCTCTCGGTGGGTTTGTCAGGAGGGTCCTTGTGAATGCCCATCTGGTAGAGTTTGTACACCTGGTAGGAGGCGTCGAAAGAAGCTTTGAACTGCGGGCTAGGGGGATTGGAGCGCACTAGCCTCACCTTCAAAAAGAATATGGGCAAACAAGAGTTAACAATAAAATGTAAGAAGCAATGAGAAAAGTGTAAGTGGTTATTGAAAATGCCCAATTAAGAAAAAAAAACTAAACTAAAAATTAAACTAACAAAACAAAAAAAGACCACAAAAGGGAAGAAAGACTGACATAAGCACACCCTCTTAAAACCATCTTTTGCAAATAAATCACAGCACTTACAATTCCTAAGATATCATTTCATTTTAATCAAAGGCTTCTTTTCACCTACGACAGCTGTACGAGACCTTAAGCTCAAGTTGTAGTGAATCCTTTGGAGAAAAATCTCATTTTATAAAATATAATCTAGCTAATCTAATCACACACACAAATATCTTTAGTTTTTAATAGATGTTTGTGTAAGATGTGGCTTCATGAAAGTGGGTGTGTTATGTCCGTCTTTCTTGTGACACAAGAATATTACAAACAAGTTGCTCTAAATATAATCATTAACATATTTGCTAATGTGCTTTTTGGGATAAATGGGGATAAATGGCGGAGCATTTCTTCAGCTCTGCCATGTCATCAAAAGCATGACAAACATTAAAACCACAGTCCAAGTTCAGGTAACCTAGTATAAGAACACAATTAGGCAACCTAAGTGGCCTAATAAGTTATAATAGGTTAATTTTTACATACAATAATTACAGGTGCATAGAAAAATTATGATGCATCCATCACATGTGTACTTATGCAGCAGTGAATCCAACAAGGCATATATGATAAGCTCAAACTTCAACAGAGAAGATCAGGAAAAGTCTTTGATAGAAAGACGGGGAAAGAAAAACTGACCAATGCTGCTAATATTAAAAAAATGAAAGGATCCTTCTCTCATCGTCCAGCCCCATTTAATTAACTGTCTCCTCATTTTGAAGTTTTTGTTGGCCACAGAGGCTGTGCCATATAAATCCCCTGGAAGGACACGACAGATGAATCGAACTTGGGGTTTGTTTGGCTTGGAACTTAACTCTTAGGTCTCTCATATGAACATTTGGCATCAGCATCCTTTAGTCAAACAGAGATGCTGAACGTCTCAAGTTTGCTCGTCTTAATATTGTTCTTAATCTGGAGATATATATTTTTGATAAGTTCAAAAAAAAAAATAAAAATTGGGGGAAACTCGCACCACTAGCAGACAGCATGGAAATGAAATTTCCAGTTCTCAAAACAGACTTGAAATTCAAAACCAACTTAAATTGCTTAAGAATGTTCAAATAAAGCCAAACAACACAACTGCACTTTGTTTAGCTGATTAAAATTTATTAAAGAAAAGTGTTGTATCTTAATGATATTTTGTCATGAACCCTCAAGACCTTTCTTTGCACTGTTATAAGTAAAAGGACAGACGAGAAAACTGACTGCCAAACCACTGCATATTAAGTAATGGGATAAAAGAACATCTATGGAAATATGAAAAAACTGCAGAGGCTGTACACAGGCACTCTTAAGGGGAAGAGCAGTTCCATACTTTCCAGAGGTGCCTGAGGGGATTTGTATCATGTTGTCACACTGACCCCAAGTGGCGGCATGCAGAACCCCGGCTGCATTGCATGGTCATCTAAACTCGTCTTCCCTGTCCCTATGACTCATCTCTCTGATCTGCAAAAGTAGTGAGCTCGTCCAAGGACACAGAATCAATCGTAGCAAAAGAGTATTATAAACAATGAAGCTTTGCAGAAAGCGACGGTGATCTTATAGCAAAGCCAAAGTGAAGATGCTTAATCACCAAATTTCCATTTCCACGTTTTATATGGACCCTGCAGGGTTTTTTTATGTATCCTGCAGTGTATTCTCGAGTGTGACATCTTAAACAGATGTGTTTATGAAGAAACTGAGCTTGACTACACTTAATTGCTCTAGTGTAAACACAATAATCATCTGGTACTGGTGTGACAACACTTAAGGATCAACACAAGACACGTCCAACTGACAACATCAGAACGATTTGCTAAACTGCTAATGATTCAAAATGTTCCTTAGCCAGAAATCTGTTGCAGCCCTGCTCTATGTTCTATAATAAAGAGCTAAATGGGTCAAGTAGAAGCCTCTCCAAATTGTATGACTTGTAAAACATATAATTAACCTCCATTTGCATCGGATAACATTGTGTGCGTGGCCTCTAAAGAGAATTCAATTATAATTCCTAGCAAACAAATGAATCCAACTGAAAAGAGCTCTCTAGTCTCACGGGGTACATAGACAAAAGGCAGACACTGCCTGGTTCATCACTGCATCTGGCTTAAATCTTGGTCAAGACCAGGAATGACGTTACTCTACCAACCTCAGATGGAGGCTTAGCCAGGGATCTCTCTTCTACATTGTTCTCCTGCCTGCCAAAACTTCATTTCCATGTCTTCTCATACTGGCTGAGCTGGGTGCTGTGGTTTTAATGTCATCAGCAGAGTAATGCAACCCATTTTGTGTGGTGTGCCTGTCATTTGGTTGAATTCGAAGTAGGAAGAGGTGGTTTTTCCACTCCGCTTTGGCTAGCTATCCTATCCGTACACATAAACACATGTGAAGTCACTGGAGCTGGGGAAGAGCTCTGTGAGACCAAATGTTCGAGCTAGCTAAGTCCAAACATTACAAAGCCTGAAAGCTAGACTAAGAACACTATTTCTTAATGACAGAATCATCAAAATAGGTTAATGATTATTTAAAGTTACAGAAAAAAAAAAAGAGGAACAAAAGTTTGCTCCACAATATTTTTGTTCACCTCAAGGCAATGAGCAGAGTTTTCAGGCAATGATTCGCTGATGAATTCTTCCAATGTTTTTGATTGGTTGTTTTGACTAGGAGTGGGTTGGGTAGGAGAGACAGTGGAGGAAACGCCGTCGCCATTTTGCCTCATTTGTTCTTTCTGAAGACGCCGCTCTTTCCTCAACTCTTTGGCCTTCCTACACGGCGGGCGGCTAGGATCGGCTCCATTCCCTGCAAGACAGAAGGAGAAATGTCAAAGGTTTCCTGAATGTGCATTATCGCTTTCATTTTATGCAAAGACATGGTGAGAATATGCCACGGACGTAAAAGACCCAGTTTAAAAACTGAACTCGGGGAGAATGATCATTTTCAGCTTCAGACTGCTTTTTCGGTAAGAATAAACCAAAAGTAACAAAGGCTTTAACTTTGAGCCGCTGTAACTTTCAAAAAACATATGCAATAGCTGCCCGTCACTTTGACTCCAGTAGCACATAGAATATTGTTTCATGGCTGCCAAAGCAATGATTTAATGTAAAGACTACTGAGGTAAGGATGGTGATTACCTCAGTCCTCTTTGATTTTTCACTGAAGCAAGCATAGTTGGGTTTTTTTTGGCGATAACAAAAAAAACCAACCTAATAATAAAAACAATCAGGTCTGCTGGTGTGGGAAAATAAATGAGTGGACCAGCTCATCGTACATCGCAAAGAGAAAACAACACACGCATTTTTTTCCTTCTATCAGCAAGACTGACAGAAACAGTTCCTGAAATTACTAAATCTCTGCCTGTCCCTTCTCCTCCTGCTGCCCCTCCTCCTCCTTCATCTCCTCCTCTACCACCACAACCTCCTGGGCTCTTGCCAAGCCCTTCAGCTCTCCGGGCATCCCATGTCAACAGTTTACACGCCCACATCCTGTTTGGAGCAATAAGGAAACGAGAGCCGTTTCCTGCTTGTCATATTGCCAGCTGCCACCATCAGCTCATTCACCAACTCCCCCTCCGGTGAGGTCACAAGGAAGAGAGAGTGAGCGAGAGATCCCGATGCCTGATCCTGACAGAGGAGAGAGAAACAGATCCTGGCCAAGAATCACTCACGGCATTCAGCTTTAGCTGTCTCAAGGTCCTGTGTCTGTATGGCAGATTGCACCCTGTGAACAGTAAATACAGAACTGAAGCTATGCTATAAAATATGCTAAAAACATGAAATGACATTTGCAGTGCATAAACTAAAACTAAAAAAAATATTTTTGTATTTTTTTATTTATCGCTTACTGTGTTCTTCTTCTAAATGATTTGTTGTCGAGTCATCGGGGGCGATAGGAGCACATAAATGTAGTGACTAAGAAAATTAACAGCGTAATATTTAATCTCAAGATTGCCACATTAGCGTTTTATTGGAAATGAAAAGCGGTGCGAAAGGAAGTTTGCACTTGCAAGAAATCACCTCTGGTATAAACAGAGTTGTGGCTGTGATAGCGTGGTCACATAGTTTACCTCTTTCAGAATAAACAAACCAATGTCAAGGAAGAGTGGTCACGCAGACAACAGGAACTACAGCCTGGACCGAGTTCATCACACTGACTCAACCACAAACACAGCAACCCTTATCCATGATTACTCTGTCCATGCGCCTCTCTCTCCCAGTAATTACACTCTCAGCATCGACACACACTTTCTCTCTTAGCCTCACAAACACAAAAAAAAAAAAAAAACAGGTACTCCCAAGGACAGGATATGCAGCTGTGGTGAAGATAAAGTCTGACAGACCAGTTCCTGTGGAAGACAGATGCACTTTCTCCAGCAGTTAGCGCTTCATAAAATCTATGACATTCTCTATCCATGCTTCCCCGAGCACACATATGGCTTTCAGAAGATACACTCAGTGTAAGCTGTCTAGAAATGTGAAATACTGCTTTCCTATACGTAAACATGCAGCACACAAGTCAGTATTGATTTACAGTGGTTGGAGGATACTGTCGTCTCTGTTCTGCGTGTGCAGTGGCATTTATTGCAATGTATAACCCTTGAGAAACTACCAACTTAAACTCTCTGCTGTAATTAAAACTGGTTCCGCTTAAGTTTTTGGTAACTGGAAACTCCCCAAAGTTATAAAGTGCACTAGTCATAAAAGTAGAGGGAAGAGAGGTCCAGCTGTTTTCTGCTAACGGTGAAAAACATGATCGCACACGGCTTCAATAATGTTGAAATCTGGGCTCCGGGGAGGCCAATCCATGACTGATAGTGTTCCAGTGAGTGGTGTTTACAGCGTTAGTATCGTGCTTGACATCATTTTCCTGCTGGAAAATGAAGCTGTTCCAATCAGACGCTGGATCAAAATCTGGTGATACTTTTCTGTGTTCATAGCCCCAAACCATGACACAGCCTCCACAAATAGCTGTAGACACTCACTTTTCCATCTCATTCTTGACCTACTTCTGTACATACTGACGATGATTTGAACCAAAAATCCCAAATTTGGATTCATCACTCCACGTGACTTTTGTTCACCGATTTTCGGTCCAATTCTTGAGTAATTTGGCATACCTCAGCCTTTTCTCCAGGTTTCCTTTAAAAAATGGCTTCACAATACCCCCGCCTCCACGGAGACCATTTCTAATAAGGCTTTGGTGAACAGCAGTGAACAACTGAAGGCCCTAATGCATCTCTCAGGTCCTGTGTCAGGTGTTTGTTGGATTTCCCCCCCCATTTCTTAAGGAAGTTCAGTGTGTACTGCTCTCCTGCTGTAGTTTGTTTTTTTTTTTTTTTTAGGCCTGCCACTTTCTCTTTCCCCCCCCTAGTTTTCTCAGGTTTTTGGTAAATGTGGTAAAATGCTCACCTTGTTGGTCTAAAAATCCTATTTTATTCTTGTCAAGCTATATTATCTTTGACATTTGTCATAGATTCACCAAAAAATGGGAACAAATTATGCGTTTTCATTACGAAGTTGTTGATCTTGTGTAAAAGCCAGACTGGTTCACCCCTTGAGTTAAGTGCCTTTCTCATAATCATTGCATGATTTACAAAAAATTTGAACAATAATATTTCTCCAACATCCTCTCTTGCCTTTTAATTAATGATGCTGGATGGCGTTCTCATCAGAGTTGGAAAGGAAAAAAAGCAGCTGAAGCCTGAAACATTAAAGGTTGTTAAAAACGCCACTTCCGCTGTCTAATGGGAGTTTATTATCTCTTCCCTATAAGTGTTATTAATTCATTATTGAGGGGATATCCTGTGCTGGAAAATAAGGAGGAGAACATAGACAGATAATTCCAAACCAGACACACACTCCTACGAAACAGTGAACAAACAGTGCCCTCATTCACCAACATGCTGCAGTGTGAAGCCTGGTTTACAAGGTGAACAGTGACACCTTCTGGCAAGATCTGATACTTCAGTTAGTGCAGAGCACAGCATGAGGCCACATTGGATACAGTAGAGACAGCATAAATTTAAGCAGAAAACCAAAGAAGCCATTAAGTATTAAGTACAAACAGCTAAGGATTCCTCGATTAGACACAGGTGGCTTATTATTAGCTTAGTTGTAGTTGACTACATTTAAACAAATTAATAAGTAATCATGTATTCAAATTGTCTTAGCTGCAATGTTTAAAAAAAACATCCAAATTAAGTTTAATTGCTGCAAAGAAATTCCAAAAACACTAAAGGGAAACTACTTATATAGCAAGCCAGGATAAAAATTCACCACATAAATGCTACATTAATACTCTGTATGATCAGTGCATTTTTAAGGTCTGTTTCCATTGTTTTCTGGTGGCAGGATCTGCTTTCTGTGTCTGAAGTTCAGTGTTGACAGCTCAGCATCTACAGTGAAAAAAAACAACGCTTTGCTTACAGCTTTTTCTCCCCTGCTGTGCTGACAGCATTTTCAGTTAAAGAGCATTACTTCCCTCTTTGTCCCTGACAAAGTGTCAATCCATAGCGGTCACTGACAATCAAACTGTTTGGAATCCCAGACTGATCTAATCCCGTTCTTAGGTCCTTCCTGGAGTAGACTGTGGAGACTCGGAGCACTCGGTACAGATGAAGACACAAAAATGTTTCACGCATTTTTGTAACCTAACAACAACGCGGCTTTGTGAGAAGAGCTCCAAGACTGAAAGCACATAACCCAGAAACCGGCCTTTCCAGTTAGTGGGTTATTAAAACGAAGAATAAGGTCAACGTGAAATTATCCGCTTCGGTTTCACACTTACTGGGAAGCTTCATTGCACTGGTGGTAATAAATAATAACACCCCGTCAACTCGATTAATATCACCTTCAGCCCGTTTATGTGTGAGAAGGTGCACACACAACAAAGCCGAGAGCAAAGAGAGGTAAAAACCCCGCACTACTTATTGCTGAGGCTTCATAGTACAGCTGCTTGAGCCGTTCATATAAGGATTTATGTCATTGTTTTAAAACTTTAGTTAGTTTAATTTTTTTATGATCACTGCCGCTCCAGGTTTAGATTGATAGCTCATTCTATTCTATGTGATCTAACAGTCAGCCTGGAATCCAGAGCCACACCACTGTGCCAGCCTCTCTCTTCACATGTTGCCTCCTGTGAGATTCCTGACACCCCTCCCCCACCCATCACCTTCACTCAATACCAGGTTGAGATGCAAATGAGGAGACTTCACTCAGGCAAGTCTGCTGGACCAGACGGAGTGAGTCCCCTTGTCCTCAAGACCTGTGCCCCCCAGCTGTGTGGAGTCTTTCATAAACTGTTTATGCTGAGTCTGAGTCTGCAGAGGGTCCCGGTGATGTGGAAGACATCATGCCTCGTCCCTGTACCAAAGACGCCTCGTCCCAGTGGCCCCCAGGATTACAGGCCCGTGGCACTGACCTCCCACATCATGAAGACCCTGGAAAGGCTCATCCTGGACCAGCTGCGACCCATAGTAAGACCACATCTGGATCCCCTTCAGTTCGCTTATCAGCCTCGTCTCGGAACAGAGGACGCCATCATCTACCTGCTCAATCGTGTCTACACCCATCTGGACCAGCCGGCGAGCACTGTGAGGGTCATGTTTTTTGACTTTTCCAGTGCTTTCAACACCATCAGGCCGACCCTCCTGGGTGATAAGTTAGCAGCGATGCAGGTGGATGCTTCTCTGGTGTCCTGGATTGTTGATTACCTGACAGGAAGACCACAATATGTACGTCTCCCACAGTGTGTGTCTGACAAGGTGATTAGCAACACAGGGGCACCACAGGGGACTGTCCTCTCCCCCTTCCTCTTCACCCTCTACACCACAGACTTCAGCCACTGCACAGAGACCTGCCATCTTCAGAAGTTTTCTGATGACTCTGCGGTGGTTGGATGCATCAGCAGGGATGATGAGACAGAGTACCGGGCTGTGGTCGACTCCTTTGTCACGTGGTGTGAGCAGAATCATCTGCAGCTCAACGTGGCAAAGACCAAGGAACTGATCGTGGACTTCAGGAAGACCAGGAAACACTTGACCCCTGTTTCAATCCAGGGGGTCAGTGTTGACATTGTGGAGGACTATAAATACCTTGGAGTACACATTGACAATAAACTGGACTGGGCTAAAAACACCACAGCACTTTACAGGAAGGGCCAGAGTCGTCTCTATTTTTTGAGGCGACTGAGGTCCTTCAACATCTGCCAGAAAATGCTGAGGATTTTCTATGAGTCTGTTGTGGCCAGTGCGATCCTCTATGCTGTTGCATGCTGGGGGAGCAGGCTGAGGGTCGCAGATGCCAACAGACTTAATAAACTGATCCGTAAGGCCAGCAATGTTGTGGGGATGGAGCTGGACTCCCTCAAGGTGGTGTCGGAGAGGCGGATGCTGTCCAAGATAAAGACAATGTTGGATAACACCTCCCACCCACTCCATGACATGTTGGTCAGTCACAGGAGCTCGTTCAGTGAGAGACTGAGATTACCGAAAAGCACCACTGAACGACACAGGAAATCATTCCTGCCTGTGGCCATCTCCCTGTACAACGCATCCACTTAACACACTGTTTGCTGCTACAACTACACATGTTTCTTTTCCAAATATTTATTTATAAGTGACTTATGTATGTATGTATGTATATATATGTATATATTGTACTATTCTTAGTTAGCGTATTGTCTGTCTTGTCTTAATGTTGGTTTAAAATGGAGCACTGTAACAAAAAATAATTTCCCCCAGGGATCAATAAAGTATTCTGATTCTGATTCTAACTAATTATAGTACTAACTTTTTTCTCCCCCCGAGCAACGGCAAGTACAGCACTAGTTTAGATGACTCCTACCTGGTTTGGGAGCTGCGGATGTTGTGGTCCCAGCCAGTACAGACACTGGATCATTTTGTGATGTTTGCGAGCCTGTAGGTGTGGCATCTGCTGCCTCCTTCTGAACTTCTGTGGTAGATGGAAACTCTGTAGCATCCTTCTGAATGCCTGTGAGAGCGGTGTACTTTAAATGTACTTTCCTCAGTTCCTGTGGTCCTGCCTCTTCACACACCGAGTCCATTGGCTCACCTATAATGCAGGAAATCAATATTGCTTACACCAGACAGCACACTGTAAATTACCCTTCTCTTCTGTTTTGAATTGAATTCGTTTTTGAATTAGCACCCAATGCTAACTGCACTTTAAACCAGGGTGCTCACTTACGCCTGATCATTGACATCAGAATATGACATTACTGATCTGCAGTCATGCACCAGGACTGCTCTCTGTGACATCCTGCAGTTAAAAAGCCTTGCTGTGAAGGGGTCTCTGATGAAATGTTATGTGCACAGTTTGTGAGCTTTGCAACTGATGGAGCTCTTATGAGCTGATAGAGAGGAACAGCCATACTCCTGTGTAAACCCATAAATCTCAATCTGCCTGCTGTTCATGGCATCATTTATATCAAAACCTGTGGTCCATGAATACATTACAGACTCAAGTCATTTTCACACATTTATTAAGTTTCAAACTCAAGTCAAGCCTGTGTAGTGCTTCACACTACAAACTACAACACATATGCAGTCGCAGAGCACTAACTGCTTAAAGAGTATTGCCATTTTTTCCACGAACTGTACACCAATAGAGACTATGAATGGATGTGTTTATACCTCATATATTATACATACCTGCACAATCTTCCTGCCCCTTTTGCAGCTCCCCTTTGGATATAAATCTGTTCATCTTCTTCAGGATTTTCTTGTGGGATTTGGAAGGCTGGAATTTCAGAGCGTGGCATCTTGAGAGAGGATACAAGGTAAAGGTTATTGGTTGTTAAAGCAAACATTTAATTAACGTATTTTTTCAACATAGATCAAACAACCCTTGTGTATTCTAGGTTTTTTGGTCTTATCAGATCTTAAGTTACTTAAAGCATGACTCATAAAAGGAAATTTTGGTAAGCAAGTTAATAAAATTACCTGATGGTATACTGTGGACAGCATGTCTTCTGCATTATGGGTTTGTAAACATACTTCCCACTTCTGAAAATGAAAACATGGACAAGATTTGTGGGAGAAAAAAAAAATAAAGGCAATAAATTATTATTTTTTATTTGAAGTAGTCACAACTCCCTTTTTAAAACTGAATTCAGGAGAAAAGGTTTCAAATGGAAGTAGGAAACCACTGGCTGAAACCAGGATACTAAGTAGCTACTCACCTTCTCCATCCTCGATCTATGAGGTCTTGGTAGTCTTGTACTGTCATGGTGTGGGACCACATCCCTACAATCAAAACAAAACAAATAATTAATCAAATTGTTTCCTTAAAATGTATAATTGATTTAAATACAATTTTATACATAATGGCAATCGTTGAAAATATGGCAACAAGCCTAAGCAGTGTTATGTATGAAAAGTCTCTTCACCTTAAGCCCAATCAGGCTTAAGGTTATAAAAGTGGTCACGCCTTTTCTTTTATTCACAAAAAGCGAATGAGACGAGGAAGAAACTGTTAATGAGATAATACTTCTGTGTTTAAATTGATGATAAAACTGAACCGGAAACAAGGAGAACGAGTCAGGCTCTTCACAAGTGAGTAAAACTAAAACAGCTGTGATACGAGGTATGTATACAAACAAGGCATAGTCTGTCAAGAAGTTGAGAGACTTGTGGTAGGTCCACATTTTTGTTCCAGTTTAAAATACTGTCTCCAAAGGGTCATTCCCACAGTACTTTAAGGCCCCAATGGAAATATACAAATTTATCATTTGTAGCCAGACCAGATCCCTCTTCCCAGAGCCGAGGTCTGAGCTCTTCCTTTCAACTTTCAACTTTCCTATCACTCTTGGAGCCTGCATAAACAAACCAAAACGTAAGCTTCTATTGCAAGAAAACAATCCATTTAAATCTAAAACAGCCGAGGTAATTAACTGTTAAAAAGTTCACACAACACACACCAACCTCTCAGTCGAGTATAATTTCCTATGTTTCAAAAAAATGATGCTTAGAGTCCAAGCAAACTCCACTAGTGAACCACAAAATGACAGATGAGTCTCCAACAGACACAGCGGCAAGACTGCAGGCTTTCTTTATGTCTGACACACATCACAACTTTTCACAGGACTCTCTGTAGTACTGTGAAAAACTAAGTGCACCTTTATTGTTTCCATAGGATCTAGAGCAGTGGTTCTTAACCTGGGTTTGATCGAACCCTAGGGGTTCGGTTAGTCAGTCTCAGGGGTTTGGGCAGAGCCTCCGCCGTGACATGCACGGCTCATTTTGTGCACCAGTAAAAAACATATCTACGTCTTGAATTTGAAAAAAATCATATTTTATTTTTCACTAAAGAGGGGTTCAGTGAATTCGCATATGAAACTGGTGGGGTTCAGTACCTCCAACAAGGTTAAGAACCACTGATCTAGGGTGAGAAGTAGCAGTCAGGTGCTGCTATACAAATCACTTGATTAAATGATCATCAGGAAGTGTGACCAAGGCTACCAAAGCAGAGATTTGGGCAGTTTGCTTGTCTGGAGTGTTCAGGTGTGTGTTAATTGTCTCAAAAGTGGAAGTCTCAACAAATTCATCCCAAAGTCGAAGAAAAGGCAAACAACCAAGAGATACATCTCAGAGTCTGCAGCCCTCAGTTAATGTGTTAAATGTTAAAGTTCAATACAGTACAGATAGAAAACCACTGAACATGTACAACTTCTCTGGAAAGATCACTAGGCAGCCTCGCTTCTGTCAGTCTGCCCCAGGGCAGCTGTGGCTACAACTGTAGCTTGTCTCCACCAGTGTGTGAATGTGAGAGTGCATGAATAGTGGTATTGTAAAGCGCTTTGGGTGCCTTGAAAAGCGCTATATAAATCCAATCCATCATTATTATTATTATTATTACTAGGAGGAAGTCTTTTTTCTCTCAAGAGAATGTTGCAGCACAGCTTATGTCTGAAAGTTGCATCTGGCCAAACCACAACACTTCTGGACCAGTGTCCTTTGGAATGATGAGGCCAAAGTGGAAATATCTACCATAATGCATAATATTAGCATAAACATATTAGCGTAAACAGCTCATACCAGCTGTCAAGCACAGTGATGGAGGGGATGTTTTGCAGTGGTGTTTGGTTTTTTGCAGCCACTGTACCTGGTTACTTTCCAGTCACTGAGCTGATTATAAACTCCTCTGTATACTCAAGTATTCAAGAGGCAAATGTGAAGCCATCTACATAATTGCTACCAACTTTTAGCTGGTAGCAATTGAGTCATGCAAAGCGATAAGCAGCAGAATGGCTGACAAAGAAAGAAAAAAAACAAAGGCACTGCAGTGACCCAGTTACAGTCCAGACCTCCAAATTCAAACGGTGTGGTGGGACATTACAGGGGCCTGGGTATAAACTAATGACTGCAAACTTCAGTGAACTGAAGCAACGTTGCAAAGAATTCCTCCAAAACAACGTGAAAAGACTGAGACAAAATCATATCATTTTTCTTATGGAAAATGATTCCTTCAAGTTACTGCTGCTACAATATGATGATTCTACAAATGAATCATGACGTGACCTTAGTTTTTCACAGGTCTGTATGAAGTTCCTGTGAAAACTTTCTAGACTGTATGTCTATACAACCGAATCACCATCATAAATAAACGTGTAAACAGTATGTCAAAATCTGTTTTTTCTTATGTTGCATTATTCAAATCATTGTCCCCCCCCCCCCGTTACATAGATCTTCAGTTATCTTATCTGTCAGTGGTAAAATAAAGAGCACTGAAATTCACTCTGTTTAAAACCCCAGAGAAGTTATGCTTAAATACAAAAAGTTTAGGGCCTACACATTTAGTCTCTCGGATATTTCTGGCCTATGACTGTAAAATGATCACACCCTCTGAAATTGCAGAAATGTCCCATTCTCATATACATGTGCATTAAAACCAATAATGAGCATATAAAATGAACTTAAAAGGCTTTAAATTATGCTGATTAATTAACTCCTTTTATTTGAACATAATACATGTCATCAAAAAGCCCTGCTAATTTGTTAGGCAGGAATCATGAGTCTAAAATACAAAGAATAGATTCCATGTGCAGGCGGGATAAGAGTACAGTGGCTCACAGCACACCTGGAGTGTGTTTTCACCACTCACACCAGATCCCTTCTTCAGCCTTCACTCAGGCATGACAGACACAATAACACAGATGAGAGCAGATGTTGTGCTCTTGTTGTGAGGAGTTGCGTTTGATTTGTATCTGACAACACTGTTGATAATATCACTGCACCAATCACACCAAGGGAAAACATCATATGACGCACCTGTTCAGAAAAGTCTACAGTAAAGACGCACTGCTACTATATACTGTATATAGTAGCAGTGCGTCTTTACTGTAGACTTACATATATACTGTATGTATATAATATACATAATCCATGCATCTACAGCATAAGATGCTTTTTTGGAAATCGAATTTCCCAGAGGAACCCACCCGAGGGATTAATAAAGTTCTATCTTATCTTTCCAGGAAAATAAAATGATGCCAGTGAGAATATAACATGAGATAACGCTTGACCTGCATCCACTTCCACCCTGTAGCACTGTTACATAGTTACAAGAATTACACAGGTAGTAAAGTCTCCCTTCTTCACTGCAAGCTGTCGTACCCATATGATGTAACAGGAACAGATTAACACTCTTATCTTAGATTAGACATCAGCTCTCGTCTGCAGGCGATGTGCCCAGTTGCTCATTGACTACACTGGGACCTCCCTAATTATAGTCAACCTGTCTCAGCCCTGCTCAGATCAAATCAATGACACCAGTGTGTCCTCTTACCTTCTCACAGTTTTCATTTTTATGTGAAAGTGAGATCTTTTAAAAAGTAAGAGTAAAATGAATCGCTGCATCATCGAGGTTCATTTTTATTAAATATTCCAAAATATAGCCACGTGTCAGCATTTATAATTAGGCTGTTCAACTAGTACACTGTTATCCCTCTGTCACTCACAGCTAGAGAACAGAGTTCGCAAGAAAAACTAATGCCAAGTACAATCTACATTACCTGTTACACCAAAACAAAGTGTGAGAAAGTACTATAACACATGCGTCGCTCGTTGTCACCTATTGGATATTATACGACTTTTAAACCACGTAAAATATAGAATATCCTGGATTTCCTAAACTCGGCGTCACATCACAAATAAAAAAAGAGAAAGCTGCACTTTCTAAGAGCAGCAGCCTTGCTTCTCCGTCCTGCTGTTTAAGAGACTACCTATTAGCTTGGTGCTACTGCAAATCTACTGCTAACATGCTACAATTGCATTGTTACACCCCAAGTTAAACATTGTTGTCCTACAGAAAAAACATTCAACAATAACCTTAACTGATTTATTCTACAAGCCTTCTTCCGTTTCCCAGAAAGCAAAAGCTAGGCTAGAAGCTAACGGCTAAAACCTGAGCTAGGTCAATAACCTTAAACCTATCTAAATGATGTCAGGCTAACGCTAAATAATAGTTACACTCGCAGTGTGCGTACAGTCTATGTAACATACTCAAATACACTGACATTAGGGATAGGTGCAGTGCAAAAAAACAGCTAGCCGGCTATTATGCCAGAAAGTAGACGGAGCTAGGTCATTAGCACAAGCCAGTTCAGAGAACCCCGGCTATCCTCCACACAGACACACATATACACACACACTTCATCCCCAGCTTACCACGAGAGAAGTTTCCCGTTTGGTTTTTACAGTAACCACAGCGGTAGCCATCTTCTCCCCCGAAATATTCTACTATAGTGTAAGACTTATTTCCTGCCATCTTTAAGATCTAGCACAGCTGACAGCTGAGACAGGTGACCGGGCAAGCCTTGCTCGACATGTAACCCCGCCCACAGCAAATACGTCATCAGTTGTGCGTAAAACAAAGGGAGTTCTGATAAAAGTGTTTAAGTGTTACAAGTAACACTCAAATAATGAAACAGCTTTTGTTTTTTGGATCAAAATAAACATAATGCATTGCAGCGCATTCTGTAGAAATGACTTTATAACTTCATATTTAAGAAGACAGAGGCAGGGGAGAGGATGAAGGCATGTTCAGAGGCCTGAACATGTTCTGAATGTACGGTTTGGAGACAGTGGCACTGGCATAAAGACAAGGGGTGAAGCTGGAGGTGGCAGATGAAAATGCTCACTTTCACTGACAAAGATAGACAGATTTACAATCCTGTCTATCAGTGACAGTTCAGGCTGAGAACTTTAGAGATAAAGTTTGGAGAAGAAGGTTAAGATGGTTTGAACATGTGCAGAGGAGGGGTAGTGGACATACTGGACAAAAGATGCTGAAGATGCAGCAGCTAGGTAACAGATAATGAGGAAGCCCACAGACTAGGTTCATGGATGTAGTGAAGCAAGACATGCAGAGAGTTGGTGTGACAGAAAAGGATGCACGGGACAGGATGAGAGGGAGGCAGATGATCAGTTGTGGTGAGTCCTAACATTAGTAATCAAAAGAAGATTATTTAAAAACTCAGTTCTATCAATTAAATAGAGTAATAACTGAAATCAGGCTATATACCAACAGCTGCTTCCCCACTCTTAAATTAAACATAGTATGGATTAAGTAAACTAAAACAAAAAATTACAAAAATAAAGACCTTCGTTGGGGGGGGAAATGGGCAGATTTCTCACCAAAAGCTTTGTGACACATAAAATTCCACAAGTTATAATTAAAGAACTGTACACCATATTTATTAAATTATCTGTGCAAAGAGGAAAGACAGCAAAGTAAATCCAAAACAAGATCCTGCATAAACAAGACCAAGGGAGAGTTTGCATGTAGAAAAATAACTTAGAAAATCACCGCTGGAACAATGATTTAGTTTTATGCAATTACAAAAATGGCATTGGAGTGAAAAGCGCTTTGTCCAGTCCTAAGTTCTGTTTTACTTTTACAGTTTTCTCTCATTTAGCCACCAGTCAATTTTCTTGGGTTTCACATGGATTCATAGGTTCACAAAACCAGGATATTGGTTGTCTGATAAAAGTTGCCTCCATTCTTCCAACCACACAACAAAATAGACCTAAACAGGATTGTGAAAGCAGCTTGTGAGTTGAAATGCTACAGGCAGACACAAACCTCTAAATAAACACGTGACTTTATGTTGTTCAGTGGTTTCTAATTGAAACTCCCCTGCGGCACAGGGATGTTTTCGTGAAGGTATTTCATGCTGCCTTGCTCAGAGAAGTCAGCCACTGTGTGTCCCTCCCCTCGAAGGACCCACTTGGTGGTCAAAAGTCCCTCCAAACCTACAGGTCCTCTGGCATGTATCCGTGCTGTACTGATACCAACCTCAGCTCCTGCAAAATAAACAAAGTAAAATTAAATACCTTGTTTTATTTTCAACATAGTGGTAGTTTAGGTTCACTTGAAGGTAAATACACACCAAGGCCAAAGCGGTAGCCATCAGCAAAGCGAGAGCTGGCGTTCCAGAATACACAGGCGCTGTCCACCTGTTGCAGAAACTGTTCGGCTGTTTCTTCATTCTCAGTAACAATGACATCAGTGTGGGAGCTGCCGTATTTGTGGATGTGGTCCACAGCTTCCTGCATGCTGTCAACCACCTCAATGCAGCATTCCAGGTCCCCATACTCTGTCCTCAGAGACTTGACCTCAGATGGGCTAAAAGTTAAATAGGATGCGAAGCGAGGACCAGCATGAATCTTTACCTGTAAGAAAGCAATAACCAATAGTTTGTTAAAGAATAAAAAACAAACAAATGTAATTTACTGTATTTATGGACGTTGGTAAAGTGTTAAATTCTCTTGCTGTTTTTCCTATTTCTGAATCTCATTCAAAGCATACACCCAAATAATCCTGTTTCTTACTTGCTCTGTTCTCAGCAAGTCAATGATCTGGTCAAACACAGGAGTACGCAGCAAATCTCTGTGAATAAGAAGAGTCTCCATGGCATTGCAGGCAGCAGGGTAGTCACATTTAGAGTCTTTGACTGGAAAGAAACACAGTTTGTACAATCATTCAAAACCAGTCAGTTTGCATTAGTGACAAATGCAATTAAATGCAATTAAAAACCTACCAACATCAAGAGCTTTGTCAATGCTGGCATCACTGTCGACGTAGACGTGACAGATGCCCTCACTGTGGCCCAAAACAGGAATGCCCTTGGCTGCCCTCTGGATTTCCCGGACCAGCTGAGATGAGCCCCTTGGAATGATTAGGTCAATCATCTTGTCCAGTCTACACAGATCCTCAACTTCCTCACGTGTGCTCACCTACAGCACAAATTCTTTTAGTGTATCGCAACAAATAAAATACTACCAGGAAACTAAAATTATATTTCTATAATGATTTTTAGTCTTACCAGTTGAATGGCATCTGCTACACCATGAATGGAAAGGGCCTCTTGAGTGAGTTGATGTAGAATTTTGTTGGTGTTGGAAGCTTCTTTGCCACCTTTCAGGAGCAAAGCATTTCCGCTTGCAATTGCTAGTGCTGACACCTGAAGTATAGCATTTAAAATGTCACTCTTCTTGAACACATATAAAACCAAAGACTTTAAAAAAGTATTCCAGACTGCGTAGACATGGTCTGACCTGTGGCAGACAATCAGGGCGAGACTCAAAGATGACCAGCAGGACACCGATGGGGACCGTGATCTGTTCTAGTTCTAGGTTGTTGGCCACTCTAGTCCTCCTCAGCACCCGGCCGACGCTGTCCCTGGAGGAAACGGCGAGCTGACGCAGGCCAATGGCAAGACTGTTCAGCTTGGCTGTTGACAGACTCAGGCGATTGATCAGAGGCTGGGACAGACGACCTGTAAGAGTAAAGTATGAATAAAAATGCTGGCGCATCAATCAATAAAGAGAAACGTGTTGCCAAGCAGGAGTAAATGCTCTGCTACGCGATGCCACACCCAATGACTCCTACCAAAACAGACTACAATGGTATCTGAGTCACAGATCTACATTCAGGTATGGATTACGCTAATCCATGTGCCAGCTCTCTGCCTCTGTACCTAATGTTGTTGCTAGCTCCATGTCTTTCCTGTTTGCATTAAGAATTTCTTCTTTCTTTTCTGTAAGGAGCTCAGCAAGACAGCAGATGATCTCCCCTCTCTGAAAAAAACAAGCACATAGATGTGGTCAACACAATTCAAAATTAATTGACACTGCTGTCACTACGACGTAGAACTTATTTAATTTTGTGACCCTGTGCAACTAATTAGGATAATTTTTTCCCCCTTTACCTGTTCAGGGAGCAGGGAGGCCAGGGTTCTGCCTGCATGTCGTGCCATCTCTGTCTGCTGCTCCACAGTTGGGCCTGGTGGTGTCAATAACACCAACATCAAGCATAAATCCTCAAACCACAACAAAAAGATTCAAATGCTCTGTCTGAGTGGTTTTACCCAGTACCTGCAGGTTTCACTTCAGAGAAAAAGGTGCCAACTTTCTTCCCTTCCACAATGTCTGTGATGACGTGACCGGTGACTTTTGGATCTGTGCCATTGGCAATGATTACTGAGGTGCCACCCTGCAGTGCCCAGAGGGCTGCTTTCACCTGAGCCACACAACATGATTTAGTGTAATGCAACATTTTCATTACTGAAAGAACTCTGCCTCTTCATATAGTGAGATGAACTATTATCTGTCACACTGACCTTTGCTTCCATGCCGCCGATACCAACTCTGGATTTAGTCCCATATGTGATAGATTGTTGGTCTCCGGGATAGAATATATCAATGAGCTTGGCATCATCTGTTCCTGGCGGACTGTCGTATAAGCCTGAGGAAAAAATAAGAAAAATAAAATCACACATACATAGATATCTTCTGATTTAACAAAAACGCGAAAAAACAAACAAAAAAGTCTTCTATTAATGTATGACTACCTGGCAATCATTAATGAATAAAAGCAAAGCATCAATAACATATATGGCAGTTGCTGTAATACTATGCATAATAATGGTTCACATTTATTATACATACAAACATAAACATAATCTACACAAATAACATACTGGCCATTACTGTGATTCTTAAATGCAAATTAAAGAAAATATTATTTAAATAGTCATATCTGTACCTTGGACATCAGACAGGGCAATAAGTAGGTCTACTTTCATTTCAACAGCCAGCCGTGCAGCCAAGCTGTCGTTATCTTTGATGCTTATTACCTGAAACACAAACCGATTTTTCATTAAGCAAAAAACACCGCGCAGGTCAGTAACAAGTTCAGTTGCTACTACATTTTAAAAGCTTCCCTCTCTCACTCAGGTGCAAAGGAAACATTGCATGCAAAAACAGGTGTACCCACATTTACACCCTGTAGGTCACTGTTGGGAACAGGGGGTGGAACAACAGCATCGTTCGTGTTAATTATCGGAACGATATTCATACGCAGCAGTTCATGTAGCGTGCTGTTCAGGTTCCGGCGCTTCTGTTCATCGTGAAAGTCCAGATTGGTGACCAGAATCTAAGGAGGTGGAAAGAAATGTGAAGAAGTATGTGACATTTTAGTCAGATGCTGTAGGTATTTTATTCTATGCCAAACGTAGAGCACATACTTGTGCAGTGCAGATGCTGTATTGGGTGAACATAGCTTCGTACAGCGCCATCAGACCGCTCTGCCCAGCAGCTGCACAGGCTCTTGCTTCCAAAACTGGGACTGTCTGAAAGACAGTGAGATTTAAACAAAGTTAACAAGATTTAGAAAGAAAGAAATCAGCACACTGTTATACAGTCTACAGTTACAAAATAGAGGGTCCAAGTTCCTTCTGTTATTCACCATGTCTTTCAGTTGGTTCTGCCCAGAATGCAGAGCTTGTCTGACACTCTGAGACAGCAGTATCTCATGTCTCAGTCGCTGCTTCCCAAATGCCACAGCACCACTCGTAACAATCATCATCTCCCTGCCTTGATTCTGTAGCATGGCCACCTGATGGAACACAGAAACAATAACATTTAAGATCTCTTTTCTTTGGAGCAGTCATTCCTCTATAAAAGACACTTTGTATCAACATTATTACCTGCTCTACTATTGAAGCCAGTCGTCCCAGTGCCAGACCACATTCATCTCCACGCGTCACCACAGCGCTCCCAAGCTTCACTACAATGCGTTTGGCTTGCTTCAGCTCACTGCGGTGTGCAAAGGACTTCCCATGGGGTCGAGGGAGAACGACTGCGGGGAATAAAGAAAACAGTCACATTTTAACAGGCATAGGCAGCCGAGGAAGAACCAACACATATCGAAGTGATCCTGAGATTTGTGTACAAGCCTAGTATGATGAAGCACTTGGCTGATCACTTACATTTAGCCTGGGAAAAGGCTCTGATGTAGACTGGGCACACATTTGATTGCCGTGTTCTGAATGGCAGAGGAGAGCAGGAAGCCAACCTGGCAAACATGGCACTGAAAATTCAGGACCACTGTGATGAGCACAGAAAGCAATGCATGGTTAGTTTAACAATGGAATAGCATCAAATTAAATAAGCAGCTTCTGGGTAAAACAAACAGGCTTGACGCCAACGTTTTAAATAGATATGTGGAGTTTTGCTGTCGCTTGAAAGCTCTGCATCATGTGTCTTCTTCTTATCAGTGTTATGCGATATTTGGACTTGACACACTGACCCATTAAAGATTGTTTTGCACCAAGTTAGCTTAGAAAAATACCAGCAATAATAGGCAGGGCAATAGACTGGGCGCTTTTCACTTGTTTAACCTGTAATACATATGAACGAACTGCAGTTTGCATGGTAGTTTATCAGACTATAGCAGCTACGTGTCGAGTACTTCTGTCAAAACATACCTAGGTTAGCTAACGTTAGCTAGCTTTAGCTGTTGTGAGCTGCCTAACTTGCCTCGGTTTTCGACAGAACAGGCGGAAGAGATTTTTTATAAAAGACTCCTTACCCAGCGAGATGGAGACCTGGAAAGCCAACCACAGCTACACTTGTAAGTGAACGGCGAAATGAAGACACGTATTCAGTGAGAATCGCAGCGCTTCACTGCCACATCCACAGCCCACGTTGTGTGGGAAGTGCCGTAATGCTATTCACGAACGACGTGCACATAAAATATCGTGGGGGGGGGGGGGGGGACGACGACATAAGACGTTGGCTTACGCAAGAAAGTTTTAACGTACGCATGAATTTTATTTTATTTTTTTGTGAGTGAGCACGGGTTGCACAAGTACAGAGACGTCGAGTGACAGTACTACACACTTAACGCTGAAACGAAGATTGGGTTGTGCAAATAGTGCAGAACAGTTTTATCAGCATGCACCGTCTATATCACAGAGAATGCAGACTTTTGCAATATGTATTATGCTATTATTGTTATTTATAATTACAAGTGATAGGCATATTTTAAAAAGTAATGTCGTTTCTTCTAGGGGCAATATAACATCGCAATAACATATTTTTTTAAATGGGAAATATTTTGTAATGTAATTCTGACAACAACAAGCGTGACTGTAAACAACTAATATCGCTTTTTTCAAGTTTTCGAAATTATATCTTTACAAAATAAAACAAGCTTCGCTTAAGTACTCACGTGACTTCCTGGCTCTTTTTACACCCGGAAGAGCAAGCGTCCTATGAGATCTCAAGTTGAGATTACTTTATCACACACCTGTGCTCAAACGAAAGAAATTTCACACTAAATTGATTCCCTTTTCCTGTCATTTTTTTATTAAATGACCCTGCATTTTGGACTGTTGACTTGTATTTTAATCAATTTCTTTGAAACTGTGCCATTAATTTGTGTGTCAACCATTTGAACCTGCTAGTGAAGCAAAAAACCAAAACAAACAGTCTTCAGTAATGTGACACTAAAGCCACGTGAGTGGCGTTTGTGCATGCCAGGACAGACCTGTGAAACATTAATGAGCAGGACAGTCAGAAGCACAGTGCACACTGAGCCACCATAACACCTGTACACAGAGCTATGGGGACCATGGAGGAAACTTTGAAGTGTCCTGTGTGCCAGGATTTCTTCATTGATCCTGTGACGCTGCAGTGCGGGCATGACTTCTGCCTCACCTGTATACAGGCTGTCTGGGAAACCGATGTGTCTGATGAGGGGCCTTTCTTCTGCCCGGAGTGTCAGATATTTCTCCCCTCTGACCTCACTCTGAAGATAAATGCAGACCTTCAGACCAAAGTAAAGGACTTCACCACTAAGACGCTGTCAGCAGCAGAGCGACAAGCAGCAGCTTCAACTAGTGAAACTAAATCATCATCAACTATTTGCTGTGACCACTGCATAGAGATGCCATCAGTAGCCATAAGAACATGCCTGACTTGTGATGCCTCGCTGTGCCAGGCTCACGCCCTGCTCCACCAACAGAGGTCTGCTCTAAGGGAGCACACAGTGGTGGAGGTGACCAGCGATCCACTGTCTCTGAAGTGCAGGGAGCACCGCGATGAGCTTAAGCTCTTCTGTATGGAGGAAAAGGTACCTGTGTGCTGTTTGTGTGTCCTGGTTGGCACGCACAAACATCACAAAGCCTCTCAACTGCATGAAGCCAAAGCAGACTTTAAGGTGATTATTATAATCTCTTTTCATTACTTGTGAGGAATATTTATCTATTTTCTTCCTGTTGTTTTTTGTTTGTTTGGTTGGTTGTTTTACCAGAGGCATGTTGTATTTCTGTCTCTAGAGTATGCTTGAGACCACAATGAACCAGCTACTAAAGAGGAGAAGTGAAGCTGAACATGCCATCAAAGACCTGGAGTCACTGTATACACAAACAGTGGTACAACCAATACAGAAATCACACTCTTAAATTGCTTAACTTTTTAAATTGATGGAAGCCATTCTTGTTTGTCTAACAATGCATTTAACTCATAGACCTCTGCTGCAGAGTTTAGAGAGAGAATCTCAGACAAGTACAGCAGAATCCACGTCGTGCTGAATGGCGATGAGCGTCTAATGATGCAGATTATAGACGCAGAGGAGACATGCATGACAGAGTGGCTGGAGGCCCAGAGGAGCATTGTAGAGGCTCAGATCAAAGAGATAGATGCATTCAGAGCCTCCAGCAAATCACTTCTCCAGGAAACCAATGATCTGCGGTTTCTGCAGGTAGGGTTTACATGATCACTTACCGTGACCAGAAGTGTAGCACAAATATAGCTCAAATGTTTCCTGTTGTTTTCAAACAGCAAATCACATCACAGAATCTTTGGTGAGTATATTGCTGAGTCCAGTTTGTAACCTGAAATTGCCCATGCTTTACGCTGCTCCATATAATTATTCACTGAGCCTTCCTGTGGTATGATTTTTATTTTTATTTGCAGTGATCCCTTGGAATTTGCTCCAATCCGAGAAGTAAACAGAGACCTCTGTGACCCTGAGAAGCTGAGAACAGTAGAGAGGCTGGTGGATGAACTCTCGGTCGCTTTGTCCCAACATTTTCCACGAATGTGGTCATGTTAGTAAAGCTTTTTTCCTTTGACATTCTAAATCCAACTCTCATTATCATTATAACTGTGTACTAAGTAAATATTTGTATTTGCAGACTTAAGTTCTCCTCTTCTAGACTTCAAAACAGCTCATCCAAAGCTGGAGTTATCCCAAGACAGAAAACAAGTGTACTGGAGACGCCAACCTTTCGGTGAAGGACAGAGCCCTCAGCCATATGACTCACAGTATAGCGTCCTTGCTCAGGAGAGTTTTACAGGTGGCCAGCATTACTGGGAAGTCATTGTCCAAGACAAGCCCTTCTGGATGATAGGTGTGACCACGGGGTCAGTCGATAAAAAAGCCAGTTTAAGCCAGAGTTCTTCCAGTCTGGGTGTAAATAACACATCTTGGTGCATCTACCATGGAGACGGACAGTACCTGGCGTGCCATGATACTCAGGAAAAGCAGCTGTCAGTTGGAAAGAGAGTCAGAAAGCTAGGCATACTTGCAAACCTCCAGAAGGGGGAGCTGTCATTCTATGATGCCGACGCTATGAGGCTGCTTCACTCCTTCTGTGTGCAGTGCACAGAACCTCTCTATCCCATTTTTAACCCATGCATTGATATGAACGGAGTCAACACACAGCCTCTTACCTTGTTTTGGATAAAGGACCCCTGGGATTGGCATACACGTGAGGAGAAAAGTGAACTCACAGGAACCATTTAACTGCCTCTGTGGGATGCAGAGTCACTGATCAAATAATTATTTTAAGTGTAATTTTCCATTTGTGCTCACATAAAATTACATTGTGAAAATGTCCAGCGTGCTGTACAAATCTAGGTTGTCAAAAATATTGACTACCACCAAGTTTCCGTGATTGGCTTTGACTCTGGTAAAGCTACAACGGCTTTTAACGAATATACCTACCTCTAATGTCTTGCTAAAATTAGGTTATATAATAATATATGAGAAGACACATCTGCAGACATATCCGTGACTTTATAATGTCAAAACTAAAGTTATGTAATCATTGCAGCATTGCCGTTTCTGCAGTTGACATGTACGCTAAATATTTCATTAAGTGGTATCAGGTTCAAACAGTGCATTTGCTCTGTGGCAAAGTCGATCTCTTTCTGCAGCTTAGCAGCTCTCATGTGTGCCTTGATGCAGTTCATAAAGTAAATGACCCGTGTGTAAACTGCTCATCAGACCATGGAGGACATGCATGCCTTTAGTCTCACATGTCAATGGCCCTACAGAGTTGTTGCCCTGCAGCAGACAATACACTGAGGTCAAATAACACGAACAGTAACGCTATATGTCTAGAAAAGATTAAGACACTTAACAATCTGATTTACACAATTCTTTGTGCATCACGCTTTTGCTCATTGTAAATAAATAAATACCTTTCTGCAGAAGAAGAAGAAGTCTGAAAGTTCACATTCAACACAATTAGAAAATATAACTCTCTCTTTTTTTGTAAACAATAACATTATGCACCCATCACAGGGTTTTGAAAGTTCAGCCACCCTAGGGCTTGGTGAGGACATACAGGAACAACACAGCACATCAGAAAGAAGAAGCATTTATTTGCATCATGTAATAATTCTGCCACAACTTTAGGACATTTTCAGTTCAGTGATGCAACTTGCCCCATTTTCCAGAGGAAACATGGTATAGCTACTTATATTGTGAGATTTTCTTTTCCATTCTTTGTTTCACACATATACAGCCACTCAAACACACTGTGCTTAATTAAAAAAGTAATTCAAGCCTTTGGGTTTTTTCCATGCATGCATCATTTATGTTATAACAGCGGATTTCAGATTTTTCCATCTTTTATGTGTAACTGATAAGACAATCCAGCTAATATCCAGTACATTTATGAATAGTTTGAATAATCATATAATTTGATTACATTTTAGGAAAAGCGTACAGTGTGTAGTGGTTGGAGATCTGGCGGGCATATTAGTGAGAAACAAAGGTTGCTCAAGGAATTGCTCCTTCAGTATTTGCCTTGATCCAGTCCAGGAAATGAGTGACCCGTGTGTAGACCCCAGGCTTGTTCTTCTTCCCACACTGGTCTCCCCAACTCACCACTCCATAAACAACATTAGCGTTGTTCTGCATGCACGTCAATGGTCCTCCAGAGTCCCCCTGAAACAAAATTGTACAGCTGACTATATGCTACTACTGGAACTAATGTAATAACTTTCTGTAGATGCGTTAGTAATATACACGTTATAACAGCATCAAACCATCAAATGTCCTAACCTGGCAGGAATCCACCCCTCCCTCCAGGTAGCCAGCACAGAACATGGAATTGTCCAGCATGTTCCCATAAACAGAACGATCAGAGCACTTTTCCTGGTTGATCAGCAGGACATTGGCCTCCAGCAGGTGGCTGGAACCATAATCAGCTGCAAAGGTAATGCAGAAATATATTAGGGGGTAACCCTTGTTTCTTTTTTTCATATTTCATGCCCACTTCCAGAACAAAATGAGTGAATGTTCATCAAAAGTTACTGAAGGTGATCTCTGCCTGTAAAGCTAGCTTCGGATACCACTGGAAAAACCCAGAACCCGTTGTAATGGTCGTCTGACCACATCTGCATTGATATATTGAGGTGTCAAAACTTGTCATTAAGGAGAGGTCATCAAATGTTGGAAAAGAGTTCAAGCTTCATTTAAAATAGAAAATGTCAAGTGTTTATCAAATAAGCCAAATTATGTACATGAAAAATGGCAACCTTTTTGTAACCTTACATACATTGCTCAGTAGCACCCCATCCAGAGATTTTGCACTCCGTCCCATCAGGCAGTGGCGCATTTGGTAGACAGGCTGTTTTCACAAACTGGGTCTCATTGGCACAAAAACCAGGAGTCCCACTCAGCTTCAACAAGCCTTTAGGAATACATGTGAGATATAAATGTCACAACAAACTCAAAGAAAGAACATCTGAACAAAATGACAGAGACATTTGAGACAAGTATCACCTATATCATTGTAAACAGCTTCATTGGTCACCCTGTAGTTTGGATTTTTAATAGTCCTTTCGACAGGTATGGTCTGAGTTCCGGGGTCTGGCTTACTCACTGAGAGACTTCCAGCCAGCACCTGCATGTCCTTGTTTGGTTCACTGTGCAAATAAAAAACAAAAGGGTTCAGTCAATATTTCATTGTCTTACTTGTAATCTACCATTAATCTGGTTCTTCAACCTTGCAGCCTTACATGCAGTGTGCAGCTGTCAGCACCCAGCAACTTGCGATGAGAATTCCTCCACAGACGTGTCTGAATGGCTGAGCGGAGCCCGTTGGCTTCACTTGCACAGAAACCTGCCAGGGTATAGATCCTGGACTGACTTTCAGACCCCCAAAGATTCGGGTAAGAGCCTTTTTTGGCTGAGGTATGCCACAGGTGGCAAACTGTTTTGGTCCAGTAGTCGGAGGGAGAGGTGTCGCAGAAGGGCGGATGGGCTTCCCAGTTGATGGTATGGCAGTTGCTGGCAGCTTACCAGTAGGTTCTGGCTGCGGTAGTTCAGGCTGTGTCGGTTCTGGCTGCGGTGGTTTAGGCTGTGTTGGTTCTGGCTGCGGTGGTTTAGGCTGTGTCGGTTTAGGCTGTGTCGGTTCAGGCTGTGTCGGTTCTGGCTGCGGTGGTTTAGGCTGTGTCGGTTCTGGCTGCGGTGGTTTAGGCTGTGTAGGAGCAACCTCAGTCGGCGGCCCATCTGAAAACACAGATCCAAGAAGATGGCACAGATGTTTTGCTGGCAACACTCAAGATCAAAATGTTGCCCATCACTTTAAAACTCACGTGTCGATACAGGACATTTTGGCACATCACAGTAGTCCCATAGTAACCTGTGGCCTCTTCTGAAAAAGCACCAGGGCTTTGGCTCTCCGTCAGGGTTCCTGAATCAGAAAACGTCACTGAGACAGACCTCTTATCGGTGTTTTCTGCACATTGTATAAATGGAGTTACTTCTGACCTGCAGAAGTTGTGAGGGCCAAGGCCGTCTTTGTCCTCAAAGGAGGTGAAGGGATTAACACCCGATGCCAGGATGAAGTGGGAGTTCCAGTAGAGGCACTCATCACCATCATCCGTCTCGCTCACATTGCCACGATATGACTCTCCATCGTCCACATAGCAGTCGTTTGGACCTGAGAAATGTAAATTACTCAGTGAGTAAATGAATTATGATAAATATATATGAAGAAAAACTGTAGAATGAATTATTTACCAACATGGCAGAAATGTCCTCCGAACCCTTCGGGGCAATGGCAGTCAAAGTCATTTTCATCTCTGACGCATGTGCCACCATTTTTACATGGATTAGGATTACAAACTGAAACTTTGGAGAACAATAAAACAAAATTTAGGCTGTTGTTCAGTAACTGCTAAAATCCTCACCAAACAGGAATTTGGGCTTTTTAAAATATATATATTTAAATCAACATACTAGTTTTGCAGTCTGGAGGCTGAAAGGGTCGCTTGCATTTGCACTCATAGTGCGGAGGAGTTGAAGTCAGTACACATTCGCCATACCCGCATTGACCTCTTTTACAAATTCTTGGACCTTAGAGAATAACACCATTAGGATATTTTTAATAACATTAATTCAGTTTGTTTTTTTACACTTTGCATACATATATATGCAATTTGACAAAAGAATGGAGAGAAGGGATTTTTTTCTTCACACCTCTCTCGCATTTTTTTCCCTTGTAAGGTTTGGGACAGTCACATTTGAACTTTCTCTTGCCTTTCTCCTTACACACACCATTGTTAAGGCAAGGATTTGGGGTGCACTGGCCTGAGAAATAAAAAATGACAACACACCGTAATGTCAAAATTAAACCTTTCCTCTGTAGCATTAGAAGAAAACATGCCACAGATTTGCACGAGACGTTTGTTAGTATCTTACCGTCTAGGTCCAGAAACTCATCAAGCCAGTCTGAATGACCATTTTCATCATCCTCATCATCCTCATCCACGACCTTAATAAAGACGACATCTAGAACAATACTTTCCTTTAGATTTACAGTTTTAATTCTTTAAATACTACATTTCAAACCATTTTCTATATATGTTACAAAAGCAACATAAAGGAGTACTAACCCTCAATTATATCTTTAAACCTTCCTTTTGGTCTCTTTTTCTCATGTTTCCCATGTCTTTCAGGCCGTGCAGAGTCCCGATGTCTGTCTTGTCTTTCAGGACTTGAAGACTCTGGATGTCTGCCATGTCTTCCAGGATGCGAAGAGTCCCGATGTTTGTCGTGTTTATGTTTCAACTACATTTTTTAAGGAATTGCAGATGACAGCATAACATAAGAGCACGTACACATCCAAATAACTATCTCTATCACACTATATATTCATGTCTATCTGTCTATCTAGCTATATATGTGGCTAAAGCTATTGACTTAACCTTTTTAAACAGAAACATGATCTATTGTGTTTTTTGACAGAAAATGCCACAATGTAAATAACATACAATGCATGTGATTATTAAATTCAGTTAATACATACTTCAGCAGGTATGAAGAGCACCGCTAAGAAGAGACAAAGGAAGAGGAGTTTCAGGTTCATGATGGCAGTTGACCAGAAGACATGTAGGAGAGTAACATGAGAGTGAGCTGACTGGGGGAGCCCTCGCACTTTTCCAAACATTTGGTAAGTACACTAACCTTTGAGTTAGCCCTTTCTTTCTGTCTTTTTTTTTTCTTTTTTTCTTTTTTTTGTCTGGCATCCATCCACGTTGCTGAGTCAGTTGTATTGATTATAACTGAGCTCTTAGATAGTTACCTTTATGGTCCTACATAATAGGAAAAATTCAGCTGAGTTTACCAATCGCTTGTGAAAAACACATTTAAAATCAAAAGATATCTTCCCCCAAATGCTGACTTCAAGTTACTATATCTACATGAATGTTTTCCATGTAGTTTTGGTTACATAATTACAGTGTAAAACATTACATTTCAGGAAATGTGGTCAAATAAATTTACTTGATTGGTATACATTCATGTTTATACCAAGCATATTTTTCTTAATGATTAATTGTTTAAATAAATGAACATTTAAAATTTATACATTTCAGCTGCATTAAAAAAATGTCTTAATGTTTATTAAGGGCAAAAAATCTTCTTTTTTTTAGTCTAATGGAGCATAATAACTGTGTCTGCCAGCCTGAACCAATTCCTCACATCAAAAAATGTTAAGTGAAATAAAAGATAATCTGCCAAGCATGCCCAGGTGCAGAGAGCATGTTTGCTTAGGACTGACTGTTTGTTTGAATGTAGACTTTGGATCCACACATAGGTTCATATCAGGATAAATACCAGTGTGCTTTTACTAAAATCATAATTCGCTGAAATAGCTGGCAAATCCAGCTGATCCATAATGTGTTAGCAATGCTGAGGACTTTCCCCTGCTACATGAAAACCTCATGCGATACCCAAACAGTTACTAAACAGATTAGTACCTGATATATTTTCTTAGACTTTCACAAAGAATGATGCTCTTGCTTTAGTAACACCCTGGTTTTAATTTGAAAGTCTCAAGGTCTAAGTGATGGACATGCATGATTCCCACAGCCTTAACTGTAACAACCGTAACAGCATCACACTGAAATATTATTGTGAGCACAGAAAGCATTACACAGCCTGAGCATTAACACTGTCAGAATGTTGCACAAGCTCACAGAGTCGTTTCAAACTTCATAATCTCTTTATTTTAAAAAGTCGTTAGTTACAGCTTTAATATTTTTGCCTTATTGTGGAGTAGCAGCTTAAAAAGTAACTGTTCAACAGCTCTTCTGTGAAGTAAACCGGAGATCCCTGTTGGCAGATGAAGGGTTACAGATAACAATAGGTTTTGCATTGTTGCCATTGTGGTCATGACCAGGGCAGACAGCTAAGTAGAGGCAGTCTGAGAAGGTCCCCGTGCAGAAGGCAAACAGTGGTGTCATTTTGTCCGCCTCGAGAAACATCACCAGCCCTGCAGGAAAACTACACAAAACACCAATCTGGCAGAAACGCTTCGTGAAAGGCAGCTGATGCGGAACGCCTCCATGCCAGGCCGTATACTCGCCATCAAAAAACTCCACACACCAGGACTCAGGCCCGCGGCCGAGCCAGCAGTCCTCAGTTGTGCCCTTCCGAGGAATGTTGGGGTAGGTGACACCGAGCTCCCAGTAAGTCTTCCCAGTTACATCGATTTCCCAGTAATGGCGACCAAAGCTGAAGCCCTGCAAACTGATGACATTGAGGGTAGTGTCAAAGCGTCCAGGTAAGTCAGGAAGTTGCTGCCAGGTGTCCGTATATGTGGCACTATCGCCTTGGGGAGAGATGATCAGCTTTGGGTGGGCGGTTTCCGGATCCAGGCACACCTCGCTGGAATCTGGAGATATTTTACATTTTGGAATTTAACAATGTTTTAATTGAATGTTTGATTGTAATCATAAATAATATAAAAATATGTAAACTGACAGCTCTTGATGAGTTTCTTGATCATCGGGGTCTGGGAGCAGACAAGCAGGAGCATGTTATTGGTGAGGCTGATGATCTGCTCAGCTTTAGCTTCATCCAGGCTCACACTGCTTGGGTCTGTTTGGTTTAGCAGATCAATCACTCTAGTGGAGGCACACAGTAAGTAAGTAAGTTGGTACATACAATAATGAAGCTTATTTCTATGATAGATTATAATTAATTTCCCTACCTGTCTGCTGTTTCCATGTCTTCCTGTTCAGGGTATGAAAAGAACGACTGGGGAAAAAAGTAAAAAATAATCTCGATTATTTTTATTTTATCAGATTTATATTTTTGTTAAGACAGGAAACACATAACATTTCCAGTTATATCTGGCTATTGTCAACTTTTTCACCATTGTATCAGGCTCTGTGTCCGTTTGGTCCAGTGCCAGAGTGAGTCTAGCCAGGTCCTGCTCTATCTCCTGGATCAGAGAACAGTTCCTCTCCGTGAGCTCATCCAAGGCAGAGACAGCAGCCCGCTCTTCCATCTCCAGGTGGGACAGGGTAATCCTCAGGTCCTCATCCAGGACAGCTTGGATTTCTTGATATTTCCGAATGATACTCTTCCTTATCACTGAGGACTTTTTCTGAGTCGGGCATAAATATTTAGAAGTTAATTGCAGCCCTGTCACGAGTAATTATTTCACCTCTCTGTTCTGTGAACGGAACGAAACTCACTGTGATTTCTGACTGTCGTGCCGCGAGTTTCCTCAGCCTATATTTGACTGCTTCTCTCTGCTTCTTTAGACACTCTTGGTGCTTTACCAGTGTCTCCTAAAGAAAGGGTTTCACACATATTGAGAAAACCTCAGTTGAAGCTAACAAAGTGGATCTGGCAGTGAAGTGCAGCTGCAAAAGCAGAAGCTCATTATGATGCAATGATAACGGCAACAAAGCAATGACCGACAGGAAAATACTTCTATCAGCCATGATAGCCTTGTTTCAGACTTGTTATATCATTGTATGAAAGGGTTAGGATTACGAACTTTTACAATATGCTGATGACTTACTTTTATACTTATCATGTGCTTTGGCAAACCTTTGTTATAGTTTTACCATCACAATGTTTCTCACACATACCGTACCTTCACACAGTGGGTTCATTGCTTCTTTTTCTTGGATGAATTAGAGAAAATGAAGTTCTCTGCAAGGTCCAAGAAATTGTTACCATTATTAGCACCATTACTTGTTTAAAGAATTGAACTACTTTTCCTTTTTTTCTTTTCTTTTAGCTCTTTTCTGTCACTCCTGCATGGATGATTTCAGGTATGTTAAATTTGTATAGTAGCTTCTTGTTTCAGTTTTCTCCCAGTCGTCACTGGGAGGCCCCATGACCTCTAAACGCACCATATAGTGTTTGTAAGCTGTCACCTCACATTAAATTCAAAGGAAAATCTGATATATAAGCATGTCAGGCTTGATTAATTCATTTGTTTCTCACCTCTCCTTCTGATTGTATTTGGCCTTCCTCTGGTTTAGACCCAGAATTGCCAAACCTCCGATTATGATGAAATTCCTGGGGGTGTGAGATATGCACCTTGAATGTTCTCATTCATTCTCTTAATGTCTTTTACACTGTTAACTTATTATGACTGACTTTTGAAAAAGAGCACAGCTTTTGGTTAAATGAGTACTTAACTGTTATTTGATGTACGGTACACATACTGTATATAGCCTGGTGGCGTTTCCTATATTTCATTTTTGTCTTTATGGAGTTTTTCTTTAGTTTTGTCACTAATCTAATGCTGTAAAAGAAAACAAGAATCAGAAGTGACTCGGACTGTTGGAATATGGTCTTCATTTCTGCTTACAGCACTCAACCATACCTCGCAGTGCCAATTTGTTTGTAGATTTATGTAAATATCACTCAAAAAATACACATCTCCTCTGTGGCATGTGACACTGCAATCCTTCATCTTTATCCCGTAATAATATCCCTCTCTGACTAAATGAGGCCACACTGAAGTTTTCAAATGTATGCGCTGCACAAGGGATGCATTAATACTTAAGAGTTATACTGTTTGACTTACTGAAATTCTTCTTGTTATAAACTATTTATTCAAAGATGTGTGTAATGCCATTTTAAAAAAATCATTTTGACGTTTGTTTTATTTGTTTACAATATTTGTAACTACAGATTGTCCCATGCTGTGTACAAGTGTTTCCTAAAGAATGGTGTAGTTGATGTTTGGTTACTGTGCTGAATGATGAAGGGTTGACACCAGAAGAGTGATTCGATTCCGGTGAAATAGAAAACTTCTCACCTTAAATGTGAACACACAGGCCTCCGAGAAGAAGTCAGTCACAATAAGCTACTCGTATAAGTGCAATATGACATGAATGCAAACCCGGAGAGGAAACAATTTATAAATAGGTTTTTATACTTAGATGGATTCCATTTCTCACCATGTGGTATTCTAAAATGTATACAATACATTCACCAGCCACTTTGTTGGGTTCACCTGCTCAGCTGGACGTTAACCCGAATATCTAATCAACCAGTCACATGGCAGTAACTCGGTGGATTTAGGCATGTATACATGGTCAAGACGACCTGCTGAAGTTCAAACGGCATCAGAATGAAGAAGAAACATGTTTCATGTGAGTTTTTGAACATGATATGCCAGACACGCTTGGCTGAGTATTTGACAAAACTGCTCGTCTACTGCATTTTCCCATGAAACCATCTCTAGGATTTATAGAGAACGATCCAAAAATGAGAAATTCTTCAGCGAGAAGCAATTCTCTGGGTAAAAATGCCTTGTTGATGTCAGAGACGAATGTTCAGACTGCTTCAAGCTGACATGCACACAAATACTTGTTATAACCAAATTATGCAGAATCAAATCGCGGATTGCAGCAGCAGAAGACCACACTGAGTGCCCCTCCTGTCAGTTAAGAACAGGAAAAAGAGGCTATAGTTCACACAGACAAATGATTTCCGGTCTGATGAGTGTCAGTTTCTGCTGTGACATTTGGATTTAATGTCAGAATTTGGTATAAACAACAATAAAAGCATGAATCCATCCTGTCTTTTATCAGTGATTCAGGCTGGTGAATCTTTACTGGTGTGTGAGCAATATTTTCTCTGCATACTCTTAGCCCCTTACTACCAGCTGAGTGTTGTTTAAACTCCACAGCCTACCTGAGTATTTTTGCTTTATTGTTCCTTTATGACCACGGTGTACACATCTTCTGATGGCTGCTTGTAGCAGGATAACAGACCATGTCAGAGAGCTCAGATTATCTCAATCTGGTTTATTAAACATAACAATGAGTGTGCTGTACTCATATGGTCTCCACAGTCACCAGATCTCACTCCAATGGAGCATCTTTGGGATGTGATGGAATGGGAGAGTCACATCATGGATGTGCAGCCCACAAATCTGCAGCAACTGTGCGATGCTGTCATGTCAATATGGACCAAAATCTCTGGTGAATGTTTCCAGCAGCTTGTTGAAGTCAAAAGAGGGTCCAACCCAGTACTAGTAAGGTGTACTTAATAAAGTGTCCAGTGGGTGTATATCTGTTCAGTGCATAACCCACAATAATATATAAACCCCTCCAGTAAAGCAGTCAAAGTCAAAGCTTGTGTAACCCAACAGTAACTTAGCTAATCAGAGTTTGTTTAGGTCAGTGGACGCCACCATCTGATTAAAAGTTACTCAGTCAAAAAATGACTTCTTAACCTGCGTTACATCACTGAGCTCGTGTGTTTATTGGTGAAATGCAAACAAAGAAAAACAAACAGAAAAGAGGCGGTGGGTACCTTTGGTTTAGCAGAGGATCATTATGTTTCATGGTGATTTAAAGCTTTATTGGCTTAGAATTCAATACAACAAATGGCAGTGTGGGGTTTTTTCTTCTTTTCTTTTTTTATATAAAACAGTATTTTCAAACACATTAGGGGTTTTAGCTATTTGTCACTTTGCTTTTGATATGGCATTAAAATATAATACGATTTGTACTTCCAATCCATGTAAAGGGAGAGTGTCTGGCCGTGTTTATGAGAGCCTGAGAAGAGAGACATTTTTTGTCAGGGTCAAACGGATGTTCAGTGCGTAGCCATGGGAAGGAAACTAGTGATATGCGGGTGCTTGGATGATGCAACAGCTGTTGGGTAAGCTAACTGCTTTCCCGGTGACTTTTTCTTTTTAATTCAAAGACTCACTGAGCCAATTCTTGCAAACTTTGGACTAAAACCTTTTCAGCCCAAGCGAGGGTAAGCTGACACATGTTCAAGCTACGAGCATGGACATTTTGTAATGAGCGCCATGAGGTTCTACTGTACTTACAAAGTTCCACAGGAATCAACAGCGAGAGAAATAGTAGGAAGAAACGAGCAAGAAAGAAAAGAAAAGCGGTTCCACTCGAAGCAAAGCAAGAAGTAAAACAAGCGCATTCAAACCAAAGAACATGACCCTGTTCATCGTCCAGTCTCATTCTTTGTCATTTTTGAACACGGAAGAGATTCCCGCTCATCGTTGACAGTGCAAGTCTAACAGGACAAGTCTTTCAGTACATAGTCTCAGGAAGCATCAGAGCAAAGAGTCCAGTTCATGGCTTCCGTGATTATGTCAGGTTAAAACAATCAAATTTAAAAAAAAGAAAAGAACAAAAAATATATATAGAAGAAAAGGAAATAAACCAAAACCTACATCTAGATTACAGCTGCTGTGTGCTATCTGAATGTACAGAAAATGCATGCGGCTCTGAGTGCTAGAAGAGCTTGGCCTTCTTTTTCATGTCGTTGCGTTTCCACAGGGGAAGCCTGTCAAACTCCTGGATCTCCATTCCAAAGATGTCAAAGAACGTTTCAGGTGCTAAGTGGCGCTAGAAGTGAGAACAAAGGTGGAGAAAAAACAAAAGGAGGGGAGGGTGGGGGGTGTTCTCAGTTAGCACCAAAGCCATAAAAAAAGAGGTCACAACAGAAACGACAAGAAGCAAATGGATACTGCATATTCCTCGCTACGGTCGTATTTGTGTAACATGCTCTTTACACAAAGCAGAGAAATGCAGTATTAATTGCAGAAGGTCAGGTGGAAAACCGATACCTCCAGTCTGGTTCTGTCCACATCCCTGGGCAGTTTAGCTCTCCCTCTACTGGTTATCATGAGCATTTCATAGGGATACACCTTCAGGAGGAGACATTCATCAGTGGACAAGTCAGATTTACAAGCTTTTGAGTTCAGCTTCAGAACAATTTACAAACCATTTTCATGAAACAAAACTATAAAATTGGAACATTTTAGTAATTCTACTGCGACACAGGGAGCACTGGGTGGGAGAACAGGTATGTGACAGGAGGCTGACTGGGTTGTTGTATTTTTTAAGTCACTGGGGAAATGCAGGTGCTATGACGTGTGCACTTTCTTTCACTTTGGGTGCCGAAACGTGCAACAGATTAGGGGGAAAACATGGAAACAGAGTTACGTAACAGGCTGTAATTTTTAGATTAATTTAAAGCAAACTAAAAAACAAAACAAAACTGTAATGTAGGCCAAGTAAATCCACATGGGTATGACTGTCCTGGAAATCTAAGGTGTTTGGATTTTTTTTTTAAATAGCTAACTCCTTTGGTGCAAGAAGAAATTGATCACATTCAATGATAAGCAACTAGAAGTTCTTTGAAGCCTCTCACCAACTCATATCCACACAGTAATGCATATACGCCATTATATACTACACAGTATATAGTGATATGAGTTGTTTGGATGACAATTTGGGCGTTGGATTCTCTACTGTATGGTGCATACAGTATCCAGCCACTTTAAATCAAAGCTATGTGCAGATGAGCATGGAGAAGCCGGCATGCTAAGCGCTAGAGTGACTTGGCAGCTCCTAAAGCAGCATGCTGAACCCGGCTAAGGTGAGCCTTTCACTTCCTGCAAAAGTATTTCTTCCACCAATGTCCCCACACTACAGGGTTTATGCCATATCGCCTCGGACGTTTTTGTTTTTTTTATCCGGATGAGATTTATTACAGTAAAAAAAACTCCATTGAAGAAGTGAACAATATATAATTTAAAAAAGAGATCTATCTACAGTATGTAGATTACAGTGTCATCAGTACAAAAAGAAGAAGATACTTGCTTTCGGTTCCAACATATTAGGCATAGATACTCCCCTGTCCATCCTTGCAAGTGCTGCACGGCCATCCTTAATGTGCTAAAGAACAGAACATACACAAATGTAATATAGTGGAAGGGGACTGCAGGGATAATGGCATGAATATGTCCACTAATGACAGTGGGCACAATTTTCACTGGATGGAGCAAGTAGCCTGGATACTGCTGTTCGGTACCTTAAGTAGTATTTACGATGGGCAGTCATTTACATGTGTTCTGAATGACTACGTTCCCTCGGGTGAGTTTTAAAATGACACAGCTACATACTGAGTTTAGCTTTGAGTCATAACACTGATAACACAACACACAGAACAAGGCATGAGGCAATGACTGTATATTGGACTTCTAGTACACTGGTTCAGCTACCGGGCTGTGCATGTTTGATTCTCATATTCGAGGAATTTGAAATCGCTCATGCCCCGTAGCTGACAATAATCCAACAGTGATGCAAGCATGTAGCAGGAGTGGGCGGTGTGCATTCAGGGCAAAATTTTTCTTGGAACCCACGTGCAAGCAAAATGTGTGATGCAAGATGAGGAGGCATGCCATGTGAAAAAGCAGATGAGGGACATACCTGAAACTCTGCAGGACAAAATGGGACAGAAAATGAGACTCACAGTTAATGGTTTTGCTGTCAAGTCCCCTGCCAAGCTACTATTTACAACACTGCTGTCCTTTGATGACACACGCGAATCATTGTGCAAATATTTCAAAATGCATGTAGCAAGCCGATTCTGAATACTGCTGCTGAATAGCTCTGGTGAAAACTGACAAGAGATTTGTTGGGTGGCTGTTTTTCGGTAGTGTCTCTCACCTCTGCCTCCTCCGCA
This sequence comes from Maylandia zebra, assembly GCF_041146795.1. NCBI lineage: Eukaryota > Metazoa > Chordata > Actinopteri > Cichliformes > Cichlidae > Maylandia > Maylandia zebra. The sequence continues at coordinate 25,382,086 of NC_135179.1, read as the reverse complement.
CATGTCCCCGTAGCTGTTGTACTGGGTGAAATCTGTGGACTGAGGCTGCAGGAAAACACGAACAGTACATCAGCATTAACATGTCGGCATTTTCTTTCTCAACTGAGACGTTCATTTAATTTTTAATTGAAATATTTAAGGCACATCAGGAATTAGTGTTTCTGCTACTGATGTCAAGACAGACTGCATTTGAAGGTGGACTTATTATACTCATTTCCAGCTCCATGTTTTATTCTGGAACTCCAGTAAAGTAGTATTGCATAATTTAAAGTAAAAATCTTTTACAGGCCCATTATGCAACCCCTTAGTTCAGTCTAGGCCTCAAACACATCATTTTAACTTCTGTCTCTTTAAGGCCCACTTGACTCCAATTGGCTGCCCCTCACCTGGCTTTGCAAACACATGAGAGTGCTTGTAAGGCCTGCCCCACAGTTATAACCGTGCCCGAGATGACCATATAAGAAAAATGTGTGCAACTCTGATGTCAGTAGTTGGCAAAACATTGGAAATCAAGGATTCAGAGAACTCTGCACCCTTTGCCATTAACCTCATCATGTAGTGGGTATTCATATAAAAGTATGTTCTCACCCGATGTAGCCCATTTCTTCCATAGCCAGGCAGAGAGTTAGTTTTGGTTGGAGAAGGCTGATCTGAAATATGAATGTTGGCCAATTAATAATTAATTACTTATATTTGTTTTTAGATTTTAAAAAAATGAAAATCAGGAATATACCATGTTAGAGGATATGGTATATTCTAACCTATAAAAAAAAAGGATCACCAAGCTGCTCTGTACCTGCATCACAGCTGGTCTGTTTGGGATCGTAGCGCTGAGCCGAGAGGCTTCGTGCATGGCGCTCCCTTATCTGCTCTTTTTCCATCTCCTCCTTCAAAATGAGCTTCCCCAAACCGGACTGAATCTACAAACACGCATACTCATAAGAGTTACACAGCTATCGAAAGCTTTTGGAAAAACAGATGTATTGCATCTAATATTGACCGTGTTTGTTGACGGTGAAGCTACTCGACCGACCTTACTGAGATGCTCCTCCTGGAGCAGCTTTCTTTTCAAAGCCTCTTCCTCCTCCTCTTCTCTAGATCTTCTCCTCCCTTCTGAACCTACAGGTTCCAAACACAAGCCGAAAAAAAACAGATGAACAAAAGCATGCGTATGGAAAGTCACGAAGACACGTCCCTGCAGGATTCCATGCTTCAAACATTCTTGAATAGTACGACCACATTCAATGTTTCATTCACATTTCAAACGTAGACAGAAAGAGAATAGATATGGCCGCCTTGTTTGGGCGCCGAGCAGGGAGAAATACACACAGTAAATGGTGGCGGGTCGAACGCAAATGTGAGACAGAGCTGACGAGACAGACAAACAGAGGGACTCATTGGAATATTTGACTACACCGACATGGCAGAAGTTTACACTTCGCCGCTCATGTCGAGTTTTAAAGATGTCAAGTACACAGAACAGCACAATGTAAGACAGACAGACAGAAGTTTGAAGTCAGTCTCAGTTATCTCTGTCCAAGTCATTTGTGGTTCCATTGCATACAGCTAAAGGCCCCGTCGTGTGCAGTAAGGGAAAGTAAAATGTAGAAACTGATGCTGCCTCAAGCAGAAAGTAACATGACAGCAACAGAAACCAAACAACGCTTCTTCAGTTTTGCGCAAGCAAAAAACACAAAAAAACGCAAAAGGCAAATACTGCTATGTCTGAACAAGAGTTTAAGCCTGGGGTAAAGCAGGGATGCAGTTAAGCTTCTGGGGGCAGCTATAGGGTTGGAAACAGGAGAGTTAGGTGGCAGTAAGGTGTCTGTTGTACCACTATGATAGCAGCGCGAACATGCCCAACAGGAGCCTACTGTACCTAACGCAGTGAGCGAGTAGGGCCAGCGATCACCCTCACTCCGTGAGCTGTCATCTGGAAAGGGAGCATGGGCAGCGGGGAAGGTGGCAGATCTGATGATCTCATCAGCAGACTTGCTTTGGCGTGCTATGGAAGCTGTATCTAGGTTGGTAACCATGGGAACTGAGCTATCAGTGTCTGGGTCACAGCCTAAACCACAAGTAAACATCTTTGCACCATCTGATCGTCAGGCTCAATGATCATTTAATCCAGGGTCATCATCATTTTCATAAATATATATAAATATACAGTCTTTCTTAACAAGCCACTCCATAACAGAAAAAGCTTGACCTTTTTTCTTATCATAGAAGAAGTGAAAATCGGTGGTGGATAAGACTCATTGTGAGTATTACGCGTATAATTAAAGAAAAGCCTCGAGTGTACACGTGGGTTTCCATTTTAATGCCAGATTGTGGAATTTCCTCTTACTGTTAAGTAATATAGATAGCACACGGAGAAAGACACTGTAGTGACAGTAACGCTCATCCCCCTTTGTGAGTCTCTACTTTGAAACGTGCCACAGGTCTTGCTTGTGGTACCCACTGCCCTCGCTCTTGACTCCTGGAAAATGAAGAGTGGTTATCCCGTAATTGTCACCACTCGACAAATGCTGCACAGCCTCGCTTCACCTACAGGCCAAGCGCTGCTTTTACTGCTATGACTTGTTAAGACGGACAAAGTAAAACAAGCTACAGGTCAGACATAAAAGGATTGGAGACAGACTTCAAACATTGCTTGTACACTGACGCTGACGGTGGCTATGGTTAGATGAATACACAGCTTCAGTTGACCTCAATAACACATAGAGTAGTGGCTACAGTAGTGCTTCCCAACCTTTTCAATAAGAGGAACTCATTTAGACATTCATATTTTTCTTAATTTATACAAATATTGGGTTTTGGGATTGTTTTTTTTAATTGCTTTTCGTACAACTGCCAGAGTTGTGGCCTGCAACCGTAACAACAACTTCATGTTTTGCCAGTTTTTGTTAGTTTTAGCTTCATCATCTTTGGATTTTTGTGTCCACTTTGTATGTATTTTTCACATAATTCATAACAGGTATCCGGTGGGGAATCACTGACACAAATTAATCGTCAAAAGAGAATTTAGTTTCTACTGCAAAAAAGATCATAGTATAACAGGAAAGGTACCGTGTTGTTTGTAGATGGGTGGCTTTCGATAGATGTTGCTCCCCTGATCTGAAAACAGACATGTGCAAAAGACATTTACAGACCATACCGTGCTTTGATGAGTAGAAATGGTTAAAAAAAATCTAGTGTAAAAACAAACGACAGTAAATCATGCTACACCGGGATTTACATTAAAACGTGACCTGTGATACAGCTCTATGTGTTTTTTTTATTAAAAAAAGAGAGAGGGAAAAACAAAATAGCTCCCAAATGGAGAAGAAAGAAAGGAAGAAAGAAAGAGCAGTGACAGGGTGCGCTCCAGCTCCTACCTGGGAGGTGGAAATGTTTAGGGGTCTGAGAGAGAGGCGGGGTGACCGGCCGGCTGTCGGGCCTGAGCGGTAGGGGAGAGCTCCGGCCACTCGGCGGGTCGGTGCCTCCAGTGAGAAGAACCAAGAACAGAAGGTAAGCAGGAAAACTGCAGGGGAACCACAATTTGAACGGTGCAACACACAGGGACCAACGGGACCAGCTGAAGTCATTCTGAATGAATGGGACGCATTCTTTTTACTTTGGATAAATGCGATAAATGGGGCAGAGAAGAAGCAGAGCAGAGGCGTTCTGAATTTTGAGATTAAATGTTTGGGAAACGTGTTATGGGTAATGAAGTTTGAATGTCTGTTAGCCTGTTTTAGAATATGAATTCAGAGTTAAGAAGTTAATACCACCCTGCATGCAGCAGCATATCGACACTATAAAGCAGTAAAACCTTTCTTTTTATCTCAGCCGCACAGTTTACTGGAGTCTGGAGACTCATTCAATGCAATACAATGCAAAAGAAATATTTATATATATATCCTTCGTTCAGCACACACAGAAGTATTAGTTAGGATGTAGGGTTTGGATTACTGATACCTCTCTAGTGCATGCAAAGATGTAAAGCACAAACACAAGGAGCCTGACAGCTACTTGGCCAAAGGTGAAGTCAAAGCAGAAGAGGAGCAGAGAGCATGTCAGCGGCTTAAAAAAGCATGGGTTTGACCGAAACATTTAGGCGAGAAATGTTGATGGATCCAGAATGACAGAGTGGGCACTGACGGGAGTCGCTATCCAGGTGATGATGGAGATGATGTGTTGCCTCCGGGGCGGGGGGCGCAGAGAGGGGGCAGCAGATAACAGTGGAGTGGGGCCCTTACCTTGGCTATGGGGGAGGAAGTGGTGTCTGAAAGGGGAGGTGGGGCGGGAGTCATTATTTCTGGAGCCCACACTGTTACTGCACAGGGAGGAGCAGAGCTTCTGCATGCCTGTCAGAGCCTCTGCCAGGTGGGAGAAAGAGTGGGAAGGAGGGAGAAAAACCCCAGGACCAGACAATAGAAGTGGACAGTACAGGACGAGGGAAGGAGATAAGGTGAGACATTGCGGGGCAAACGATATACGGAAAATACAGAGGGGTCAAATGTTGAAAAGAAGAAATAAAAGACACCCAAAGTGAGACGTAAGGCGTATTCAAGATGAAGATTTGTTACATTCTAAAAGCAAAGTTTTATGGAAAGAACAGCAAACTCAAACTGTGTTGTAAAAGGGGCAAAACTGACTTGAAGGTAATTACTCTGCAAATGGATTGTCTGCCACGTAAATCAAAGCGAGGCAAAATAACCTCAAGTCAATTTTGGTTACGTTCAACAACACAGGGAGGGAAATGCAAACGTTAAGGCCAGGCTGAGCGAGCTCTGAATCATCATCATCACCTGTTTATCAAAGATTTTTGGATCCACTTTATGAAAACCCTGAAATCACTACAGTAATACACACAGACACATATACACAAAATGAGTCTTTTCGAGGACCTACCTGGCCGGTGAAAATGCTGCGGCGACCGTGACAAAGTGGGGGTGTATCCATGACGATTATAAACTGGTGATCCTATGGAGCCCTGACTGGTGGACCTCTGAAGGATGCGTTCCCTCCTGTCGTAAGATCCCTGTCAACACAACCGAGTGATTACACAAGCTTCTGATGAACGAGAGCGCACTACACTGGACTGTATTTACTGTCGCCTACAGCAGGACAGTGAGTTTGATGGATTCGCTCACCTCACCAGATGGGGTTGGCGACATGTTTCTTGAGGACTACAAAGAAATCAAACAACTCTGAATTATAACTTTGATTTTCACAAGAACATTAAAGGAAAAGACGAATTAAACTTTGCTTCCTTTTTAGCCATGCATCTAACCTTGTCATCCGGCAAGGGGGAACGTTCCCTCCTGGCAGTGTGGAGCTGTGAAGGACCCAGACGTTCAGTGAGGCAAAAGATCTTTTATTACAGAGTGAAAAATATCTTAATCAGTAATAGAGTCCTTTGTGTTTATTATATCCTCTCTCTCTTTTGTTGTTGTTGTTGCATAAGAAAAAATCCCTCCAGAGGGAAATCATGTCTCATTTGAGTTTTATTCATGGACCGTTTTTGTGTGCACACAATGAGAAGCACGCAGTCTGTGTGTTTACCTCTCCCACACTCTCTCGTCTCTCCTCTCTCTCATCCAGGGAGGTGGTGTACATAGGTTCATAGGTAATAAGATCGGGGCGCTCAATGTCATAAATGGCTTTGACTTTTGGAATGGCAGCTAGGTCTCTGTAATCAAGGATCTCATTGTCTACTTTTGCCTAGGGAGACAAACAAAGACAAACGTGCACACGTACACAAGAGTACAGGGAGATTACTACTGCTGTGCAAGGTGCAGCTGTCAAACAGCAGTTATGCTAAAAAAGGTGTGGGAAGGGTAATATCATTGACAGTATTTACAGAATCTATTCAGACTGTAGCTCTGTTTGTGACATTTCTTACATAGATAGTGTGACCCGGTGAGCCAGGTATGCTTGAACCAGGTCTGGAACAAATACTCTCAGACGACGACCTCGTCGGCTATGAAAAAGAAAACACAAATGTGGCTGTTAGTCACATCAATACCTGTCAGAGCAGTTAGCCTACCAGGATCCACAGCCCACTGGCACCTGCATATTAGCCAGGATTGTCACCTGGATATTATGCATTATTAGTACACGGTTGGTCTTTATACCGTATGAGGGATGAGAGGGAACGGCAACCCCTGTATTTACGTTTCATGAATTATATGAAGTACTTTGGAACACTAACATGTCATCTCATGATTAAGTCATTCATTTGCAAATTTGCAAAGTGAATGAGTGATTTAGTGCTGTGATTTGATGTTCTTAAGGACCTCATGCCTGCTTATGGGAAATGAACTGTCTGAATGGCAGCAGCAGGTCTGCACGTGGCATAATTGAAGCTTTTCGCCGAATGGGTAAATGTTGATTTTAGGAAAAAGCCACATCAGTCGTCTGTGTCAGCTCGTCTGCTCCTTTAAATGTGCGAGCACCTTTGTCTCATGCGCCGTCGACATGTTCAAAGACAGGACTGAATGGCTCCGTATGACACACAGAGAGAGGGCACTGCAGGCTGTCTCCAGCAGATGGCAGCATACAGTGCACTGTGTCCTATGGACATGGTGGAACACAGGATGATGCCATCTCATAGCCAATAGCGAAATACAGTACCTGCCTTTCTGTTTTTTGGAGGAATAAGAGGGACGGAGGCATTAGCTGTGGAGGAAGGGAGAGGGGGAGGGGGGGTTCACAGGACATCACACAGGGGTTGTACCTTTGCTGCCCGACTCACAGTTCACACATACATCAAGGTGAACGTGGCCACGCGTAAATATGCATATGAACAAATATTTATATACACACACATAACACATGGAAAGGCAAACACACACACACACACACACACACACACACACACACACACACACACACAGCTGCTTCAACAGGCAAATTATTTTACAGCACAGTAAGTTAAATTTTAACAGCAAGGGAGTGATAAAAGTGTGTTTAGTTAAATATTCCAAACTCTATCTTTTCCTGTAAAACATTTCCGTGACACATAAAAAACCCCAAAAGGTCCCAGATTCCTACCCGCTCCCTGTGCCTTTCTTCTGTTCTCGTGGTGTTCTTGCACCCAGGATGCCAGACTGTTGACCCTGTGCAGGGAGACAGAGAGAACAGATTCAGGTTAAATTGATTAAACACATAAATTAAATTTTATTCATAAGGGCTGCTCATGCTCTAGATCAGGGGTTGTAAAACATAAGGCCCATGGGCCGGAATTGGCCCGGCAAGGACTCCATTTCGGCCCACCGGGGGGCTTTGGAAAATGTGAAGAAGGGCATAAGTTTCAATTTTTAACTGTATTTTCACAAGTTTTAAAGCTTTTTTCTATTGATAAAGACTTCAATATGGTCATTCCTAATCCACCAAAGTGATTAAGTAATAATTAAACAATCAAATAGCCTAAATAATTCATATTTTGTCATTACCTAACTATAGAAATTTGTGTTTTTTCACAATAGCTCCACAGTAAAAAAAAAAAAAGAAAAAAGAAAAAAAAGGAACAAATAAATCTGGACCAACTGTAATTTTACACACTTATTTACACAATTATAGTCTTGCTGACAGAAATACTTCATTTACTGCAGCAACATTTCTATTTCATGGAGAAGAACTGAGATGAAATCGCACTTCTTTTTCTTATTGATTCTAGGATAAAGATTTCCCACTGCAGAGACCCAGAGCTGACAGTGTGCCGGGGATTCATCTTTGACAAGTTAAACATAAAAATCCACATAAGTAAGAAGACAAAGAAGGTTACGAGAGGATGCCGAATGGTCTGAGAAAGGAAGTGACTCAAATCATTTCTTATGTCCTCCACGGTCACCAAATCCCAACATCTAAGAGATTTTAGAGTGATGTGTTTTACGGTGTTTTTCAAATCTTTGGGAAAACAACAAAAGAAGTATTGCTCTGCACTTCAAGACTTAAAGAATGTTGAAAAAATGTTCATTTTGACCTCGTTTTCACCAGCTTTTCACTTCCATCATACTGCAGAGGAACCAGTCTCTGGGTTTACAGTGGCACAAACATGCGTCTGTGGCTCAGGAAGGTAATCTGAATACATCTACTGGAGTGTGGCTGTTAAAAAGACAGCTTGCAGAGAATAAAGAGCTTTGTGAGTGTGGTTTTTAGTGTATAATCTCCTATATGAATGTCAGACTATTATAATTTACACCCTTATGACAGAAATAACTACAATTTTCTTTACATTTTCCACCTCCTAATACTATTTCCTCCTTTATAGCTCTAATAGTTGAATAAAATCCGTTTCTTAATGCTAAACTTTACTCAACCCAAAGAGGAGTGTTCAATTTATCAGTGTCAGTTAACAAACACACACACAAAAAAAGAAGCAAAAAGGAACAAAGTTTTGATGAGGCAGCAGCAGCACATGTAGATCCGCTCACCTTGCAGATACATCTCTTCTCCTTCTGTGAACATCTGATTGCACCTGCTGCATCGCGCACAGCTGGGGTGATAGTGCTTATCTCCTGCCTGGAAAACACGGACCGCAAAACAGACTTGGCATCGTGGGGGGAAAAATGAAGACGAATGAAGCTTGCAGTGGGACAGGTGAAGCTGAGCTATGACTTCCAGGCAGTAAACCTTGTGCCCCACCTGCTCTCAGCTGCGCTCGCTTCCTCGAACAGCCCATGTTAGGAAAGAGAGCGTTTCATCAGATCCAGTGTGCCAGTAGTTTCCTTTCTAAAGGATTGCTTCACATGCAAATGGGCAGCAGCGGGTGAAAAAAGTTTCCCTAAAAATGCCATTCAGCATCTTTTCACGTTTTTCTCAGTAGCTCATGGAGTCAAGTGAGGATCTGTGTGACTTTACTGCATCACATTTTGAGAAATCATTTAACGTATTCCAGTCAAACATCTTACTATTTTAAAAAGATGAATATGATGGTTCAAAACGGCACAGTCAACCTGCTTTCAAGTATCCGACCGTCCGGCTTTGTACCTTCCTTTCATAATGTGCTCCAGTAAAATGGTCTGACAGCTAGAGCGCCCAAACTTCCGTGTATACTGACGTACCACTTTGCATGTGGAGCGTTCTGTTAAAAAGCCCAAGCAACCTTGACCACGGGTGATAAATATCCAAATGAATCGCCTGCTGTATAACAACCCTCATTAAGAGGCAAGTGGCTACTCAAAGATATGAAGCCACAGACTAATATTTGCATTTTACTGCATGAGAAAAAATGACTGTAGAAGAAACTTTATAGTGCCTTCTACCCAGCACTCTGCCAAACTCAATTCCCTTTCAGCTATAATAAAAGTACTTCTGCTACATGTGCAGCGTACCATTACAGACACTCCCGATTCCTCTCGATCTCTAACAGCACCGTTAATGACCCCTACATTAATAAGCCATTCGCACTGCACTCCCAAAAGGAACAGACTATATGCAACCTGCTGATGGCTTTACAGTATTTGGCCTGGGTCTTGGGTCAGTGATTAGGCTTTCAGACTTTGGCTTTGGCTTCACTGATCCACTGGCAGCGGCTCAGGGATGAGACCCAGCAGCCTTTTCCTATTGTCATAAAGGCCTGCCTTAGTGTTGGATTACTGTAAGCCTAGTTGGCTAGCAGTGACATTTTCATACCATTAAATGACACATAACTCAGTGTCTGACCGGATCACTCTTTGCAGAACAAGCAGGCTTGCATATGCTGGAGATACTAGTGAACAGACACAGTGTAAAGGACATGCGTGTTTTTTAAGCGCAGTTCTAATAATGCCCAAAAAGTGTTTCATAACAGGTGATAGCATGGGGATACCAGTCACACTTTTTAAATGTCAGATCACATTCCCTCTTATATAATATTTATATCATTTATGGCTGAGCGTGTTTTTGCAAATGTGTATTTAGGCAGGAGTTGAGAAGACCTAAAATCTGCTAAGAGTTAATCTTTTAGTTGAATACAGTCGTGTCAAGAGTCTGTTTGGCTCGGTGCAGAGGAGATTACACCAGAGATTATCAAACTACATTTCACAATTCTGCTCCATGCAACATCCCCTGTGTGTGTCTGCATGAGAAGCAGAAAGGCAGACACACTCTCAAGTATTAAAGACATCTGAATCCAAAATAATGCAAACAATCTAAACTTTAATTGTACTTTCCCAAAAATTATGATTAAAAATCATTTAAATTCTAGTGATTTAAGGATTTAAACGCTCAGGATTCCCTCAAACTTACCTAAGGCAGGTTCTCAGGAAACTCAGAGGGCGGCCACACAAAGAGATATCTGCGCATACTATGAGTTAAATGTGATATGGATGCGTGTGTGTGTCCTTACCTCTAGCACCTTCCCTGTGATGAATTGATGGCACGCCTCACACTGAACTCCAAAATGGGTCTGGTAGTCCTTCTCACAGTAGGGGGCGCCATCCCTGTGAGGCGAGAGAGACACACGTGGAAACGCTTGACAGTGAAATATTACATGGAGCGTGAACCCTGTGCAGGCCTAAATTCAAGCAAGCAGCCTATAATCACAGCAGATATGTGCTCCTTACTTGCTGATGTACTCCCCGGTCAGCACTTTGTTGCAGGCCTTACACTTAAAGCAGCCCAGATGCCACTGTTTGTCCAAAGCAAGGAGAGCCTGTCCGTTCTTAATGTCTCGGCCACATCCTGCGCAATCTACGAAAGCAAAATAGACGTTGTTTAAAAAGAACACACACACAACAAGAACATGAGTTAAAAGTTGAAGGAAGAATCTAATTAATACTTTGTTTGAAGGTTTGTTTAAAATAAAAGCGCAGCCTTTACATACTAGCTGAGGCATCTTGTCACTTCTGATCCAAGACACTAGATGGTGATAGAGTGTAACCAGCAGCGTTCTGACAGCTGCCGCTTCCTATCATCCACTTCTCTCCTATCATGGTTCTAAAAGCTCCATCCATAAGCAAGTAGGATCCCGAGGCTCTAAAAGTGTAAGAGGTTGGTTTCTAAATGAACAATCTTCTTGTCATCTCTTCTTTAATGAATAGAGGATGAAAGGAACGCAGAGCCGACCGCAACCACAGGGGATGATAACTACGTGAGGCATAACAAGGTTGGGATGATGACGTGAGCAGAATCAGCATGCCTTATTTATAGGTGACCTTGTCTAAAAGCTCTCGAAACACCAACAGAGACACCAGTGGGGGATGAGGGAGGGAGAGAGGCAGCTAGAAAGAGCAGGAAGAGGAAGAGAAGGAAGAAAGAGAGGATCCAGAAGAGGAGGGGGGGTTTGAGGGCCACACAATCCAGAGGAAATGCACGGCCATGCATTATTTAGCGAGACCTGTCCTTGGTGTTATACATAAAGGAAAACGGATGGTCTGCACATGAGGCTGGGAGAGGTGGAGGATCTCCCTGAATGCTACAAGTTCTTTGTTTTTACTTCAATTGTAACTAGGTTTTAAGGGAACTCCTGCACTGTGATGTGGAAAAGAACCATTTTTAAACCTGCTTGACCCCTTAGGATTTCGCTTCTGCTTTGCCTTCTGCTCACCTTACATACAAGGTCTTAAATAATCAGGCCCAGTCTTATCTTAAAGACTACATAGCACCATATCACTCCAGTATGCTGCAGGCTTACTTGTGGTTCAGTTGACAGACACCCTCTACTTTTAAGATCAGATTTAAATCTTTCCTTTTTGTAAAAGCTTATAATTAGGGTTGAATCAGGTGACCCTGAACCCTCCCTTAGTTACGCTGAAAAAGGCCTAGACTGCTGAGGGCTTCCCATGATGGTTCTACCAGAGGTTTCTTTCTGCTTAAAGGGAGCTTTTCCTTCCCACTGTCACCAAATTCTTGCTCAGAGCGGGTCGTTTGTTTGTCAGGGTTTTCTGTCTATTATATAGAGTCTTAATATTACAATATAAAGCACCTCAGGGCAACTGTGTTTTGGTGTTACAGTATATAAATAAAACAGAATCAAACTGGCAGTTTGGCATGTAGGGAAATTTACTTTTGTGCCAAAGGTTTGACGATCGCTTGATACCACTTTATCATCTTTATTTATCAAATATGAACCTTCCCGGCAGTATTTTCCCAACGGTACCTGAACCTCTCACTAATTAACCGTTTTTAAAACAATAAATCTTGTTTGTTTAATCATTATGAAAACAAAAGAGTGAAAACTATTGACTAACTAACTTACAGCTATAACTTCATATCAAATACAGTGGAAGGCAAAATATCAGACTAGTAGTTTATTTGGCTTCAATGCCGGAAACAGTTACGTACAAACAGTTCTTTAAACCGAGAATCTCTAGATTCATTAAAAAGAATCATTAAAAAGAATTTTAATGTTAGAGTGCTTGACCAGAGCGGACCCTACTCATTACACTACACAGCCCTGTGGTATATATTCCCCATGATCCCAGGCTCTGTTGATCCCAGGCACAGCTGTGCGAATATTCTCTTTAAAATTCTCACTAAAAGTTTATTTTTCTTTTATTTATTCATTTTTGTTTGCTTAATCAAAGATGAACACCAGCTTTTTCTTTACTTTTGAGTCTTTTTGATCTGCGGTTCAGCATTACTCTTGAACTTGCTTGGCCTGATTCTAGCAGCACCGACTATCACACAGTTAAACGTCGAGCACATTTAGACAACGAATTATTGAACATGCAGCTTTCCTCACAGCCAAGCTGCAGCAGCACCTGCAAGTCTGGAGCTTAAAGTGTGCAGTTGTGGTGACGTGGCTTTGTAGACGTAACAACAATCCAGCATGCTGCTGATTATCTTGTGCTAACTACATTGGCCTTTAGAGCTTTTCCAGTGTGTCTCTGGGCAATCGCTCACAACTGTTTAAGATATCAAATAAATCGAGAAACACCTTTTTACAGAAGTCATTACTGGTTCATGTAACTTCTCAAGTTAAGAATTGAAATACTTTAAAATTACCATGTGGATAGAAATGACTATAAAGTCTGTGGGTACAAAGTTTATGAGTAAGTAATGAATGACCCACGGACAGGCACAACTCCACATTTATTATAGATTTTCACATTGAACTGATTTTAAATTAATGCTAATAATGTGTGGGCAAGATGACTGATATGGACCTGAAAATTATTCTTCACAGCCAAAATATTACCACTAAACTGACTGGTCAACAGCTACATTAAATGCCACGTATGAATCAGGTCTGGAGGCTACGATTTTCCAGACTTTTTGTTTCTCTAAAACCAAATAAATTCCAATAATTCACTTTCAGTTCAAGTGTAAAGTCTATCAAACTATCATTGTGTGAAGGTTAATTCCTTTCTGTTTGTGTAACAGACAATGGCTACTCACTGCTGGAGCCCAGGATGTCCTTTGGTCCTGGAGACATGGGCTCGACACAGTATTGACAGAGACAGTCCTTTCCATTAAAGGTCACCCTGTCCCCGGCAGGAAACGGTCGTCTAGAAGCGGGGTGACATCAACAACCAGTCAACAAAGCTGCGCTCCCATGGTAAGTGTAAGAGTTTATTAGCTGTGGCTTGCAGGTTGTTTGACGGTGGTGAAGATGACAGGGCCCAATGATGCGGATGTATGTCAACACTGTCAGCCTGGGGAGCTCATTTAGTCAGATGACGTAGACATGACACACAGCATGCTACTGTAAACTGTCTACTGGAATTACTCCTGCCATGAACTTTGCTTGTCCATGACAATCATTCCACGGAAAATTAAATCGTAGCTAAAATGGAGAGTCACAAATGAATCCAAGAAAGTAAGACATGAGCAGCATTAAAGAGAAGCACCTGTGTTGATTTTGCTATATTATAGAAGATATATTTTCAACTCAGAATATCATGTAACTGCAATTAGCAACTTTTCATACTTCACATCCCATATTTTATATTTTAGAGCTTATTTTAACACCTTATTGCTGCTTGTTGGTGCTCATTATTATTTTGCAATGCAATCACACTTTTTCTGCAGTCCACACGCCAACCTGGTGAAAGCAGTGAATGTCTTACTTGCAGATGGTGCAGACGAAGCAGGAAGGGTGGTAGGTCTTGCCCAGAGCAGTAACCACTTCTCCCTCAACAAAGTCCCCACAGCCATTGCAGCGGGTACCGTGCATGCGTTGGTAGTCCAGCGTGCACAGATAGTCTCCATTTTTCATGAAGAAGCCCCCCTGGGCAAGGTCACAGCCACATACTATAGGAGACACACAAATTGGCACTCAGTGAGTCAGGTCATTTAATGCTTTAAGGCGTTCAACCATCAAGGCTCACAACTTGTCCATGGCTCAGTGGCTTTCTTAACAACTGCTAGCCTGGAGTGTGTGAAATGGACGATGACGGGAAAATCACTGAAAAACACATATTAATAGCTCTGTGTGTACAATGGGAAGCAGAACGAAAAATCCTCTCATCAGCAGTGTTCACAGCCAGGCTATTAAAAAAAATCTTCTCGCTATGAAACACTGTTGCATTTAGAGTTCACGTCTATCAGTCTGTACTACTCTAGCAAGGCTTTTTTCACTTTAAAGGTTCAATGCAACAACAATTCGGCAATTGTCCAGCCCAGGAAATAGCTGTGATCTGTTTTGGAAGATAACTTGCTCAAAATGTTTGGTACTACACTGATAGCCTACTACAAGCTTCCTTCTATTCAAATGTAACCTTGTCATCTACACAAACATTCAAAACTGACAAGGTAAGAAATAGAAATTCACAAACAACTGAGGTGTTTGTGTGACAAATAAAATATTTTTACTACTCGGAATTTGTATGGCTGAACTTTGTGTTGGCATTAAAACTGACTTAAATAATCATATGTGTGTAATAAAAAAATCTGTGTGTATAAAAACTATCAGTTAAAGTAAGTATTTGTCTTTCATATTTTACTCAGAACATAGTATTCACTTATTAAAGAACATTATTAGATTTTGTTTTAGGAATTCCAATTACACTTTACATTAAACAGAACATCAGTCATTGCAACATAATGAGAGAAGGTTGCACATTTTCATCATCAGCTTGCCCGTACGGAATATTTCAACCCTCCATAATAATCACTCAATCCGTGCAGTTCACCATTTTAGCACCGAAGAGAGAGCCTGCGAATTTAATAGCCCTTCAGAAATGCCAGAGCTAAGAGGGAAAATATTTTGATGTTTGAGATAACTGCACCTAATCATTCTTATGCAATGAGGCACGCTAAATCCTGGGGATGAATGGGAGCGGGTGAGGGAGTGAATCAGATTTAATTGCATTAAGACTCAGACATGATGAGATTAGCTTGTAAACTAAGTGAGTCAATAGGAAAACCAGCAGTGGAGATTTGATGTCCAGCTGCCCTGGCTTTTCAAAAGATACATGCCATTATGTAAAATGCCTTTTTAGAACCTCAGTGAGGTCGACTTATTGAATTGAAATGAAAATAACTGCAATGAAACAGAAACTTTTGTGCATTTAATGAAATTAAAGTGTACAAAAGGAGGCTATTTGGGATCCATCTGCAAAGGCATCTCTGAGTGTCAGAGCTCAGTCAGCCTGAGGATTACTACTAGTGAGGTTGGAGACTGATAAAAGCATACATCCAATTAAAGCAAGGACCAGGACACCGAGTCTTTTGGCTACTAAAGCTGTACTAGTGTCTACTTTGGCAACCTTCTCATTATCCTTATCATGCTTTTATCACTCCTGTGGCATGCACATGTAAAGGACCAAATTAGGCACTAATCTCACCGTTTGCTTGTGTTATTCTAGGCTCTCGATGAAGTAAGCTAACTCTTAGCACTCCAGTCTTGGATTAACTACAAAGGTTTTAGCAGGGCAAGACCTGAGCTGAAGTGAGATGGGTTGGTCAGCTGTGGGTGGCTACATAGTACTCATGCCGGAGTGCTAGAAACCTATCGGTAATAAAGCTTAATGAACAAGGATTTGCACTGTCTCTTGTCATAGTAGACAGGATGGCACTTTAATTGAACAATGCAGGTCTGAGAAGTGAAGACGAGTCATGCCACCATGCATCCGTCCAGTCGGAAGGTCACAGAAAGGACGTTGTGGCATTAAGGGACTTGACTGGTCCTATAGTTCAAACTTTGTATGGACGGGATGCATTCTGGGACAGCAAAGGAAGAAAGAACTGTTTATTTGCACTATCGTGCTTCCTGAGTACAAACAGCGAGGAACATTCTTCATAACAAAACAAAAAAAAAAAATCAAACCAGTTCATTAAGTAGCACAGACTGAATGAAAGGCAGCTAATGTCCTACTATTGTGACAGGATCAAATTAGCAGAGAATTTTAAAACTTCACACTTTGGCTGCCAATTTTCACATAACTCCCACATTTTTCTTCTCCCGTTTAGTCTTAGTGGTATGAAAGATCATTTTTAAATTGTACACACATGACTTATTTACTAACAACTGGTCTGTATTTTAATATTAAAGGCTTTCTGACATGGAATAAAGGTGAGAGAAATCACATGCAGTAAATACTAGTAAAGATATTTACTCATATATAATCCCCAAAGCAGTTTACCTCTTTACTGGAATTCTTGGTAACACTTTATAATATGGCACAGGAATAACTATGCTATAAATAAATTGAAGTAGTGTGTAGGCAATTTTAATTAATGCATAACTGCATGATTTTAACAAACAATATTTCCATCCTAAGTACATTTTTTGGGACACATTAGAGAGTGGATTAATCTTTCATTTTTACATCTTTACTTTGTTACATCTCCATCTTTATTATTCACACCAAGCCAGCTTTTTAAAAATACAATCCTTTTGAAGGTTATGTTTGAAGTGTGGTTGAGGAGAAAAAAAAAGATCATAATCAACATCAAAGGTGTAAAAAAACATTAGCATGTAAAAATGCAAGGTAATAATCTAAGAGAGGAAAATATTGTTTGTTTTTCTGCAGAATTGCTATGAAATTATGTACAAAATACTTCCACTGTACTCAAAATTACTTACAACATAATTTGTGTTTCCTTCTCATGTAAAATACCAGAAGTTATGCAATACTTAAAATTACTACTTAAATTTACTTACAGTATTACTATTTCTTTGTTTCCCGACTTGTTATCCCCATATTCTAGCGTACCTAATTTATTTATTTGTAGGAAAATATAATTTGATTATAATTTCAAATAAAATATGTTGAAAATGTATTTATTGTATACTGTACCTTTACATGTGAAGCACTTGAGGTGAAAGTGCTTGTTCTGCACCCGGAGCACCTCGCCCTTACATGGCTGCCCACACTTGTAGCACTGAATTAGGGGCTTCTCTGTAGAGTGGTGGCGTGTGTCCTGCGCATGAGCCACTGCAAAAGAAAGCAGACACAATATCAACATTACTGCTGAGCTGTAATGCTGATGAGCCACGGGAATTGCTAGACGTGGCAGTCAATACGGTTTTTATGACATCTCTTATAGTCAACAGTTAGTCAACATTAGCATGCTCGGCACAAGGACCTGAATCTGCAACATCTCACAAACACCAGAGCTGAAGAACAAGTGCTCAGAGCCTGTCAGCGTAAAAAGAAAAAGAATGACATTGAGCAGGACAGCGCAACTTTGGGTTCTTGGCCAGAGAGACTCTCTGGAGAACATCAGTCTAAATATAGTCTGTCTCCATCAGTTGAGGATGGACAGTCAAAATGCTGAGGGGAGCAAGGCTTGGTAAATAGAGCACTAAAAGGGTATTGATAAAGACTGTTTCACTATTGAGTTTAATGTACTTTCATTCTCAAAGGAAAACATAATTTAGAGTTATGGATCATTTACTGTCTCTGGCTAGCTTATCGTCCCAATAATCATTTGACTCTTTTTGACATGTAAGCGCAAATAAAGCTAGAGTCCATCCGGCAATGGGGTCACACTAACTGCAGAACCAGTGACTTCTGAGACAACTCTGCCTGCTGACAGCATCTTTCCTGTTTGTGAGATTGTTGCACTGGCAAATCTTTGGACAAACTGGCAGACACATAAACACTGACACAAAACCACCTGCTCCAGTAGATGTCCTCAGGACCACATTTTTGAATGAAAACACAGACACACACGCTTAGACTCACAAAGTAAAAACCAGCCTCTAATAAAACAGAAGAGACGTCACTTTTGCTGTGACTGAGTAACTCATTCTATAAAAGCCATGAATGAATAAAACAATGGTAGGCAGCAAATAACAGTTTTATAAAGGCAGACACATGTCCATGATGTACTGACAGTGTGCACGCATGAGGAGAAAGCGAGAATGTAAAGGAGCGGAGCCACTTTATAAAGGACACGAGTCTTTTAGTGCCGCTTGGAGCTTAATGTTTATGTCAGCATTCTATCACGCTCAAGATGACAATGTCAGCATTGCTGATGTTATGAAGGTGCATTGCTCACTATGTTAGCGAGCTTAGATTTATTGACTGTTAACGCATTCATATACATTGGTGGTAATTATTATAAATTACTACCAATCACAAACACAAGAAGGTCTTATGCAGTATACACCAAATATTCAAATTTGGATTAATTGAAGATTAACTGAACTAGATTAATTGAAAAAAGACTGTTGGAACTACACTTCATGTCACTCCATTTAATAGTTATTATTAATCTAATGGCTCTCTTCCATAGTTTCCTGTTCCCTCACCTCCATTTGTGGCAGATGGCTGCCTCTCCCAGAGCCTGGTTCTGCCTGAGAGTCTTCCTGTTAAAAGGCCGTTTTTCCTTCTCACTGTCGCCAAGTCTTTAGCTTACAATATAAAACACATTGAGGCGACACAAGTCAGGGCAATCATAGGTAATTCCTATCGGAACCATGAATGTCTAGACCAAGAAAGGCGCCAGTCTATCAAAAAAAGTTGGTTCTGTGGACGTGAAAATTGGGATGGTATCCGAGGATAACCAAACTCAGTGAGGACCATCTTTAAGGCCATGAATGCCTATATCAACATTCAAAGCAATGAAACAAACTGAGAAACAGATTGAGATATTTCAGTCTGAACTAAAGTAGTGCAACCACAGCCTACCTTGGCTATAACATACTTGTTGTTCAGCCTCAGATCTTAATGTACAAACACATTTAGACATCACGTTCTTGGTGTGAGGTATTTTGACCATCGTTAGAATTATATAAGGCTAGGCTATTAATGGCAAGCAGCACCAGCATTATTTTTAGATCCACGATGTATCAGCATATGGCATTCCTCACTTAACACTTTGGGCATCCCTCTTAAAGACAGACGTTAATCTGCCACTATTGCACGGAACGTAAATACCGCTGCAGTGTCGCACTGCACACAGCTTATCAGCTGTTTGAAACCAGCAGATTATTTGACAGTCGGGAGCTTTAGCTGGCAAGGAGGCTTTCGCTTTTCCTTCTTTTGTTACTTCTTTCTGTCTCTTTTTCAAACAAAGACATACCCACACAAATATGCAGAGTCACAGTGAGAACAGACATGAAAGGCTCTTTTCTCTTTCTGCTCTGCAGTAGATCATTAGTCTGCAAGGCTAAAATAAGACACCGCCAAAATAGCGAATACTGAAATAGTATCACGAACAATCGATGGTCTACCAAAGAAAGAGATTACTCTGGACTTCTGATGACTTGCCCTACCTTGTGTCCCATTATTTACGTTTAGACTGGCTTACTAATGTTTAAAGACGGCAGAAAGAGAAGTCCAATTATTTTAAAAGGCATTTCAGCTATTTTTGATTTAAACTTGACTAAACCTTTATTGTGGCAACTCCTAAAAGGAATAACAACAACATAACATTATTCTATTTACATTTTGAAACACAAAGGTACAGAGTAGTTGTGAGATAACAGAAAAAAAAGGTGGACTATGAGTGGAGGATCTTTCTCCTTGGTGTTTCTGATGTGATTACACTCAGCAGGACAATGACTCATTTCTGGGCGAACCAGACTACTGTAAGAGTAAACGGAGTCCCAGCAGCTCTGTATGTGACATTGCACCTCGATGGAAAAACAGAGGCCATCTGGGTAACCGCTCTCATGAAAAATATCCAATCCAATAAGTCAGCCTCAGGAACATGCTAGAACAACTTAAAGGCCAATTCCATTTCCTTTTCTTTCTTTCTTTTTGGTCGCATTTACTCGTACCAGTAGCAATAACACTATGCTCATGAAGGAAACTGACAAGATTTAGTAGTATAAATCAAACGAGGAGGAAATTTTATATATAATTGTATATTTCTAACGATGGTCTAAATGTTAGCTGATCAGGCCAACTTGCACAAAAACTGACAAATGAAGTAACTACAATGACATAAAACCAAGAGCTAGTTTAATACTTTAACTTAACATTAATCAAATAAAAAATAACTAAATACCTAAGTCAAATATCAAATGAACAAAATAAAAATAAAAACATTTAAAGTTGCTGCATCTCCAAACACCCCCATTAGCACTTCCTCTGTTTGGGAATGCTACATTCCAAGGCCCATCTTTTGTTTATTTGACACATGACCTTAGCTGCCGGAAGCCTGACAAGTGAAATGTGTGTCAAAAACGAAGACAAGAAAATGTGTTCTACAAAGTGCTGGTACATGAGGTTGCTGACTGTGCCAGCACAGCAGGTTACTGGCTTTCTTTTTAGCAATCAAAACAACTTTCATAATGTTGCTATAAAACAAAATAGTAAATCAGCAAGATGTCATGTGATTTTAAAGGCTTAACCTTTAAAACTTGATTCATTATAACTTAAGAAAGGTACAACGAGCTGTAAACACAGAAATGTCATACAAACATCGTTCAAGTTAATATTCAACAATTAGCATACCTGACTACCATAGCATTTTCTGGATAAAGGCCCAGTAGTTAAATTGTAACAAATTAATAGCTTTTTTTTCAATCCCTATCCCAGCTTTATTAAAGGTGCCTTCAAACAAACCCAATATTTCACACACTTTACAATGACTTAAGTCACTGCTAGCACTAGCAAGCTAGCTAATACCACCCAAAGTAGAAAGAAGTTAACTTTGGAGTTACTGAGAATCCCTACCTGAGAGCACCTACCTCTCCAAAATCAAGCTACATTAGCCAGCTAGCCTGTAGCCTGTCTACTAGACCTACACTAAAATGTTCTGAACTCTCAATCAAACTTCAACAAAAAGCCACTTCAGCAAAAAGTGTCTGTACTACTTCGGGTTAATCTGTGTATTGCTGCCTTTTATAGTTGGCATAATGGAGGGTAAAATGGTGCAGTGGATAACACTGACCTCACCAGCTAGCATGACCGCTAGGCTAATTTGTGAGTCTTGCTTAAAGAGTATAGAATAGGCTTGAATGACTGCATGGCAAAAATGTGGCTATGACTGTGGCTTAGACTGTGAATACAACTTTATAAATGCAACTGCAGTACATCATTGAATTTTGACTTATGTTTTTTTATACATCAAGGCTGACAAAAAGGTGCAATATGAGGTTTGCTTTTAGTTCCTGTTTGTTCTCCTAAGGGAAACAACAGACGTGGCTCTTGAACTATTATACCTTGGCATTTGGGGCTGTACTTATTGCCTAAAACGATTACGGGTGGTGATAATTCTTTGAATATGTTAATACAAGTTAGACCTTTCACATTACACAGGCATTGAACCAGCGTGGTGATAAAAATATTCAACAGAGCAGCTTTAAAGTAGATATTTTGATTTGATGCCAGTTTCTATTTTTAACGCTTCATAGTGTTGCGTTGTCAGTGGGAGACAGCCCGGCACGGAAAAGTCAACACTGCTAACGTCATAACAGGTTGACAGAAATCCAAGACAGATGTTTGAATCCCATGCACAGAGGATCTAAACGCTGAGGTTTGGATGGGAATCCATAAGCGCTGTGTTTTTCCAACTTTGCCCCGCCTCTGCCCCGCTCTGTAAAGTACTGCCTTTGCCTGACTAGTGGCTGCACAGAGGGGGTTAGGAAAAAATGAAGCTGAGACGGGTACTCTACATGGCATTTCATTAAAACTTAAGAACCCTGCACAAAAAAGGCTGCTAAATTATATGAAATGCTACAGATTGGCTCATTTACAGGATTTGTCCGGACATAAAGCGCCTTTCTGAGGGGCTTCTTTCAAACATTTAGCAGTCCTGTATACATTCATAACTCCACGTCTATAAAAGCATGAGTTCAAGCACTTTTACTTCAGCATCTTGGCATTTTAACAGATCCATTATTGAGTCTTTAGAGGTTCATGGGACAGGAGCAAGATGCTGCTCGGTTTGCCAGAATATATATCATATAATGCTATAAATAAGTAAGTATGCAGTACATGAAGCAACCTCAGCACAGAGCAACTTACTGTAAAATATATAGTAGTACAATTTTTCCAACTCCTGATCACATTCCTCATTCTGGGCTGGATGTGTTGGCTATGCTGACAGGGTGAGCTGTCCTGCCTCATCACCAGAGGATGAAGTGACTGATATTAGCCTAAGCACACAATGAACGCATGCACACACACACACACACACACACACACACACACACACACACACACACACACACACACACACACACACACACAGTAGTGAGGGAACAATAACCAGCAGAGCATCCCAAAGCCAGGCCCAGAGAAAAGGGGGCTGCTCTCTCTATATTCAACCCCCACCCCCACCCCAGCCCATTTAAGCTAAGTCTAGCTGTGTTGGCAGTAATAAAGCCTGAAGATTATACTCAGGAGGGAAGTGAGAAAGGTCCTCATGAATCCCCCGAGGACAGATGTTTTTCTGTAACACGTGCCTCGGCCTCACTGGCTAATAATAATGGAGCGGGGCTGTTGACAGAGAGCGTAGGATTTGCTGAAGAAGCTTCAGACTTTGTTGCTTTCATTTCCTGCCTTCATAGACCCCGAGGTATGCAAAACCATAGTAGAACTTTGGAAATGCGCTGGGAGAGGGGGAATTGAATTAAACAATAGATGAGAGAGCGAGATGAAAAGATCTAATAGAATATTCAGTCGCTCCCTCTCCCTTTGTTACTGTAAGACTCGCAGACACAAGAGTTTCCAGTAGAGACAAACAGCAGCCATAAGGGAAAGTGTGTGCGTTTGTAGAGTATCATACACTAGACAGAGGGACACACCAAGGGGGGGGGGAGGGCAAAGGCAGTCATCTCCACTCCTTGTGCCCATGCCAGTACTTGAGTCCCCAGATCTTCATAGGCAACAAAAACACACACATAGTGCCACCGAGTACAACCGGTTTTGGATGGAATATTCTGGGAGGGGGGTCTGACCCAAGATTAACATCAAAGGCACAAAATATGCCAATGTGCTGTGGGACGTGTGCCTGTTTGGGGGAAGGGCATGTGGGGCTCTTTATCGCTCAGACATAACAAGGAGCTCTTAACCCTCCCCTCCATGAATATGTATGGTGGTATCCAGCACCTCCACACCCCTCTGCCCCGCCATCAGCACCCCAGACAAAGCACTTCAAACGCAGGGCACAAATTGCAGAGGGGGGAGTCCTATCGGCCTCCACCAGACCCCCTCTTTAAACCTTTAATAACTAATCCTCAGGGACCTGAGCTTGAAATAATGATCTGCACTCTGTGGTTGAACGCCACAGTGCAGTTCATTGCAGATCATTTGTTGTTGAGCAGGTACACAATTATAATAGAGAGAGACTCGGAGCACAGTTGCTTATCAAGAAGTAGACAATGGAGGCTTTATAAACTTCAAAGACCCTCGTGATTGTGAATCTGATGATGACTTTGGGTCTTTGCCTCTCAATGACAGCCCACGAAGGCCCCGCACTCCTGTCGTGTTTCCTGGGATAATCACACTGATTGATGCCTGGCAGGGAGGATGTTTGTTGACTGGCAGAATATATGACTACACTCTGCATTCTTTCATGTGACTCTCACCCACGTCACTCGTGTTGTTTCAGCGTGTATATTTTGGGTCAGTGGCCATCTCTTCCTGGCTGACCACTTATCTCATCTGTGTATTCTAGTCTTGTGTGCCAGCTGTACAAACAGCGAGTGTCTGTGAGAGCCTGTGCTGCACTCATGTCTGCGAAAGGGTTTAGCTCCTCTTTCAGGGGCTAGACACTGGCAAGCTTCAAAGATGAGGCACCACTGCAGTTGTCTGCAGCAGAAGCAGCACTCTGCAAAATCACTAGAGGCAGCCACAAAGGCACATGACATTAGACTTTCATGTCAAGAGGAAATCTTCACACTGTGTAAGAAAGAGTGGTGGGAGTTGGCGTTTCATGAGCCAGGTGACATACATGTGTTGATGGCTACGGTCAGCCGGGCTTCCGACGCAATTTGGCACAGGAAGCATGAGGATGAGGGTAAAAGAATCAGCTCGGCCTATAAATGTACACAAATCTCAGGCACGTGTAACTCAAGCTCAGACTATCTAAGGTACACATGGACCCAATAAATTACAAACTATTTCAAGGGTATTTTTGGCTTTGAAAATAGGGCAGCCGCCTGCAAGCAGACAAAACGCTAACACTGCAATCCCTTGATTGTGATTCATCTTTCTGAGCATACAGTGCAATTCAGTATTGGCTCAGCTGTGCGTCCTGATGGTACCGAGCCCACCTGGCCTCAGACAGGTTGTTTTATGAGATCCCGGGAGAATACACGATGAAAGCTTGGGTTGCAAAAACATTCCGATAGCTTCCTCTTAAGAGGAATGAAAAACTAGAGGACCCTGGACAAGCTTTCTGTCACCGACAAAGCCCACAATGGAACAGGAAGGTAGTGAGTTAAGTCTATGGAAAAACTTTCAGAAGGGAGATGAAAACGTGGCAGCCAGAGGTTACGGATGTTCTGCCAGCACGGGGACTTGGTGGTGAGAGCCGTTTTACTCGTGGCCCAGTCAAATCCACATGAAGGGAAACAGCTCCAGAGCTGGACACCGCCTCCAGCCACGAATGTGCTGTCAGATGCATACTCACATCTGACCAAAAAAAAGAAAAAGTCTTTGCACATGTTTTTTTTTTTTTGGTGGTAGAAATATTTTCAGGAAAAAGACAGAATTATGATGAACTATGTTTGGCTACACAAGCATGCACTGCACAACTGGAGACATGCCTCAGTGACTTATTACTATGATCTTAACATCCAGTCCATTAGGTTTAAAGTGTGACACCTTGTTTTGTATAGTATAGTGATGAAGTGTGATGGATATACACTGCGTTTGAAAGTCACAGACTCGTTCCTGGTACAAAAGCTACTCCAGTTTGAGTTCAGTTAGTCATCTGCTCCTTGGCAGAGCTTTCACCGCTCCTCTAAATATTTTTAAACAGGAGATTTTCTTTACTCTAGAAAGCTGTCTTCGCTGCTGCTCGCCTTGAGTCATGCTGACAACGGTCAACCTCACGAGCGCATGCCCCGGCAAATTGCAGGGAATGTTAATATCTCTAAACGACAACCCCTGACTTCGCTTCGTTCTGCCCACACAGCCGGGCGACCTCAGTAATAGGTGGAAACAATCATCTTTTTCTTTCAACAGGACACTATGAATGGGGCCACAGCTGACAACAATGGAGTGTACCTTTTAGATGGTCACCATGGCAACGGCTGCAGACAGAGAGAGAGAGAGCGAGGGAGAGACAGAGTGCAGGTCCACAGCTCTGCGCAGTGTGCCTCCCTACACTAGTGCTCCACTTTTCGTCTCTACGTTACCTCACTATTTAGCCTCTTTATAAAGATGAACTGTTTAATCCCAGAACTATGACCCTGAAGGTTTTAATTGACAAGCTCCTATATGACAAGCCAGATGCTGTACATTTACATAAAGCCTGATGCAGCCAAATTAAGCAGACTCCAACCCAGGCAGCAGCAGCAGCAGCTAGAGAATATCGACAAGGGCGTAGCATGTTCAAGTCTGCTTCTCTGAGGGAACATGTTGATGTGCTAGAGATGCACATTTAGACTGAGCTGTTAGTCATACTTCTTCCAAGCAACACACACCCACATAGAGAAAACCACCCCCATATTACCACATCATATGTCTAAATCTCTAAAAATAATCAAATCGGAAATCAGAAATTTAGTCCAGTCAAATCGAATTCAGCCAGACACTGGAGTTTAAAGCCAAATGGACATACTGCACGTCTATACGGTCTGCAGACAGTCAACAGCACGACAGGCAAAACAAATCCCGTAATAACACACTCATGACAACCTCACACACACACAGTCATGACCGCTGGAATACCTTTTTCTTTGACCATGACCATTGGAATCCAGGTATATCCGCACCAGAAAAGGCTCTGAAGATCAATCACCAGAAACACCCGAGCTGCTAGATCCCTTATTTTAGTCAAGACTGGAGCACAAAAAAGAAAGCCAAAGCACCAGAGAGAGGGAGAGAGAGAGAGGTGTGGGCGCTGCTTAGCGCTCCTCTCAAAAACAGCTACAGCGTGGGGTTTGCCTCCCGACTGCCTGTTTTCCTCCCATCCCTCTCCTCCTCCTTTCCCCCCCTCCACACATCCTCCTCCCTCCTCTTCCCCTATTGCTCCCTCTCTCAGCCTCTCTGTTGTGTCAGCCGCCTCCTCATTGCAGCAACCAGGTGGCTGCTGATGCCTCTGTGTGACCAAAACAGTAACCCCCCCCCAAAAAAAAAATCCCCACACCTGCTCACATGTAATGACACAGATTTTTTCTTCTTTTTTCCAGTTTCAAAACCTTATTTCTAACTGTCCTCCATTCCAAAGTGGGTGGTGTACTGCGATTTATCAATATTCTGAAATGCAAATAAATCTATTCCACAAGTAAGAAGTTCAACATTGAATTATTCTGAAAAAGCACCCCCTTATCACTGTGCTGTACAACAGACACTTCAGCAAAGACTGTGTTTCAGTACAACAGGGCAGCAGGTGGTGATCAATGGCTTTTTACAGTAAGGCAATTAGCCTGCTGTGCTAAAAGAGTGGCTCACTAAAAACTTTCAGTATTTGACCGATGTATTAAAAAAAAGCAGAGCACAACTACTTTAAAAGCAACTAAGTAAAAGGCTGACTTCTTTGGAAGTATGTTTTTGGACCAGTAAAGCCAACCTTAATTAGAGTGAGAGCCTTAACTGCTAAAAATCTCAGTGATCATGAGGGCAGCAATGCAAAGACCAAAACGGGCCATCTAAGGTTGAAGGTTAAACTTCCTGTGATCGCGAACACGAGCGCTGTATTAATATCTTCGGAGCTCCAGTCCCCTGGAATCCAATTACACAGAGCACAGGAGAGCATGTTCTAGCTAGATGAACATACCGGCTCTTATATCATCTGTCGCTTAAGTAACCATATGAAAAAAATGACTCTATGAATGAAGTGGCACCTCTGTGATAAAAAAATAAAAAAAACCCTGCAAAATAAACAAGACTCCCATCTGCTAGAGATGCGACAACATGCAAAAACAAGAAAAAAATGTATGCACGTGTGTTATGTAACTGAAGCGACACGTTTTGTTGTACTAAAAAGAAACCGCATCAAATATATGGAATTATTTTGGAATACAATTTCACTCAGAGCTGACAAACTAGGGTATAATGCATTAATAAAGTTTCTTATTTGCTCTACGGAGAATTTAAAAAGTTCTGCTGATGCCCAAGGTGCCAGTCCAGTGTTTCTAGAAACAACAGCGTGGAAAGATTATGACTCCAAAAGTAACTCAGCAGAAATTAGGGACCAAATTTGGTTACTGATCAATCCGTATTCCTATGGCTATGTGCGAGGAACAGTTTTTCATCAGCACTGCCACTGTAAATCCTAATGCAGGCAGCTTATTATGCATGCAGAATGCATTCGCCTACTGCAGTGTAAACTGTGCCACCTTCTGGAAACCAATCATCGTACCACAGTTTCCACGGGGCGTTTTCTCCTCATCAAACAAATGGGCGACATGCCAGGGAGGCAAATGGTATAAATAGTTGCCGGACGTTACTCCGAGCACTCCACCCTTTTTTATTGTAAAGAAAGGGAAATATGTTATAAGTGTATGATCATTAAAACAAAAATAAAATCCAGTAAAAACTAAAAGAACACTACGAGGTTTGCAGTCCACCTACTAACTGCTAAATGCAGCACAAAAACATCCTGTTACTGCTCCTGCTGTAGTGGACCTATTATCATCTTGACTCTTTTAATAATCTCTGTAGGAGCTGCAGGACAATCCTGGTACAATAGGCTTGCCAGGAGCAATTCCTGAGGAGCAAAGCCTATTATCCACGGATGAAAGGTTTCTGCTGTATTTGGCGCAACTATGGATGATCCATGTTTGACTGTCAATTAATAACAAGCCTGTAAATTAGCAGGTTAAGTACTGTTATCATCTGATACGAGCATTTCATAGTAATTTGTATTATGGGTTCAGACCACAGCCAAACTGGCAAAAATGATTATGTTGCAAAAAAAAAAACATCACACGTGGAGTAAAAAACAGTGAAGACAGGCTGCACAGTTATCTCCGGCTTTATAATTATGGTTGCAAGACACCAGAGACACACATTGCACATACACATAAATGCATGAAAAAACATTTTTTTAAATATGCATTTTGAGACACTCTGTGGACTGGAGGATGATTTCTAGATTTTTATAAACTTGACAGAGAAAACAAATAACTAGGATGCACTCTTAAACTCTTTTGGAGCACAGACAGACTTAATTAACTCTCTCTCGCCGGATAATGACAGGCACTTCACCGGCTTCTATTTTAAAACAGGTTACAAAACAGTGAGAACTTTTTGAACACCAACCCTGTGCAACCTGGCGCACTTCTTTAAAGCGTATTTCACCCATTCCAGATTAACATTACTGTTATGTAGCCACCCTGAACACACAGAACTATATTTTTCCAACAAACAACTTCATTGGCATTTTTTGAGAAATGTTTTAACAATTTACCCAAACATAAAAACCACTTTTCTTTCCCCCTTTTTTGTTTTTTACCCACAACCCACACGGGGCTTAACTTGTTTTCATGTTTCTTTGAGGAATCGATGAAATATTTGTTGACCCCTGGATAACAGCACTTGGAGAGCAGGCTTAGTGCCACTCACATTCAAACAAACAATCATCAAGTGGAATAATGCAGGAGGGTTTATGGTGTGGGAACACAGAGCTTGTGTTGGGTTCAGCAATCATAGGCAACAATAGGCTTCGGGAGTGGTTATGGCTGAATAAGAGGATGACTATTTGTTCATTTCTGAGTGCTTTTTACAAACATCTAGTCTTATGAAAATCATAGAATTTATCCAGTCTCCCAAAAAAAAATGCATATATATTACTGCATATAAGCACTTATTGAATGTCACTGTCTCTGATTGATCTTAGCTGACAGCTAACCTCTGTAAACCTTTATCTGAAACCACCTTCCTTAAAGCTGGAAGCTCAAAATCACTTTTAGACACCAGCATTAGAAGGAACTTGCTGCCATGTGGTTTGCAAGTATTTATTTTAAGGACAACTCAGTGCCAAGCAATGATGTTTTTTACTACTTTGCCTGGCATGCAGTCAGAGAATGCATAAGGTCTGGAAATCTCAATCTGTATTAATGCCCATGTTCTAATCCTGATGTAAGCCACCATGTCACTTCCTCATGTACTGTTGTACCGTTGGCTTGGCAAAATTCAGCAAAATTGCCCTCGCATATGGCTTTGAATTATATAAGTATAAAGAGGAGGGTGATGAATTTTCTAACGTTTTTTTTATGTTTTCTGTGAGACTTTTTCAGTGTAATCATTGGATAACTCATGCAAGTGAGGCTCGCACAAAGAAACACAGGTCAGATGTGGAAATCCACAAGAGGTGTAGTCACACGCTGTCATCCAATTAGAACAAAGTGATCTCTGAGCAACAACTAATCAATTCACTTCGAGACACCTACTCACAAACAGAGCAGCCAGACTGCAATAGAGGGCTAAAATAAGAGTCTTTTGTTGTATAAAACAACTGCTAAAAAAAGGGCCGCTAGCAGGAAGAAAAATTATAAACTCTAATGTAACTTCAGCTAAAAGTGTCTTAGACTAGATGCACAGTCTATTTTTTGCATGTTATTGTGAATGTTTTATTGCTCGCACGGAGGTAAGGTAATATCACTACAGTTAGTTTTTATTATTTGGACAATAAAAAGCCTATAACAGAAGCTGAGTTAATAAACGCTGATCCATATGTTTTAACCTGTCCTACCTGTAGCGACATCGTTCAGCCTCTCGCTTAGATAATAGTCATTAGGGTTGAGGTACGGGAGCTGCTCCATGTACTGTTTAGGAATCAGGTACAGGACTTCCGCCACATGTCCATCCTCGATGATGGACATACGTTTTACCGAGCTCTTGCGTTTTACTCGGACGCGGTTGACACTTTGGCTGCGGCTGGAGCTGCACAGTTTGCTCAGGCTGTTGAGGTTGGGCACAGTAGGCATGGTGCCCTGCTCTCCTTCGACCGTCCCACAGAGAAGGGCGAAGCACTGCAGGTAGACGTCAGCCAGTGTTGGACTCAGACTCGCTCTGAAATACTTTCAGCCTTGGACATCGGGGGTGAGGGGTGTTCACAGAGGCACAGAAGCGAAACAAAGGAAGCTTGAAGGGTAAATTCAAAAGAACGCATCGTTAAACCTTGGCCTGGTTTCAAGAGCCGATGAACCGCCTTTGGTTAGGGTCCCTCCATCCATCACTTTTCAGGTGGCTTTAGGTAGCGTAGAGTAAGACGTAAGGAGACAAGCTTACAGTATGAGTGTCTTCAGCCCAACCAGCTTGGTGCCTTAAGCTGCTTAAGGCTGACGTCGAGCCACGATTATCTTCTGGGTGGGGTTTGATTTGTCTTTACGTTTTAAGTTCAATTACGCTGCTAAATAACAAGGTCCTTTTTTTAATCTTACATTAAGTTAGGTTCACACACAGAAAGAACAAATGGATCATTGTAGAGCATTACACTGACCCAAAGCATTCTTTCAAGGTTGGATTGCCTTGGGAGTCTGCCAGTCCCTTACAAGGTCAACAACCAGCAAGGTCGTTCCAGCAGGCAAAAACGCACAAATTCACTGTTCCTCATCAGCAGGATCAATAACATCTAAAGATCCTGTGAATACATTAGTGTTAAACTTGAAATGCAGACAAGTTATCCCTCCGTTAGCATTGAAATTGACGGCTACATCAATAGGATTTTGCTAAGTTGCAACGCAGTAAGAACACATGTTCTGGGTTTGAGTTAAATTTGCTTCTGCAAAGACTTGCACAATGTCATTCATTCTTGGCTCATTTCCTCCAGCCAAGAATCCATTCACATTCCTTGGAAATCTAAGTTTTTCATGAGGTAAAATCCACTGACAATAACCCACTAATGCTTTAAACCAACTGAAAATATGATAGTTTTGTTGACACAGAGTTGCTAGGAAATTGCTACGTAGTCACCAAACATATTTCAACATAATATCAACTAAGTGCAATAAAACAGAAAACTCCCTCCTGACATCTTAATTCTATCAAGCAGATAAGAGTAAATGAAACATGTCACGAAAGAATTAAACCAGAGTAGCGCACACTTGATGAAAAGCATAGCAGACAGTGACAAAGCACAAAATTTCCTTTTAGTCTGGAGATGCCCGGCTTGGCCTGCACTTCAAATTTAATGAATTTCCTCTTTGTCTGAGAGGGTGCACAGATAGGATATCTGGAGGTAGACTGGCTGCGTATAGTGCTATTACCATCAGGTACTTATCTAATTTTACTTCCTCTGGAGTCTTCTTGCAACCACACCTTCACTCAGGCAGTTAGACTTTCATTACAAGCAAAAATAAAAGTGTGACAGTGAAAGAACATGTACAGTCTTACACCCACACACGAGGACACATGTACCTGAGAGTAGCTGAGGACATAGTACTCTGCTGCAATGTGGCACTGCCCTCCAATCGTCATCCAGTCTGTGGTATGTTTGCCACAACTACCCACACACTCGCAACTCAACACGCTTAGAAAAACAAGACTGCTGTCCCTGCGCAGCTGAAAATCAGTAGAGCACATAAAATGCATCACACACATTCGCACAGCCTCTGCTGTTTCTCCATCCTTATCAACGCATAACAAACACCCCCCCTCTCTTACCATCTAGTCCGAAACAGGAGGTGATTTTTTGGGCGTAGTTGCAGAGCCCATCGTAGCCAGGCTGCTGCCTCACTGTATTCCTCTCCCCCATCTCTACACACTCCCACACACACCGTCCCGTCCGGCAGTGCTTTCACTCCTTCCACTGCTCATCAATTATTCAGGCTTTTGCCAGGACACATGCATGCGCGCGCACGCCGACCCTCGGAATTCGCACGTACAGTACATAAACACACAAACACACTGGGAGAGAGAAAAGTGCTGAGGCAGAGGGTCGTGCCGTTGCAGCGTGAGCAGCCCTCTCCGATGGTCGGATGAGAAGGAGACATCAGATTGGGTTACTGCAGAACGGAGCCGTGCCTCCTTTTTCATCCACCACTGATCATCAAGATAACACTGCACCGAGACAGGTACGCTGTGCAGGATGTGCAAACTGGTCAAGGAAAGGGCGGGGCAAAGCAGGAAGTGGAGGAAAATCACAGATGCACTAAGGTTTATGAGGCACACTTTCTTTGTTCATAGTAACTTGAAGTCCTGCATAATGAAATTACTTTCAGGACAAATTAAGTTACCTATAATTTTTCAGGCCCACAAAATTCTTGTGACTTTCATTAGTGCACATGCACATAAACAGCATGTAATAAAACGTACAACTGAGTTTGCAAGTTACAAAAATACTTTGGAAAACAGGACGGCATTTCTTCACAGTGATAGTGATGAAAGAACAAAAACATTACCTCAGGCATGGGCGAAACTTCCCTTAACACCATGCCTTTGCTAGGAAAATGGGGGAAAAGTGCGGTGATTTATTGAAACATGTGTACGCATATATGGAAATAAAGTAAATGAGAAAAACAAAGAATTGGTACAATTTTAAAGAGCTTGAAATATGATCTCCTTTGTTCTCACACAGCCTGAACTCACTTACACTACAAAAAATAATTTTGTTACATAAGTAGACTGTAAAATGTTATATTTAATGGAATCTGGTCAAATTAAATTTACTTGATTGGTTTATACCAGGCACATTTTCCTCAATGATTAATTTTATTTGATTGATTGATTTAAATAAAAAAGCTTTGATTTTGATTTCAGTTGCATTTTACTCAAAATTATTGCTACATGTTTACTGAAGGCAAAGAATACTTTTTTTAGGAAGCATTCTTCTAATTTATTTAAGTAATCTTCAGGATTACGTGACTGGAGGCCAGTCCATGACTGATAGTGTTCCACTGTGTTTCTATCCAGGTACGCTTTTACTGCATTGGCACTTTGTTTATGATGGATCAGACAGTTTCCATGGTATGGTGGATCAAAATCAAAATGTTATTTTTCTGCTTTCATAATTCCATCAAATTTGGACAAAATCCCCAACACCACTGGCTGGAATGTAGCCCCAAACATGATATAACCTCCCCTGTGTTTTAGAGACTCGTTGCTGTACCTCACTCCCAACATCTGTACATATGATGTAACAATGATTTGAACCAAAAATGTTCAAATTTGACCTGTTGCCACTAATTTCCAGTGCAGCTTTTGCATATTTGGCACACCTCAGGCTTTTCTCCCTGTTCCCCTTTCTTTAAAATGGCTTTTTGGCCGTGACAATTCAACTGAGATCATTTCTGTTGAGGCAGCAGATTAATCAGCTGAAGGGCCAGATGTATGTCTCTGGTCCTGCGTCAGCTTTTTGCTGGATTTTTTCTGATACTCTTCATCGGTCGTAGATAGCTTTGTAGGCCTACCATTTCTTCTTTTATGCTCCATTTGTCCAGCTGCCTCAAATTTTTTTTACGGAAACAATACTTTTTTTCAGCTAATATCATTCGCTGTAGCATTTTTCATAGATTCAGCAAGTTTTCTGTTATGTGTAGAAACAACATTGAATCTTTGCCATAAGTTAAGTGCATCTTTTATGCCTGGATGATTCACAGGTCAGTGTTAATAACTGCTTTATATTCTAGGGTCAATACAAAGCGTCTTGAGGTGACTGTTGCTGTGATTTGGCGCTATATAAATAAAACTGAACTGAAATGAATTGAATTAAAGTTTTAAGAGGTTTAATAAAAAAATTTTTTTAAAAAACACATTTGTCTGAAAATGTTCAGGTACAAGGACTGAGTGAAAACACACTCAGTGTCTAAAGAAAAACTTTCTTTGGACATTGGTTTCCTGAGAAAGTCTGGAGAACTATTACTCAAGACCACTTTGAAAAAGTGAGAGGACAGTCTGGCTCCTTAGAAGCAAAATATGAAGAAATGAGGGGTGGCCAAAACGTTTCCACAGTTAAATACATCCATAACTTTTTCACAAATCCCGCTAACATACTAACTAAAACGATCATTTAATCTGCTTGGTGGGTGTAATTAGACATTTAATTACATCCAACTGAAAAATTCTTTAGGAAAAAAGCACATATGAAGGATATTTTCAACACAATTTAAAGCTCTACAAAGCAGGAAACCACATATAAAATGCCAGCCTATACGACACCCGGGGTGTAGCTGAAAACATCATAGCCCCACATATTAAAGCTCAATAGTCCAACATGTTGTAAAGTAGCAAAGAACTGACAGCAAATATCCAGCACAAAAAAGTGATTATGCTAAGTAGCATAGCTGCTAGTTCGTTTCTTTTTTTACTTGATTTTTCCAATAATGTACTGTCGGTGGAGAAATTTGATATGCTCATCTCTCAAATACCACCACAATGTGACCTTGAACAATGCACTTAAGCCCCATTTGCTCTGGCTGAACTGCTCAATGGCCATTAATAGCAGACGCACACAGAGCAGCTCATAGGTACGACTGACCAGGATAATGGTTTTATGAAAAATAAATAAAAATTGAGTTAAGAGATTCTAGACAAAAGCAAAAGAGAGGACAGGAAATACGATGAGACTCAAAAGCCCAGAGAGAGCAGCACGCCCGCGAGGGTTAAGGTGGGGTGACTAATGGAAGGGCATCGCTACTACTGAGGTAAAAGCCGATGGCCTTGTGCTGATAACGGGGTGGGCGACTTCAAGGCTGAGAGCACAATAATAGCTTATACTCTCTGGACCACTGAAGGAGAGGCCCGTGATCATAAAGGGACACTGGCAGGAGAAAGTGTAGTAATTTGTGATGATTTTAAACTTCCTTTTTGCTCTTGGATGAAAATCAATCACCAAACGTGCTTCAGTTCTTTCCTGTATACAGTGAAATATTGATAATGACACCACTAGAGGTCTAAAACATGAACCGGGCAGACCATTAGACACTTCGTATTGACATCTCGAACATAAATCTCGAAGGAGAGTGGTCATTAGTTTAAATTACACACAATAGGGAACTGCAAGCAGCTGTTACAGTATTGCAGATTAGATTTTTAAAAATACTGTTAAAATTACTCTATATATATTGTGTCATAAGACATATGAAAAGTAACAAATTCTCACAACTGAGAAACTGGAAATTTTTAGCTTTTTGCTTGAAAAGTGACTTTGCTGAAAGCGTTTAGCAAAATAGTTGCAAATAGTTTTCTGAAAAATTAGATAACACTTAAAATATGGCAAAAAAAATCTGTGGAAATATATTCTGATAGGCCTCAAGATATTGAAACATACGTGCAGATTCTCTACAAAGTAAAGAAAAAGAACGCAATCATATTATGATAGCTAACCATACCAATAATGGCATGTCACGTGATTTGATACAAACTTGTTACAAAGTAAAGAAATTTGTGGTTTGTCGGTGTTTTGTTTTTTTTGCTGTGATAATACTTCTTGGCAATAATTCTATTTAGTTTTCCTTACATGTTGCCACATTTGTAAGAAAAATGCATTTGGGCAGCACCCATTAAAAATTTGCCAAACAGATGTCTGCCATTGACTCTTGTTTGGTATCGTTTATTGGATTGGATGATTGAAGTCTGAAGAAACAAGACAAACCCACCATTTAACAATTTATTCATCTAACAAACAGAGCCCTCTGCAGCATGTTGAGGAACCATGCAGAGCCACAACAGCCTGGCATCACCTCCTCATGGCTGGTCACACAGTCCTGTGGGATGGTGTCTTATTTTTCAACCGGCTTTTGTCACAAGTCAGCCAGTGTGGTTGTGTTGGTCACTCTGACATGAACAGCACGCCTATGCTGATCAAACAAGTGTTCAGTGGCCACTTCATTTTCAACTCCCAAATTCTGGTCGTGGTCTCTTATAAACCCCGCTTTGTGTGATGTGCATTATAATCTTGGAGGATAGAGTTCTCTAGAAATATGGTATTGTCCACTGGTTGCAGAATCTCGTCATCACCATCATACAGTACTTGGCCTTCCATTTGGAAATGGTACCAGGGCTCACCTGCTGCAACTTAGCTTTGCAGATGACGCAAGCCCTAACCAGATCTGTCAAACATGGCCTGTTTGGAGCAGACAACAACTGACCGCTCTACCAGGGTCCAAGCTCGCATGTGCAAGAGTCAAAAGGAGAATAAGCTGTTTGCCACTGACAAAGTGGCAAATTTTACATCAACTCTGCTGTTTCAACCCACAAATGCATTTTCCTTATAAATTGGAAGCATTTAAGGAGAAATAAACAGGCTTTCCAGGGGTATCAGGATTTTTTGCCAAGAAAGATTGTTACAACAAAAGAATAATCGTGTGTATTGTTTTATACTATCAAACATGTAATGTCAGATGACTTGATGTGACATACTGATGAAAAAGCTCTTGTTTGTGCCTGATTTATCCACATATTAGTAACCTCATGTTTGTCTAAACAGCACGGAGATGACTGGCATATACAACCATAGGATGTAGGATGCAATTAATTCCCAGGAATGGTGATTGGCTGTTTGCAGGAGCTTAAGTGTGCTAATCACATCTATGTACCACAGGGGCACTTTTTAAGCAGTGGGCTCTTAGCTTCATCGATCTCCACCAGCAGATACAGTAGTCCACATCGGTAATGGGAGGGAGTTCAAAGCCTTCTTGCTATACAAGGCTCTGTCATATAGAGTCTGGAGGGGAGATATCTGCTGAATAGTCAGCTTCTTTAGAAAAAAAAACAAAAAACGATGCTGTTTTACCCACTAAATGGATCAGACTGATCATAATGAACCAAACTACAGATTTAATATGATAACCCTGATGCCATGTTTAGCTTTTTATTCAGCTCTGGTCAGTCAGACCATCTGATCACAGCTATAGCAGGAACAGCTGGATGCTGTGCCTGAGCGCAAGGTCACCTGACAGAAATCCAAGACAGCACAAAAGCCTGTGGAAACAAGCTCCTCTTATCCACCTGCCTGAACTGTTTGCTCATACTCAGCCAAAAAATGTCAATCTTGCAAAAACATCTGGACAACTCAGACTGCAAGGAATTATAGTTTGTATTTAGCATGCATTTTCTAAAATAATAATAATAAAATAAATAAAAGGTACTTTCTATCACCTGATCTCACCGGTTAATCCTTACCAAATGATGATTATCAAACGCCTGCTGTTGACTGACTATTCTCCACCAACAGCCAGCAGGTTTGAACTAATGACACGCACCTCCCTGATTAAAGGAGCAATCACAGAGCAATCACAGAGCTGCTTGTCATTTTTTAAGGCTTAGATCTATCTTTAGGTTTTATGGAGAGCAACGAAGTAAGTTGTAGGCTATTAAAAAAAAGAAAAAAGGGAGAAAGACTGCAGCGGTGGAAGCTGTAGTTTCAGCTATGCACCGGTGTAACCTACTTACAATATCAGTGTCATTACCGCAGCCCGATCCTCCGTAAGACGGTGCAGCGGGACTCCCTTCTCCATCTCACCCATCCTCGAACCGAGATCCCCTCCTCCTCCACCACCTCCTCCAACATCAAGAGACTTTCCCCCCTCTGTATGTACTGTTATGAAGGCTTCTGCGGCAAAAGATACTCACCTCTAGCAGACATGCCCGGTAGGTAGAGTCTCTTCTTTCTTTGCCGAAATGAACGGGAGAAGATGGCCCGGTGCAGCTGTGCAGAAGGTTGACAGTGGGATATTTCTGATGCTTTAAGTTTGAGCCTGTCATTTATTGGGATTGAGCGCAAGGACACACATACAGCCTGCGATTTGGTGGACTAGACTAGAACGAGCGGTGAAGAGGCACTTTCCAGCGACAGGGCGTGTCCTGGATCAGGCAGCATCCCTTTTCCCCCCCTCTCTTATTTTCCAACAAGTTTGTGCCCATATTTGAACCTAATATCACGGAATTATTAAGGAATAAATTAAATCATGCTTGAAATTCCTTGCCTGCAGCTGCTGTCGGCTCACCTAAACGTTAAACCGGGTATAGCCTACTTTCTGCCGGGGATGACTGTGCTGTTCTGGACGTGAGTTGGTCTAAATCATAAAGTTGACAGCACTCAGGAGATGTGACTGTTGTTTCCCCCCCTGTTTTCCCATTAATATGACTACTTCTCTGGCAAACTCCTCCCTCACGTGACCTCCTAAACTTTACTCTTAAAGTGACACTTTAAGCAAGCATATAAACTCTGTCCTGCAGCGGAAAAAACGCCTAATTTCAGATGGGAAATCAGTGCATTATCAGGGAGAGTATTTATAGTTATTAATTAACACTTCACTTGAGCTTATCGGTGGCTAAACCTGTGCCACTGAATATATGAAGCGAACATGTTTAACTGAATGTTGATCTCGGTTTGTTATTGAATTTATTGGTTTATAACTCAATTAGTATGCCTTGATAGTTGTCAACCATCAGAAGGGCTTGTTTAGTGCTCTCACGCCCCCTGGTGGTTGTCTCCATAACAAGCGTTTGGCGAAGGAAGTGCCACCGTGTCCAAAGTGAGCCTACGTTAACTCTCTGTAGACGTCTTGTTTACAGTACCTGTGCCAGGCCTGTAAAGTCCTGTTGTCGACAACGTGCTACGTGTTTTATTGCTTACATTTTTTTCTTTCGTTACAAGGGTCATTGTATGAAACCTCCAATCTGGATCGAGGTAGTAGCAATAGGAAGAAGAAGATAGAGGAATTCTCTAGGTCTTCTCGAGAGAAACTAGTCCAGTCGAAGAACAAAATGTTCTCCAAATTTACGTCCATTCTCCAGCACGCTGTAGAAGCGGTAAGTTTTTAACCGATGTTGATTTTATTTGTTGCCTGGCTTTTGTGTTACGTCTTTCTTTTGTTTTCCAGACACCATATATCACTACGCCAAACAAGGCTATCGTAGCTAATTGTTAAGCTAACCAATTAGCTTCGGCTAACGTTAGCGCTTTGTGTTTTTGTTGTCAGTTTGCTCATTCTGGTTACCTATGAATGTGCCTGAGTATGTGCCATGACAAAGTACTAAGTAGCCTTTTTTGTAATTGCAGCATGTCATCTGTCTGCATATAGCTTGGTAAACTGAGCTTGATAGATGCCGAGTTAGCTTATAATACCACCGAGATGCTAAGCTAACATTGTAGCTAGCTATCCCGTTTCAAACAGAAGGCTCTCGTCT
Organism: Maylandia zebra; assembly: GCF_041146795.1. NCBI lineage: Eukaryota > Metazoa > Chordata > Actinopteri > Cichliformes > Cichlidae > Maylandia > Maylandia zebra. The sequence continues at coordinate 25,342,580 of NC_135179.1, read as the reverse complement.
TCAGGAGTGGTGTCAGAATAATTGGGTAACCGTGTTTGATATTGCGCAAACGCCTTAACGTTAATACCAAAGGGAACATGTGTGAGTTGTCCTCCTCAGCAGTATTTAAGAACTCAGTATTAGCATGCTATCACGCCAGGCAGACAACTAGCTAGAAACCAGTAATAACGTGTCTCAGCTCTGTTTTCCAGCTGTTTGAAACCACGCACAATACAGGCAACTCAAAGTGAATAACTCTGACTTCAAATGCGGTCAGACTATCAATCCACTTCTAAATAGCACTTACTGAGTAAACGTCCAAAATCAACTTACAACTCTGGGACATACTGTTATATTTGTTTATGTATTTTAAGTAGATTTCAAATAGTAAAACTCTCATGTTACCTGACAACGAAATCGTTTACGCCATTATAAATGTTTTTGCAAACTGCTGGGCTTGAAATGCGATCACATCACAATCAAGGTGTCTTGTAGCTGCACATGAGAACCATTTAGCACGAGAATATATTAATGTCTCTGTTTGAAAGTGAGTGATATATGTAGAAATGTAATTATAATCATTAGTCTCTCGATTATCATAAGCTCATCTTTTCAAAATTTCTTTTTCAGCTTGCCCCTTCGCTGCCATTACAGGAAGACTTTGTCTATCACTGGAAGGCCATTACACATTATTACATTGAGACTTCTGGTAAGGACTGTCTGAAACAATAAGTTAGAATCTATATCTTGACATCCACACAGATTCATGTAGTGATTTTTTTTTTTTTTTTTGGGGGGGGGGGTAATCTTGTCACAAGTAGCTTTGTTTGGTTTTGCCTGATGTTCTTATTTTTGATGCTGTCATTTACTGCACCAATCTAATATCGGTGCGCATGTTAGAAGCTCCCCACTCTGTGAAAAGAAGATTAAATGGAAAAACTTTACTGTGCAGTCAAATGTAATATTGGCTGCCATCAAAATGAACTAATACTGTCCACACCACTGTCCACAATTGATGATCAAACTTTCCTAATTATGCAGTGTGTCAGAAAGATGACTGACATATTTTATAAATGTAACTACAAATGTGTTATGTTGTTACTAGCTGTGCTTCTGTATGTGAACAAAAAATGTGAAAAACAAATGAAGCTGTTGCATGGACTGCTAAAGATTGGTAAGGCATTTTCCCCTCATGTTTTTAATATTTCTCATATCTTTCTATGAATTTGCTTGTTAGATGACAAAGCGCCAGTTACAGACACCAACATCCCATCCCACCTGGAACAGATGCTGGACATCCTGACCCAGGAGGAAGCCGAAAGGGAGTCTGGAGAGACAGGACCCTGCATGGAGTATCTCTTACACCATAAGATCCTGGAGACTCTCTACACCTTGGGCAAGGCAGATGTAAGGCACTCATGCTTTTGCTGACTACATACAGGAAAGTAAACATAGAGTCCTAATATTGACACTATGACTATTTTTGTTATAATGAGTTGATGATTGTAATTCTCTCACTGATAAATTAAAAAACTTCAGCGAGAAAGTAGCAGGAAATGTACAGGTGGAGTTGAAAGTACAGGCCAGTTAAAATAGTTGATGGCTGCGTTAGCACAGCATTTGGCTACATTTCTAGTGAGGTGGAGGCCAGGTTATGTTGAAGGGTTTCAAAGGTGTTTGCTGTTACGAAATAGCTGTGGTAAAGATATGCTGCTAAACTATAAATATCCAGTTATTTTGGTTGTTCAATAGTCTGTTTGATTATTGTTCCTAAATATATGATAAGCAGTTTTTTTTCTCTTCACTTAAAAAAAAAAAATCTAAGCTTAAGGATTTTTTCACTTTCCAGCTCTAACGATTAGTCTATAAACATTGAAGAGTGCAAAGGACAATTTGCAAGGCTTTAGTTGCTGGAGGTGAACATAAAACTCCCGAAAATTGCAGAGCAAGTTTCATGTCCTTCATTCAGACTGACATGTTGTTGTTGTAAAATACAAATTTACAGTAAATCCTTACTGCCGTGAAGACAGTGTCAGTGACTGGTCAGATTAACAAGAAACAACTGTCACAATATAGACGCCCATTTAAGTAACCTGACTGTCAAAACTAGTGTGCAGCACATAAATAGGCCTGTTCTGTCAGTGTTGTGTCAACGTCTGAATGAAGCTGTGGGAAACAGTCAAGGTTAAAGCTTTCTGTGTCTGGATGTCATTATGCTGTCACTGTCACAGACTGATGGAGCCAGAATTGGTCTGTTTTCTATGTGTGTAAATAGCAGTATTGTTGAATAGCAAGGTTGTGATTTAAACTGTGAGCACTGGGTCTATGGAGGTTGGTGTAGGCTGACACTTTCTGTCACGAGTAGTAACAGTAAATACAAAAACTGTCACTGGCATCATGAAGTTCAATAAATGGTGTTTTCCCACCAGTGTCCTCCTGGAATGAAGCAGCAGGTGCTCACCTTCTACACAAAGCTGCTGGCACATATTCGACAGCCCCTCCTGCCACACATCAACGTCCACAGACCTGTACAGGTGAGAAGTGCTGCAGTCTGGATTTCCTAAAAATATTCTGCTAACTGACACATTGTGTAACTTGCTTGGATCTTGTTTTGTGACTGTGACGTGACCCTGTCAGAAACTGATCCGTCTGTGCGGTGAGGTGCTTGCTGCTCCTACAGAAAATGAAGAGATCCAGTTCCTTTGTATAGTCTGTGCCAAACTGAAGCAGGACCCTTATCTCGTCAACTTCTTCTTAGAGGTAGGCTGCTAGGGCACCAGAGATCTGCACAATTGGGGAAATATTTCACAAGCAAATATTTCTTCTTTTTTTTTTTTAAGCACATCATTCAGAGAGTATGTCTTATCCTTGACGTTGTTTGTTAGAATAAGTCAAAGAGACCTGAGATAAAGAGCCCTGTGGCAACAGAAGGGGGGAAGGAAAACGCCTTGTCTCCAGACACTGGTCAGTTTCTGGCACAGGAACAAGCTGACCACCAAGATGAACCACAGGCTGCAGCTGCTGTCTCCACATCCAGTCCAACAAGTAACAATAACAGCAACAACTACAATCTGGTCACCTCCCTGCTCAACCTCACAAAGAGTCCTGTAAGTGTTCCCTGTATGAAGATGATTTATTTATGTATGTAAAGTCTTTCTCTTTTGAAGCTCTCAATTTGAAATCATGAGCTGTGTCATATATTTTTCCTGTCCACAGGATGGCAGGATTGTGGTGAAGGCTTGTGAGGGCCTGATGCTGCTGGTCAGTTTACCAGAGCCTGCTGCTGCCAAGTGTTTGACTGAAAACACAGAGCTCTGTGAGCTTCTCACCGACAGGCTGGTCTCCTTTTATAAAGCCCTGCCACAGTCCATGGACCCCTTGGACATTGAGACTGTAGAGTCGGTCAACTGGGGGTAAATTTCTCAGTAAAACTTCATACTAAATAAAGTGACTCATAAATACTTATCTGCAGATCTGATTATTCCTGAAATAGTGTGCTCTGCTGAATACTATTTTTAGTGGTTTTATTATTTGATTTATTTGAATCCGTCCTTTAATACCTGTATTTTTTCTTCTCCCTCCTTTAGTCTAGATGTATATAACCTGAAGGAGGATGCTGCTGTCTTCACAGGGAAGAGGGCTCTCATCTCCTTCTTGTCCTGGCTTGATTACTGTGATCAGCTCATCAAGGAAGCACAGAAGGTTCTTACCCAGTGCTGACTCACTGTATTTTGATGACTCATATCATGAACAGACAGAATAAAAGAGTCTTTCCAAGGAAGTTTTTTTTTTTTTTTTTAATAAATTAAATACACAAAAGGCTGAACAACATTTTTTTGTCTTGTCTTCACTGTCTTGCAGTCAGCAGCTGCAGTGATGGCAAAAGCAGTGAGAGAAAGATTCTTTGTTTCTGTGATGGAACCACAGCTTATGCAGACGTGAGGCCCTCTTTGAAACATCAATCATCATGTTTGTGGTCCTGTCAGTGTGCTACAGGCGTTGTCATGACTGCTGCTGTGGGTTTGTGCATTCATGTAGGTCTGAGGTTGGCATCCTGACCTCGACAGCTCTGCTGAACAGAATCATAAGGCAGGTGACATCGGAGGCTCTGCTGCAGGAGATGGTTTACTTCCTGCTGGGAGAGGAGAGAGAACCCGAGACTTCAGCTACAATCGCTCAGAATCCACTTAGACACAGACTCATCGAGCACTGTGATCACCTGTCAGATGAGGTTATTATACTGCATGCATCTTTACCACTATTTATTTCTGCAAACCCAACTCATTCAGGCCTTAATATTACACTTTTTTTTATACTGAATTGTAGCTAATATCTTTAAAAAGCATAAATGGCCATCTGCCTTTCAAGGACTCTGAGTTCCAGCGAAACATATGATTAACCCAAAGCCCATGAATTTTAATTAGTATCTGTAAGAGCCATTGTAGTCTTTTTCATCAAACAAAAGGCAGCTGAATCATCTGTTTGATTCTTCAGCAGTCGCTGCCTACTTTTCTGTTAGTGAGAAAACACTTAACTAGCTTAACTGCTTTTGCACTCTTTGCACTTATTGAATGAGAAGAGCCTTACTCCTTTCTTTATCCCACCTCAGATCAGCATCATGACCCTGCGGCTATTTGAGCAGTTAATCCAGAAGCCCAACCAGCACATCCTCCACAACTTGGTGCTGCGCAGCCTGGAGGAGAGGAATTACCTGGAGAATAAACCACAGGAAGAGCGGGAGCCGCTCGAAAATGGCCAGCCTCATGATGCTGTGTAAGGACCCCCTTATGACCTTTAACCTCCCCTGAGCTGCTGGAAGTTGAAGATCCTCTGCACAAATGCAACAATTTTGAAATAAAACCAATGCATGAAGTAGCTGTGTTTTCAAGATATCTTATTACTTCTCATGCATAATTAGTGTGTGTTTTAATTGGTCAAATTCCTCTGAGCCTTGATTATGTAGGCTCACAAAAATGCAACTCGGCTAATTATTTACATAAATCAAGGCTGTGTGAGACTGAAACATAATGAGAAATAATTTGCATGTTTCTTCTTGTGCACAGTAATGAAAATCTCAATTAAGACGAACTCTCATAAGAGCTTCTTTCACTTGGTAATTGATTGTTTTTCATTCAGTAGCATTCAGTTGCTTGATGCATTAGTGTTATAATATATTTTCTCAAATAATCAATTTGAAGCCTTGAAGGACATACAAAGCTCCAAGCTGCCACAGACACACAAAGGGCCATAAAATACTGTGATGCAGATGTGGGTTTTCTCAAATGCGCAGGGATCTGAGGCAAATCACTTTATGAATAAATGTTTTCTCTACAGAGATCTTGAGGAGGATCCACTGTTTGGTGATGACCTTTCTCCAGAGAGGAAGCTGTCTGGGTCTGACTGGCTCAGCACTTCTCCACCACAAAGTCCTGACCATTCAAAGTCTGAGGGGAAAACAGAAGTCCACAAGATCGTGAACAGGTGCGCAGTTTGTTCATGGTGATGCACCGTGCATCGCTCAGCTCAGCTCAGTTCTCACTGTTAAACTCTGTCACCTGCAGTTTCCTGTGTCTGGTCCCCGATGAGGCCAAGTCATCATATCACGTTGAAGGCACAGGATACGACACCTACCTCAGAGATGCACACAGACAGGTGAGAGTGCTGTAGGTTACTGTAAAGCTTGTGACACACTGGACAACAAATAGAGAAAAATCTGTCACAGTGCTCTCTGGGACTGTTTTGATCCCCTGACAGTGCTGCAGCAGCTCATTCTGTATTGCTGCTTATTATTTTTCTTCATTGTTATTCTCAGTTCAGGGACTATTGTGGCATCTGCCAGCGGTGGGATTGGAGGGGAAATCCAAAGCCTTTTGAGAAGTGTAACTTGGACATCCCGTTCTTTGAGGGCCACTTCCTTAAGGTTCTCTTCGACAGGATGGGTCGCATCCTAGATCAAGTGAGTGTAATCTGTACTGCAGTATTTTCATAATTCAGATCAAGTGCTTGCTGTAGTGTTGATATATGCATTAATTCCTTCTTACTCCTCCGTTCCAGTAAAGCAAGAGAAGGTTAAAAAAAAAAAAAGTTCAACTTTAGTTCTAATTAAATAAGTAGTGTAAATACAGCTGTCGAGTGAGATCCACACAAATTAAAATGAAACTAGTTGATTATTCAAACTGATTTAATGTTCCCACACTTCCAACAGTTATTAGATTTGCTGCTGTCAGAAAAAAATGAAACACTGCTGCTTGCAGTTTACTGTGAGTGATGCCTCTCATGTTGGGCTTACAGAGATTACAGAGATTTTCTATTTTGTTTGCTTAATAATGACCACTGAAAGCCAGAACTTTACGGTCATTGTGAAGATGACTAATAAAGATTCAAAGGAAATATTCACTCTTTGGAACATGGGTTTGTTTCAAATTAACACGGCCCTTCTGCTCACCAGTGTCCAATTTACATTAAACTTTTAATAATATGAAATTGTAGCGTCACTTTAAATACTTTTCATGATATGTAATTTTGTTTATTTTCAAAAATGGTCTGTCGACCCACTTTGAGAAAAAATATTAAAGACAAAATCATGATAATTTCCTTGCCCTTTCTTACCATCAGAATTAATCAGAATCTGTAATCTGGCACAGATACATTAAAAAGATGTCAGATAATTGACTAGTAAAAATATGAAACAAAATCTTATATTTGAGTACACACCGATAAAAAACTTCACAGTGCAAAAGACAACTAGTGAAAAATTCTCTGTGATATATAGTTGAATTTCACACTGTAAAATAAAGCGTGCACTTGAGTTTCAACAGCAAATTCTGAGTTATAAAAATGAATAAAACGTGATTTTCATGCTGGGTTGAGCAAATATAACAAGCTGTACCACAGAAACAACAATAAAATAAATTAGCTTCACATATCAAATACTTTTGAAGATTTAAAAGTTTACAGCACGTCGTATATATGTTCGGACCTAAAACTGTGACATTGTTGTTGCGAATCGGAGATGCTCAAGCAGAACATGAATGAACAGAATGACTCAAGTAGAGTTTGGAGCGTATTTAGGAAATCAAAACTAAAAGCTGTCAGTCAGTCGGTTACGTAAATAAACTCTCACTTTGTGTTGTTTTCATGTTACTTATTGTGAAGGAAAATTTTCAAAACTCTCGATCAGATCATTTTAATTTATTTAAATCTTCTTGCCTCTCTGTCCTCCAGCCCTATGATGTCAACCTGCAGGTGACTGCCGTGCTGTCCAAACTGTCTTTGTTGCCACACCCTCACTTGAATGAATACCTGCTGGACCCCTATATCAACCTGGCCCCTGGATGCAGGTCCCTGTTCTCTGTCATCGTCAGGGTAAGGTGCCCATCTTGATTGTGCTACAGCTGCAACTTGCAATCTTGTTTCCTTTTAAAGTAGTTGACCAGGATGTGACCGCTCGAGTCATTTGTTGTCTTCAAAGGAATTTTGATGCACAAGACGGCGATTAGATGGACTCGGTCTGCTGTCACTTTGGGAATTAATGGGATTGAGTCGGCAATTACATGCAATCTGTTTGTGAAAATACGATGATTAACTGCGATTAATCGGTGAAAATATTTCTCAAATATTGACATAGTTGCTGCAAAATCACAAAGATGTTTGGCAAAATTGCTTTTATAAACATAACCAGTTGGAAACCAGTTCAGTCGAGTCCCCTATTGCAAGGAGGCATGTCTCAGATGAGAGGATTGTTGGAAACATGTTGTCAGTCTGTCTGGGAGTGACTGGACTCAGCTCGAGTCAGATTGTTTGGAGACAGTTTGCCTCCCAGTAGTTGCCCTGTACAAAAAATAAAAAGTGGTCACTGCAGCTGCTTGGAGTTGGACCCCAAATGCAAAACGATTTCAGTGCAACCCCTGGGCAACTAGCAATGTTTCTGGTTGCAAGGAGGTAGCTGTCCTCTTTTCATTCTAGTGTGACTGATCCATTAGAGTGTAATTATCTTATCCATCATTGATAGGAGACACTTCGTTGCCCAGAGCTCAAAGCCCAACTTTAATTTGTGTGCTGGGAGATTTATTACTTTTCTTGATTGATTAGTGCTGCTGCGTGCCATTTTGAATCTGGCTTCATGGTAATCTTGCTCACCCTGCTTCTTACCGGCTACAACACCAACTCGTTTTATTGTGGGAGTCAGTTCAAATCCATGAAATCTGAAGTGGAACACAATGTAAAAGTAGTTTTAGATAGTAGTAGATGTGATTTACTGCTGTTGCTCAAATTAGCTGCTGTGTTTTTGTAATTGCTCTGCATTCGTGTGTGTGTGTGTGTGTGTGTGTGTGTGTGTGTGTGTGTGTGTGTGTTAGGTGGTTGGAGATCTCATGTTGAGGATTCACCGTATCCCAGACTTCACACCCAAACTCTTGCTTGTGAGGAAGAGATTATTAGGCATGGAGCCAGAGGGCATCACGTACGTACTTCCACATGATTCTGGGTCGTATGTTCTGAGGTGACTTTCAGGGGATATTCTCACCTTTCTGTTTGCCCTCCCTTTAGTATCGACCACATGACCTTGCTGGAGGGGGTGATTGTGCTGGAGGAGTTCTGCAAAGAGTTGGCAGCCATCGCCTTCGTCAAATACCACGCAGCTGCCTCGTCCTCGCCGTAATCGTCCTGCTGTTCGTCCATCTGCCTCGACCGGGCAGACAGGTCAGGATGGAACTGGGCTATTGGAGGTGCCGTAGTACCGGTGGCACAGGGTCGGCAAAATATTACCACTAACTGTTCATCTCTGTCAGACTGTTAAAGCCCACACCGACGGGTGTCATCACTCCCCTTCCTCTGACCTCTCGGGCTTCACTATAAAACTGTCTCAGTCTTGTTTTTGAGCACAGACAGACACTGTCCAGCCAGCAGAGGAATAAGAGGAGGAGAGAGGTTGGGGTGCAGAGAAATGTTCACTGGACTCTTTTGAGCCTCTGCAAATTTTCTCACAGCCCCATCCTTCCATCTTTGTTTTTCACCTGCCAAAAGATGACAGCCCTGTAATTTACTACATCAAGGAGGAAAGATGTTTGTGTATTTATTTTCTGTCCCATTACCACCCATCTGTAAATGTCATTGCCTTAGTGTGGACTCACACCTTTCAGTTAAAGAAAACTGTTTCCTTTTGAAACATTTTTTTTAATCTTTACCCCTCACATCGTTGTCTGTTTGAAGACAAGCAGAATCATCACGTGCGTATATGTACCTGTAGTTACATCTAAAGAGCTGTAGTGTTTGAAGATGCTGCGCTCGTGTTTTAAATGCCAAGTCATCGTATTTATTTGTCTGCTTTCAGGTTGCCTTTTTTTTAACTAATGTAAACAGTCTGTGTAATGACTGACTGAGAGGATCCTCTTTAGTGTTCATTTTCTTTCCTCAGTTTGTAAGTGCTTCGCTCTGAAAGCTCATCTGTAATCACCGTCATCCAAAGATATCACCATCCGTCGCTTTTTGTTAAATGAAAATGGTGAATTTGCAAATTCTGCCAATTTGCACATGGACCTTCATTGCACTTGTTACATTATAAGTTCATTGGTTTGTCGAGACGTCTTTGTGCAGACTGCGTATCCAGTGTTGGAATTTTCATACACCAGTGTTTGATATATTTTAAGACATGCTTGTTTTATTTGTGTTTGCACGCTTTCTCTATAATTATCGATTAATTTATTTGATCCATTCAAGGGAAAACATGGCGAAACCAACCCTATTGATTTTATTTATCAGTCGTAAATAGGACTTGGGGCATGCAACACAATGTTTTTCTTCCTTTTGTTGGCTTATTACATTTAAAACTTTATTTTGGGTTGTTTGCATCTACAAGTTGTAAACAGTTGAACCACATTTGGATTTCAACTTTTCCTTTTTTTTTTTTTGTCCAATGATTCCCAAGAACCACGGTAAATTAGATTGGAGGAAACCCTTTAAAAGGAGTCCTGTTTTCAGTTAGGAAACTGTTGGAGTAGTTGTAGGAGCTCTGAGCTCCTTCAAAGGTTATCATGACTTCCTACAATGTGTTGCGTTTACTTGCAGTGTTACTTTTATATCCAAATCTTGAATGGCAAGGAAATGTACTCGGTGCTGTGTATTGTTGGGGCGGATTATGTGCTCGTATGTTGTGCGGATCTCTCGGGACGTGAAATTAAGCGTCTCGGCTCACAGATCAATTATGAATTACAAAAAGGATTTGAATTAGTCTGTATCAATATGCTACTTAATGTAACTTTTGTTGCTTGTGTGTTCCCAGTGTGAATGTTTCCGTTCTATGGGATGGTCTTTGAGCACTGAGTTTGATTTAGTTGCGTAACTTTGCTGTGGAGAATCATTCATTGAAGCCATGACTCGCTGGTCTTGATCCTTTGTTTTTGCACCCATTTCCTCCTGGCCCCACCTCGAAACCATCACTTAAGCTACATTATGCAATTGCTTGCAATGAATCAAATTTGCACATCGTCTTCATCAATGTTTTTAATATATATTTACACATCAAAAAGCTTTTTTTCTCTTTCTTTTAAATATTTTGTTGCGTGAACCAAAAAAAGAAAAGTCGAGGATGTCAGGAGAGTAACATTTCTACTTTAATTTTAAACCTTTGTTTTTGAACCTGTCAATTGTTCACACTTTTTTTAAATCAACCGTGTTTCCAACCTTTTCTGTATAGTTGTATATTGTAAGTGTACACTAGCAATAGATATACTAGCTGGTGTAAATGCATGCTTCTACATTATTTTTTAAAGGCAGTCCAGCCATCTGTGACGATTTCTCTGCTGTCAGCACTTTGGTCTTTGGAAATAAGACGCCTTACTTCACACTGTGGATTTCTGAGGGCTCCTGGAATCAGTGTGGAAGGGGGTTTCTGCTTCTTTGCAGTCTGTTGTAATCTTACTATGCTTCTCTTATGTTATGTGGGCTTGTTTTGGTTTGTGAAGATATACAGGACTCTGTGTAGTCAAAACTCTGATGCCAGTTAATTTCATGTCTTGTCATCTTAGACCAATCACTGTATCATGTTGATCACTGCTCATCTCTTAAATAGGAAGAGTGTTCTACTTCCATCTCATTGGGGTTTCATTCTGTGATTGTGCGATGGCTAATTTAAACAGGAAAAGGTGCACGCTCGCGCCTCCCAATGCTTCAGAATACCGAGAAGCAATCACTGCAGTATTGTGCGCACTCAGAGGCATCGGTTGATTTATTCCTCATCAGCTGTCTTCATCACTGCTCTTATACACACAAAAGGTTTCATTCAGGACAATATGGTTTTGACATTCTCCGTCCCAATTAAAAAAAAACAAAACAAAGTTCCTCAGCAGGAGATGTGGTCATTCTTTGAACAGTTCGTTGTGTTTCATCTTGTTTTATTACAAAAGTTCTGTACAGTGAAACAAAAACACACAAAATAACCATTTTCTTTCAAACCACAAATTCTATTCAGTAATCCCCTTTCAAAGTAAGATTTCCAATGTGAGAACTGAATGCCCGCAACATGTAATTTTCCTATGCAAACAGCCCTGTAGGACGACATGAATAGAGCAGAGAAACCATCGGGTGTGAAAATGACCTCGCTTGCCAGCGAATAGCTGAACAGAAGTGGGCATGGGAACTTTAGCCTCTGTCAAATTCTCTTTGGCTTCAAGCCTGCCATGCTCAGTCGTCCGACTAATTCTGCAGAAATGAGTGAATAATCTCACTCTCGGGGCACAGCAATGGATTGTATGACAGGTCCAAAGTCATGTGAGGTGGTTGGAAATAAGTAAAGCTCCCTTTTTGCTGTGCATTCACTTTTTTTTTTTTTTAAATCAGCCATGGAAGAGGAGAGGCACTATGGTGCAGAAAGAAGGCTCTCAGTCTAATGACTCATTCTTAATGATTGTTGAGGTACATACTGAGATTGCAGTCAAACAGGGTCTTACACTTCTAGCTGAAGGGAGTATAACATAAAGCACCTGAAGTCACTTTGCCAAATTAAGAGATCCTCATTCTTAGAAAAATAATTCTAGTCATCACTTGAGCAACAGTGCTGTGATTGTGTGCTGAAGAGCAATGCAACGTCTGTACAGTGCGATTACCTGCTCTTGTTAAAACCAGACTTTGGTGCCCGGTGCCTTGATGCGGCTTTATTAGCATCATTACAGTTAACAGATGCTAATCGGCACTCTGCTTTGACGAGTCAGTCTTTCAAATATGGTGGCATTACAAAAATAAGTGAACAATCTCCATCTAATGTCACTTAAATATTCCTTTATGTCTCTAGGCGTGAACACAAAATGTAAAAATAATTAAAAAAAATACAGATTTGTGACAAAGGAAACTTGTTTCCACTGGATTGTCATAGTTTAAATAACTTCTGCACTGGAAGTGCCAGGTTCGGCTTCATTTGGAAACCTCACATGTGAAACTGATGTAATACCAAATGGAAAATTTCCCAGCCCCACCCTCGCTCAAAAAAAGGATGTGGAGAGTAAATGAAAATGATGATGTACTTTGTGACCCAGCTACCCGGAGTCTGAAGGACAGTCCTGCAAATATCACAAAAGGAAAAAAAAACGTCCAAAAAACATCCAGGTTTCTTTCTCCATCTTGTAGTGAAAACTCCCAACAGCGTGACAGTATATACCAGCAAATGATGGTACATTAAATTAATTTACACTGACATGTAAATAATTCTTTTTCTTTATCCAAATCAATTTCATGTACATACAAAAACCACTACGTTAAAAAAACAAAACAAAAAACAAAACAACTACATGCCGCTGCACAAAATTAACCAGGATAAAAATACAAATCATCAATTAAAAAAAAAAAAAAATATGTACATTTCCAAATCGATTTTATTTTTTAAGTCGATAAGCATCTCCCCGCCCATTTACAAACCTCAGATATGTGCGCACACACTGACACATGCTTGTGCACAAACTGCTCACACTGGAACATTCAGACAAACAAATGTCTCTTTGGCTGGTGTGAAGCTGTGGCACTTTGCTGTGTGTGTGTGTGTGTGTGTGTGTGTGTGTGTGTGTGTGTGTGTACACACACACATGTAATTACATAATGTCAAAATAAAGAAAAAAACCACACACACACGCGCAAAAATAACACCATCAAACGGCATAGAAAATAGGTTCCGATGATGGATTTAGCGCTATATCTCCTATGCATCATATATATATATATATATATTCCAAAACATACTGTGTAAGGGCCTGCCACACATAGGCCCTTGATTTTGTGTGTGTGTGTGTGTGTGTGTGTGTGTGTGTGTGTATATGTGTGTGTGTATGTATTATAAAGTCACATTCAGAAGTATGATGTGAACCCACAAAGGAAGGCATCAATAAATAGAGATGTCAGTCAGTGTGTGTGTGTGTGTGTGTGTGTCCCTGGGTCTGCCGTGTTAAACAGCTCCAGCCGTCTGTCAGTCACTCTTTGAGTTCTGTGCTGTTCACCACCTGGAGCTCCGTCAGGTTACTGCTGCTGCCGCTCGACTGCTGGCCAATCACCATCTGGAAGGCAACAGAGCGATGTCAGGAGACACTACATCAGACAGCCATCGCACGTCATCACATCACACAGCGCGCAGTGCAGATGGAGATCCTGCTAAAGTGCATGCCATTTATCACAGTGATGTGATGAGTGATGAGTGATGCTGCAACAGATGCTGCAACAGATGCTGATGTTTTCTCTGTTATGTGTGTAGGCTGCGGTCTTATCTATTAGGAGACGTTAGATCCAATTAAAGGACTATTTCTCCTATTCCAGTTCAGTGAGGGGATTTTCCCATCTGCATATAGTATAAAATACAGATTAATTTGATATAAAATGACATCAATAAACTCCTAAATATTCAAGTTTTGGTTTCCATGCACTGACAAGGTGGTTTTGAGTCTATAGCATGTGTAGAAAACAAGTAAGACACTATGCCAGCTTTCATTCAAAAAAACAAGAGCCACAGGCTCGATAGAGCCTGTGGCCTCTTGAGTGCCAGTGCTCTGTTAGGATGCATTAGTGCAGTCACATGGCATGCTGGTTGCGTAGGGAATTTGAGAGTTTCACTTGTAAAATGCAGATCTTGCCGTACTGGGTGTAGCTGCACTGCTGAGACAGGGATCTGCACCGTGCCTGGAGGTGCTGTGAGGAACACCTGAGGGACACCACCTATGTGAAGAAAGAAAGAAAAAAAAAAAAGGAAAAGATACATTGATTAGAATTTATTGATTACACTTTTTTAACCCTTGTGATGTCCTCCCGATTTGCATACAATGCAGTTCATCAGGGGTCAAAACAAATTGAGAAAATAAAATATTTAATTGTTTAGATAATTTTGACTATCTGAATAACTAGAGAGTGCTGTATGTTGAACTTTAGTGAGAAAGTTTTTTTTTCAAGCATTTATAAATTTTTAATGGCAGCAAATAATCACACTGGTGGTCCTCAGGGGTCAAAAATGTCCCCACTTCATTTGACTGTTTTTTTAAAGTATAAATTGTCAATCAATTCAGTGTAACACCTTAGTTTTACTTAAGACCAACACATTAACACAAAATTTACTCAACATTTTACATTTTAGGGCCACCAGACCTTGTTTACAAAAAATAAACCCTGTTTTTTAGCGAAAATAAAACAAGAAAATTAAATATTTAATTAAATTAAATATTTAAAAAAAATTAAAAAAGAAAAAAATTAAAAAAAGAATTCTCACTAAAGTTCAACATACAGAGTGCTGTATGTTGAACTTTAGTGAGAATTCTTTTTTTGAACCATTTATAAATTTTAAATGGCAGCACATAATCACACCTGTGGTCCTCAGGGCTCAAAAATGACCCCGTTTGCTTTGAAGCAACAAGTATAAAATATCATCCATCTCTGTGTTTCAAGGTTTTATTCAACTTTATTCCAACTCATTGCCTGACAGTTTTCTATATTTTGGCATGGTAGGAGGGCATGAGTCTGAGTGAAGGCAAACTTTCATGAGGACAAAGGCGTGTCCATATTTGACCCAAGTGCAGGAGGAAGCTCAGGTTTATTCCTCTGCACTGGTCCCATCATGGACAGCATTCTTTCTGCAGTTGCAGGCCAAGGGGCATATACAGTAAACAAGCTGTTACAGGTGATTGTTTTCTTTTGGAAACCTGCAATGTTAGGGACAACTCGTGTCCTGACTGCAGGACAGACGGTTTGCCATCGCACACGAGCATGTTCCATGTACAGCTGGACCTGCATCACATGCTGCCCATGTTTTTGTCTCAAAGTTCCCTGGTTTACTTGGATGTTCTGTTGGAGGGGACAGAGTCCTCTGAAGGGGACTTGGTGCTCATACAGTCACATCAGTACCAGGATCTTACATCACAGCAGGAGGAACACCCACTTGTGTTTCAAGTCAAGTCAACACCAACACACACCATACACCTCAAATGGGAGCACGTTTGTGTCATGAACGACGATCATCTATTGTGTCTTTATCAAGAAATTATGTCCTTTTTGTGCTTCTGTGATTAATCTTGTGTCAGCATGAAAACTTCTCTACCAGACTCAGGATGTCATAAACTGGCCGTAGCGACTCTACTGAATGCACGGCAGTAAGAATCAACACACCCACATATGCCTACAGCTGCATTCGGTCCATTTTTCTTCCTCTCTTGTTGTCCCTCCTTGTTCGTCATCGAGTTGGCTGTAGAGCAGGTCATCTGCTAATTGGATGGTTGTTGGTTCAATCTCTGTGTGCTCTAGTCTGGAGTTCTTACCAAGGTGTCCTTGGGCAAGTTACTGAACCCCAACTTGGTCTCTGATGCATCCATTGGCATGTGAACGTTAAAAAGCAGAATACAAGCAGAATACACTGTGTATAATGCTTTCAGTACTCGAGTAGAAAAGCCACTGAAGGAGTATGGGACCTGGCACATGTGCTTGGACTGTGGTAGATCATCTTTCTCTGAGGCACATGAGAGAGTCATGCATCGTCTGTCACTGGGAAGGTTAGAAGACCAGGTCAGTGTTTCCTCACGTTACTGCAAATATTCCTCTGTCTCAGCTGATTCCTCTTTCCTGCTTGATTCTTTGTCTTCATCATAATTGAAATGGATGATGTGTAGTCCTCTGACACATCTTCTATTTCAGTTTCACATTCTGAAAATTCAAGAAACTTCAAGAAGCCCAGTCACTTTCTCTCCAAGCTCCTCAGACTACCATGTCCTGGATGCCTGAGAACCTACTTGAACATAGTTCAGATTCTTTATCACTTTTCTTCACTTCATAGCCTTCTTCCACTTCTGCAGGTGGCTGATGTGCTTTTTCAGAGAAAGGGTAGCATGTGCTCTAAATATTGACAATATTTTCTATATCTTCTAACCCTGGATCTTCCTGAACATTGATTCTCCCTCCTCATTATACTAGAGGACAATATGTGCTTTGTCCTACTGGTCATTGCTTTGCACAACATGGTAAAAAAAAAGTATGCTCATCAAAGTATGCAAATCTCCAGTGCAATGGAGGCTTTTGAGGATACTTTCTGTGTATGTATTATTGTAGAGTCTACCTTACAATACGAAACACTTTGATGCGGCTGTTGTTGTGATTTGGCGCTGTATAAATAAAATTTCATTGAATATAGAGCACCTGCCTCCTCATTGTGCTGCCTGTTGTGGTTGTTATGACCAGTGCTTGACCCCACACATCAGTGATCCAAGATCAAAGATGTTTGAAAACAGTATGGTGTGAAAATACGGCTCTTTGCAACACTTTGTACTTTGGGGTCATTTTTGTCCTACGAGGACCACCAATGTTATAAAATTCAATAAAAACCACATAAATAAATCAAATTACTTGAAACTTATTCCAATCATTCATAGTATAGTAATGAATAACTTCTGTTATTTTCAGACCATTTGATGAATAAAAAACACATTTTTGATAGCAAAAGATTTCTTTAGAGGACAAAAATGACCCGTGGACATCACAATTAATTACAATGCAATCCACATGAGCCACTCAGGAAGCTGTGTGTGCTCGGAGCCTCACCTGTGTCTTGGGCTTGTGCGTGGGACACCTGCATTGCCGAGGTCCCCTGGGAGAAGGCGTTGAGCACAGCCAACCCGCCGTCTGCCAGCGTGGGCGTGGAGGCGTACATCACTGTGTGCGGGCTGGGGTACATCATGTGACCTGCCACAGACGTTGGCACTGATGAAGTGACAATGGTTGCTGGGAGACTTACTGTGGCTGCAAGAAGAGCCAGAAAGGGAGGGAAGCGTCATTCAATGGGTTAAGTGGTGTTTATGCACACTGGCCAGCAGATGGCACTTCATATCTATCCAAATTCAACTGCTAACTCCTACTCATGCAATGTAGAGTGGCAATATTACTCCGTCCTCTGGGAATCAACTCATCCAAACAAGAGGAGAGCAAAAACAAACAGTGCACACAGTAAGAACACAACATATGACCTAAAAGGATTTTCTTACTAAAAATTAACAATCAAAAACTCACAAAGGGATCCCATTTCCACTCGCCATCATGATGGGAATAATTATGTACACTGTAGTTTTAATGTTGTGGGACCAGTGTGCAGTTTTTGTTAAACTTTGGTTCACTAAGAAAATCTACAAACCCTGTTTGGAACACGTAAATCTGCCTGAAAGACACACGAGTGTCTGTGTGGTTGGCCTACCAGTGGAGTTTGTAGAGGTGTGGGAGATCTCAGGGCTGCTGTCACTGTTGGAGGTGGGCTGGGTGTTGGGATGGACCTGGATAGCTTGGAGCTGCTGGGGTACCCCTGGGCCTGGAGAGACACAGCGGGCAAAAAGCCACTACGGTAAGTCATCAAACACCTCGCCCAGGCCCAGAAGGGCTGCAGTAGTGTGTTAGGGATGAGGGGTGCAGCAGTGAGGACAGCGAATGGTAGACGAGGTAGAAGTCATGCAAGCAGCATTAGGTGCATGATTATAGAGCAGAAAAGGGAGCGTTAGCAGTGCTAGCAGCAGAAGGTTTATGAAGACATGATTAGCACAGGACACGCACAGTCGTGGCAGCATGCAGAGCATGTCACCTGTGAGGGAGACAGCAGCAGGGAAGCGGAAGACAGCCTGCTGTCCCTGCTGTGGCTGTGGGGTGACGGCCAGGGCCTGACCATGCTGCCCCTGGAGGGCCAAGGAGTGCTGTTGCAACTGACTCAGAGGAATGGTGGGGGTACCAGGAGGGAGAGGAGTGCCTGCTGCAGGGGTGTGCACACAAATGCACGCACGCACACACACACACGCACAGACACACACACACACACACACACACTCTAAGGTTAAGTCTAAATATGAAAGGATAATGCAGTTTGAGAAAGAGCTAATACGTTCATTTCGCATGGAGTTCACTGTCACTGTTAGTCGTTTAATACCTTCAGTTGCTCGACATTTTGGCAGCACTTTAGGCTGGAAACACACTTTCTCTTTTTTTAACATTTACCAGGGCTTTAATCAATATGTTTTTTTAACGTTTAGAACACCGGCCTGATAACGTGACGGCAACCAAACAAACAGAATGAATGATTTTCTGTGAGTGAGTCTCATTTGCAAAGCGTGTTTTGTGAGTCTTTTAAACTGGATTTTTTAAATGTAGTTATTTCCTTGGACAATGCTTGATGCTCTTATGTTGGCGTGATAGCCTGACACCGATGGCATGGTGTGAATTGTGCCACCAGCGTGCACATAAGTGCACAAAACTATCAACTTCTACACATTCCTACAAGGTCAAAATTCCACAGTGTGCTTTGGGTTAGCAAGTGACGCTTTTATAAAAGGTCACCGACTGAAAATAACGCAGAAGTTGAAATTTCATAGATAGCCACGTGAGTAAACGACAAATCAGAGGTCACCTAGTGGTGTGGCGTTTACTTTCAGCACTCAAAGGTGTGTGTTCAAAAAGCTGTAAAACCTGAATCTGCAGGCGTGTGATAGGTCATGTGACGTAAACACTAACTAGGTGAAATTGTCCTTTTGTAAATCCCAAATCATCCACCTGCTGCACAACTTGTTCTCATCTTCCTCCATCCAAGTGAACTAATGCCAGCCATTTCATTTCTAGAACGTGACTCTGGAGCTACACCCTCACGTTTGGTCATATGCTCCACAGACAGTTGCTGGAGTAGGGTGGGGGCAGGCCCCTTCAAGCTGTCAGCTGAGGAGGCTTTAGTGTGGGAGGGTGTGTTGTTCCACCTGGCGCTGCTGCTATGTGCCAGACAGGTGGTGAGGAGGAGAGAGGGCGCGAGTGAGCGAGCGAGAGAGAAAGCAACAGAGGGTGCGGTGTGGGGGGGAGAGAGCGAGAGAGAGGGAGAGAGAAAGAGAGAGAGAGAGCGTAAAGGTTGCAGAGTAAGATGGTGAAAGAAGAAAAAAACCCACATTTTTTTAAAAAGGCGGGAGGACAGAGGCACTGCCTGGCTGTCCTTCACACGTCAGTCAAGATAACAAATAGTCCCCATTAGGCCATCGTGTGTCTGCGCCGTCAGACGCTGTGGCGGAGCACAGACAGCAAAATCTAGTGAGTGACATTACTGTCAGTGCTAAGATAATACAACTCTGACGAGCGCTGGGCATGTTTGGCTTCACAGCTGTAGCGACACTACTGTGACAGAAGACAACATGGCAAAGACTGCCCCCACTGTCTAACAATCCTCAGAACTGTGAACAGAGCAAATAAATATTCCAAAGCATCCTATACAGAAGGAATCATTTTAAATATCTTTTATTGAATTTTTTATATTTCTAATGCCTTGACGGGCAACTGTGATCCTCTTGGAAGTGCCCCTATAGACCCGTATCTGAAAAGGGGAAGCGTAATGAACAATTAAGGGAGAAATCATTTAGACACTCTGGAGGGGACCTCAGATCGAAGCCTGCAGCCCTAAAGTCCTCACCGACTTCCCTTGGGTTTTAAAGCGTCTGCCCTAAATGAAGGGTCACGTCTCGGTCGAGACCACTCTGTCTCCACAAAGTCCGCCTCACATCCTCATATATAATGTCAGCGCAAGCCACCGATCCTTCATTGAATATTCATGACTAATTATGGCCCTTGTTCATCAGCCCTCGCTGCCAGGTCTATTGTGTCCCTCTCACCTAATTATTCCTGTCCCCAAGTGACAATCAAAGGCAGGGCCACTCGCCAACAGACGTGGCTCCCCTGAATACTGGGGGCTTTGTAAAAACCCGAGTGTTGGCTATGAAGAGCTGTTGTGTGATGTAAACAGCCCAGAGAGAGAGAGAAGGGGGGGCACGAGCACTCTGAGATGACGGCTGAGGTCACGCCGCAGTGCCATTTTCATTCTAATCAGCTAATAAGCTAGACAGCACGATGACATTAACAAAACATGAAGGCCAGCAGGAGTGTCTCTTCCAAAGGATGAGGTCAAAACAAACAAATCATTAGGAGTATAAAAACTGAGCTGTGGATGATGAGGACGAGAAGCCCGGGTGGGTGTTTGCTCTCCAACGTACCGGGCATGAACGTGAAGCCGCCGGGCAGCTGCATGACCCCCGTGGAGGCGCTGGCAGTCTTGAGGACGGTCCCGTTGGCACTGATGTTGCTGTTGGCCGAGACGGGGGCCAGGTAGTTGGTGATGGGAAACGAAGATCCGCTGCTCACCTGCATGGTGGTGGAGGTGGTGGGTACTGTGGACTGGGCGCTGCTGGCCGAGCCTGGCAGGGTCGCTACTGTGAACGTCGGCTTCAGGGCGTCCTGTGGGAAGAAACCAAAGGGTTTAGTTCGGCGTTCCTCGGCTCGTGTCAAAATTCTGAAAACATGTTCCGAACTGGAAATTTAGGACTTAATAAAGCCTCGAATTAAAAACTTCAGCTTAAATGAGTAACTGTTCAAGGTGGTGTTTTTGAGGCTAGCATTTCCAGCTCCAGAAACGCCAACAACTGCACACCTAAAACAACACAATTAATGGGGCTTTTCCTCCACGGGCAGCTGAACACGAGGACGGTTGAAGGGAGAAGCCTTTAATTCTCGGAGCATTTCAGGGACCAATGGATGGCTGACATAAACCAAAGCAGGTTTTAACAATCACAGGGCAAATGGCATAAACAAGCTAAAGAAACAGCCTGGGACTCTTTTAATTGCATCCATATGTAAAACAGTGAGCAGCACAGGGAAGCATTTCTCTGCACGACGACACCGAGCCTTGCAAAGAGCAGCGAGATGGATTCTCAAGTCAGCTCCGAACGCAGGGATTTTATTATGGATGGCAACTTCAGACTAATTGGAAAAACATTTGAAACCCCATTAAAATGCAACTCCATAACCCCCGAGAGAGGAAAAAAAACAAAAACCTATTAAAATCATAACAGTGAGAGCGAGGAACATGACTGTGCATCCTCTTTTGTGCAACACCTGACTACTCGGCATCAGCCATTTATCATCTGCAGCCGTTTCTCCTGCAATTAACATCCAGCCCTACCCGATCTGCCGCCGCTTTATAATTTTGTTGAGTTTCTATGACAACTAACTGACCGCGTAACACGGCGGCTTTGCAAAAATAAAATAATACCTTTTTGAAAAAGGCACAGAAATAAGGCAGATGAGGCAAACTTGAGATGAAAGGATGTGAGATGTAGCATCGCACCAAAGAGCTAATGCGAACATCCATTGAACCGCCGAGCAGGATGTGTTGGCGAGTGGGCTGCATGATAAGAGCAGAGTAGGCGTTAGGCCGAGACTATAAAGTACATCGAAACCCACCGTGCCCGTTTCTACACACTCGCACAAGCTCTTATTCACATGATACTAATGATCTCTAATAGCACAATGGGAGTAAGCCTACACATTAGAAGGCATTTAATAGTTGGCACGTCTATGTGGGTTCAGTGTTCTTTGAGGGCTTGAGTCCAGGTGATTGGATTCAATCAAAGAGAGCTGCATCCACATCCAACAGGGATCCTCGGACTCTTAACATTTCCACAGAGGATTTAAAAATAAAAATAAAAAAGGATTTTTAATTTCAAAAGCTAACCCTGATGTGGCCAACATATCAGCTCCCTTTAGTCTGGTTAGAAGCAGTCATCATATATCACCCCGTCTGCTTTTTTCAGCTGCATACACAATGAAATATTACATGGATATAATACAATTACCATTAACTTGCTGCACTATTTGTCAGCTGCCTATGAACTCTGGAACTTGCCCCCTACCCCCCCAATGTCATTTATACTGTCAGCAGTTTGAGGCCAGCCAACTTCCTGGTGATAAACGATTAAAATATTTGATGTTACAAGCTGGAAAAAAAAAAAAAAGAAAAATTCCACCTCACGTTAGAGCATATTTAGGTGGTCGGTTACGTGGCTGGATCCTTCAAAGATGCAGAGTGAGTGAATAATAAATGTATAATGTCTGGAAAACACATCTGCCTGCAACATCACACCGGCTTACTATGAGGAAGCAAGTGAAGCAAGCGTACTGCATCTTATAGGGTTGAAATTCCAAAAAAAAGTAAGTGTGCACCTGCTATTGATAAGAGGAAAATCATATAGAAGTAGGCGAAGCCTTCTTCTCTCAGTCCTATTGGCTTTTATATGTAACTGATAACGTGGGTGAGAGGTGGAGAAACCAGCATGCTACTGATAAGCCCTTCCAACCACACACTAGCCATGCAAACACATAAATGGAGCTACTGTAAGGACAAGCTTGCTGTCTTACGCCACACTGCAGTCTAATCAAATAGTAATATTTACAACAGTCTTTTAGCATGGCTCCAACTAATCATTAAACAAAGGCTTTTTTTTTTAAAGCCTATAAACTCCTCTAAGTGTCGCAGTTAACGCAGAGTCTTCCAGACTTCACTCTCTTTAACTGTGGGGTTACAGACAGACAAGTCTGAGAAAAGCTGCTCCGCTTACAAGAATCTACAAGTGCAAAACTTTGCACTGCTCTTAGTTAGCTGGTCCACTCAACTCCAGGCTCTGCTGAGGGGCTGTGACAGTTCAAGGTCCTTTACCTCTTTAGTTAAACAGCAGCTGGAAAGTTGGAGGGGGGAGGGCCTCGCAGCGCTGTTCTGCCCTTTCAACCAAAAAGGAAAACGAAATAAATTCACACAACAACAGCCCGTCGCCCATTTGCTATACTATAACTGTCATTCATCAGCGAGTGATTGCTGACAGAGTGAGGCACAGCTGTCACTGCACCGTCCTTCTCCCAGGAGGCTTAACAATGAAACTAAACTAAACTAGACAAAGGGGGGTAACCGGGTCTGCACTGGTGCACGGGCCACAGGTATCACTGATGGCACAGAGGGAAAAAAGCAATGAGACCACAAGTAAAAATGGAGATATAAAGTATTTCATGAAAGCCAACAGAGCTTGAAGTGTAACTGTAGGGTTTTAGCTACAGTAGCAGTAGAAAGTGTGTGTGTGTGTGTGTGTGGGGGGGGGGGTAGACTGAGCAGAGTCAGACCTGTGTGTGAGGTTTGAGACAGGGGACAGGACAGGGGCAGAGTACAAACAGCTGAGGGCACAGACAGCTGGCGGGAAACCTGAGCACCTCTGAGGGAGAATTAACCCTTTCCGGCCCGCAGAGGCAGCAGGAGGCCACGTGTAAAGACGGCTGCCATCTGACACCAAGCAGCTCTCACCGTTCAGGTCGCAAAACACGACTCTGAAGCAGACAGATATGCCGCTCTGAAGAACTGCTCCGTTTTTTTTAAACGTGTGTCTTCTGCTTCCTGTCCCTCCTGAGATCCAATAGGGAGCAGGGGTTTGGCATTCAGAGGGTCAAATAGAGCAATTAGCCTTTGTGCTAGTCAAACAGTCCAGCCGTACCCCCACTATCTCTGTGACCTACATAGCCAAGTTTGCTCTGACCTACTGGTTTGTTTGACCATCTCCGTGTGTCTCCTGTTCAACTGGCCTGTCTATAAACGGTGCTGGCTTTCATTTCAGTCACGGCGGTGCATAGTAAACATAGGCCGAGGTGGTGTAATGCATTCTTTCAGAACAGAAGCGAGAGCAGAGGATCATTCTTGTGATGTAGCCAACGCTTCAGCTCTGTCATTTCCTGCTTAAGCCTCGTTCATCTCCTCCTATCTCAGTACACGGTTACAAAATGATACAGCATATTAATAAGCATGAACTCCACCCCTTTTTACCATAACACACCAACAGTCTGTTTAGCAGATAACACTTAATATTGGCTCTGAATTAACTAGTCAGTAAGTTATTGTTATACTTTTATATTGTGTTGACTGCAGACGATATTAAGCGGCCGCCTTGGTTCAGATTACTGAGTGGATGGAAATCTCAGCAGGTACTTTTTCCTGCCCACTTACATCCTACCACATATACACAATTACCGAAATCTTAAATCATTACAATCACTGTATGCGAGTTGAGAAAACACTCACAGTCATGACTGCAACATCTGCATGAGTTCAAAGGGTAACGGTGAAAATAAAAAGGTACCAAGACTGTACCTTCAACTATTTGTTCTTATCCAACCAAATTCTCACTGGTGGTCAATCCCGACTGTGACTTTCATAGGGAGAGAAAGTTACATCAAGGTATGATCTGTTAGTTTTGGAAGAAATACCACAAGGAAAAAAAACTGTGACTTGCCCAAAACGGTGACTGATAGCTAATTAATGTTTACATTTACAATGAATATTACTTCAAATGGTAAGTGTTTAAGGCTTTATGTTTTAAGTCTCAGCATAACTATGGGTAAATTTTAATACAAAGGGCACTAATAGAGGTCTCAAACTGCTCATTCATTAACAAGCACATCCATACACTTTGCTCTATGCTAAACTATCTTTCCCAACACACCCCACAAGGACTCTTTGACATGCAGACTGGAGGAGTCGGGGACGAACCTTGGTGTATTTAGGAGGTGGCCAGCCGCAGCCTCAAACCACTAACATCCATCAGTAGCAGCAGCCACACCAACCTGGATGTAAACTGCTGATCTAAATAAAAGTTGACTACAGTCGACCCTTTTATTTGTGGTTTTCAAATCAGCCTCACTATGGCTCAGAACACTAAAAACTAAACTAAACCTAACCAAAGCACGACCTTGTAAAACATCCAGCTTAGTATAATGAGGTACCCCAACGCAGCACATGAAGGCAAAATTTATAGTTGTGCAGTGGAGGGCTGAGTCGTATCCAGTAAGAAATGAATCTTTGGGAGTCAGACTGCGCAGCCCTTAGTTTGCTATGCAATCTATTTTACAAGACAGGAACATCTTTTTCCCCAGCGATGGGGGGATCTCAAGTATTACACATCCTGGCTCTCCTCTATGCACGGTGAACATATGAGATTTAAAAAAAAAAAACAAGAAAAAAAACAGATCACACAAAATATGAGAAAAAAAAAACCAACATTCGCACATCGAGAATATGTTCTTATAGCTCTTTCATTTCTCTTAAATTTTCTGCATCCTCAAGGTTTGTGTACATGAGGAAAAAAATTAAAATAAAAGCTTCCCAACATTCGCAGGCACCAAACAAGGAGCCGTTTTAAAGGCGGAGGAAATGAGAGAGTAATTAAAAAGGGAAGGACACAAATGATTCTCTATTCATGTGGGATTAATCATTCCAAATTGAAGGTGACAACTGGCAGGCTAGTCCAGTGTTGGTTGGAGAGCCCATTGTGCAGTTTAATGGTGGCTGGCCCTCGTCTAATCTCCCATTTGCTGGCTCCCATCTCCCAGTCTGTCACCCTGCCAGCAACATGGAATTTGCAGCTCCATTTGGGACTGCTAAAAAAGGCAAGGCAGCCCAAGTGGAGGAGGTGCAGCCAATGGCGGCTGACCTGTCCAGTTGCTTGCTGCAAACTTAAGGGGGAGGTGGAGGACGGGATTGCGAGGCGGGGGGTGGATGACATGGCTTTTGTCGCAACGTTGCTTTCCACCACCTCCAGCGCGATCGACGTGCTTCATACATGTTTACAGATGTGCGATATAAGCTGTCAGATCTGTTCTTCTCCAGAACTCGGGGCTGCCGGGGAAAACAAACATGCCGCCGCTCAGTCAGGACAAGTGAGCTCACTCTGGACGTTTTCTGGTCAGTGTTGCGTGGAAAAGTGAACTGTGATAATGAGCGCAGCAACAAATAAACTTCACGAGGAGCACAACAGCAGTGACGCCAGCAACCAGAACCAAAGAGGAGGGAGGGGGGAGTGAGGGATGAAGTACGGGAGAAAAGGAGAAGGAAACAGTGCGGGTGGGAGGAGGGGGAAAACCAGAGCCGACTCTGATACTGAGAATTCGATGCCAAGATAGATCATCTAAGTAAGCATAAGTTGTGGGATTTGCTATCCCCTTCCAAAAATAACCCAAAAAGCATAAGAAACAAACATCTGCACTGTAGGGACGTAGTATTACTCATAAACTATCTCCAAAAAAAATGCAAGAAATGCGCAAAAAGCAACAAATCTGCCCTCTAATGTGGTTTCATTTCTCATGTATTCCACCTTTTCCTCTTAACATGCCTCACTCAGACTCTACGTCACACATCACTCTCCCACAATTCCTTTCAAAAGTCCTGAGAGGACCGTCTTGAAGTTACTGCTGCTTTTATGTGTGCTGACAGAGCAATAACAACAAAAAAGCGAGGATTTTCCACAGTGAGTCACACACTAATCTTAATGTCTTATCGTCTCAGGACTCCTTTCGGCTCGAATAAAAGCACTCTTAGGGGGAATGAACTGATCCTGCACTGGAAGACTGCTGAACGTAGAGCCAAAGCAACGCTTCAGGAAAGAAGTCTGTGCCGACTAATTTCGACCAATATCTAGGGGAAAAATGTGAGAACATTTCCACAGCAGCTGCTGCGTTTTACCACAAAGAAGAAATCAGAGGCAAAGACACATGACAGCCCAGCTAGTGATGGATCGGTCCAGTCAGATGGAAAGAAGACACTGCGCTGCGAGGCAGAAAGGAGCTGTCCATCATTTCATAAACAACTATTTGAAATGAAGAACTCCCCTCCCCCATCATGCCAATTTACTCGTGATGTTTTATGTTTAACAGTGACGTGTGGCTTTTTCAGGTTATAGCTTAATAACAATCTATCAGTGCACAGCTTGGTGAATAGACTCATTTGCTTTCTTGCATAGGAAATCAAATGGATAAGATCCCACTACCACAGTCTTTATATTTTACCCAGCATCGCAACGTTACCAGAACTGGTTTTACTTTGTGAAATGTGCAACATGCTTACATCTATATAGCAATTGATGGATGGACCTCCCTGAGCCTGGTTCTGCTGGAGGTTTCTTCCTGTTAAAAGCTAGTTCTTCCTTCTCACCCTCCCAAAGTGCAGCATCTTTGATCGTTGGTGTTTTCTCTGTGTCGTTGTAAGGCCTTTACCTTACAATGTAAAGCGCATTGAGATGTCTGCTGTTGCGATTTGGTGTTATATAAATAAAGACAATTGAATTGAACTTTTCCAGCTGACCACTCAAAGTGTTTTAAACTACAAGTCACGCTTAATCTTTATTCTGTGTATCTCCCACTACTTTATCTGCCTCACATCCACGGCCAATTTAGAGCCACCAATTACACCCAGTATGCATGTCTTTGGACTCTGGGATGAAGTGAACACAGATACAGGAAGAACATGCAGACTCCAAAGCTGGGGTTCAAACTGAGAACCTGCTTACCTGCTTGTGACCCAACAGTGTTAAATGCTCCACTACCATGCCACTCAAATGTACTGCAGACCAAATCATTTCTCCTTTAACTTCCTAGGACCTGGCGTCCACATATGTGGACATCACATTTTGGGTTGTCTAACCCAAAATACAAAGCTTTGTTCTACAAGGGCCTGATATCCACTTACACGGACGTTATACTGCCACTGTTTTTCAAAATTTAAAGCGAATGTCCTCATATGTGGATTTCATTTTTCTCAAACAAAAATCAGGTAAAAAAGAAATCAACAAAAAAATCTGGTAATTCTTTGTTTTTACATTCATCAGGTCCCAATCAGCAAAGAGAAATCAAAAATGCATGCCATGAAAGAGTTCACACATACAAATAAATCAGAAATAAAGGCTTGTACTCTAAAAGACGATACTTGCTCCAAAACTAGGGAGACTTGAGCTTTTCCGATCCAAGGAATAATTTCAGGCATAAAATCTTCCTTTTCTCCAGTACAGACAGAGCTACGCTAGCCATTTCCTTTGTTTTCCAGGCTTTTCGCTAATCTAAACTAAGCCGCTGTGTGCTTGCCTCGAGAGTGGTATTGAAAGACAATCAGTGAACTAGCTATTACACTGTTTCTGTTAAGCCCTATCAGTTTATTTTGTCATTTGATTTTATGAGCGATGCTAAAGGCACCAAATTACATCTACTTCAATCATCTAAGCTTTTCCTTTTTGCTTCTTCAAAAGGTTATCCGCTCCCCCACCAGTCTTTGCAAAACCCGGATTGTTTAGACTACAGTGGAGTGTATTCATGACATACTATTCCTGATGAACAGCGTCCAGACTCGGCAGAAGTTCACGCTGCAAGCACACACATAAAACGATCCCTCGCATTCGAGGGATCCGATCCACCTGCTTGTCCTGTCCTAACCGCCTGACGAAATCTCGCCCGCTGACGATTTCTGCTGCGTCCCACTGTACACAGGGGTTCACGAGGTCTCACGCTAGCCTCCCACACTCAAAACTGCAGTTGGGGGTGGTGGGTGGGAGTGGACGCTCAGAGGTCACAGTATCACAGCCAGTCACCCAAATAGCTGTCACATGAAATGGGACGAAAAATGTTTCCAATACACCCGCTCATATCTACTTCCAGAACCCACCCCCTACCCCCCCACTCCCTGCCCTCCATATCACTAAAATGAGAGGAGGTGGTGGTGCTGGTGGTGGAGGAGGGTGTGTGTGTGTGTGTGTGTGTGTGTGTGTTGGGGGGGTGAATCACAGGACTCCAAAGACAGCTGCAGCTTATAAGGAATGTGAGGGGCCTCAGCCAAGAGTGCAGGCAGGGAAACCATACCATATATGGCAACAGAGGCAGAACTAATTTTTATCAATGAGCAGAGCGGGCATGAGAGTGGCTTAACATGCAAAGGTTGATCTCCCATCCCTGACGATGTATGGCATGTGTTAGTTAGCGCCTTGTGAAAACAGCATGCGGGCAAACAGTATGGAAGTGTGCGTCTTCAAAGGGGAATACTTAAGCTGGGTAAACAGTCGAGGGAATCCAGCACGTGATTGCACAAAGCTGACAACAGCCACCGATCAATTCAACGCTAACGCTTCAAACCCTTAGATGTTTTAAAGTTCAACGACACAGAAACCAAACTTTTTCATTCAAACTTAAAATAATAATTGGGAGAAATTAAGTGAAAGGTTACCTGTTGTATTATTATTTATCATTTCTATAATGACGCAAATTGTGAAAATGCGCAACATCCAAATATTTTAAGACTCACACATTCTGTTAAACAACTCAAAGTGAATATCAGACGTCTCTGTCCCAAAAATCAAACGTAAACAGCAAAAGCCTCCATATAGCAGACCGCGTGTTTCTCGTCCAAACACAGCCCAGGCCTGCAGTGATTTATCTTCACGAGTGTTACGAGGTTTTCCTGGATGAGGGGTCAAAAAGGTAAAAGTGAAGACGGCTCTCTTTTTGGTGGAGCGGGGATAAATTCTGCACGTCTTATCCGGCTTTCCCTTCTGCACGAATGCTTTGAAGGACTACTGAAGACTTCTTGGTTTCACTGAAAAAACGATTTGGTGCCCAGAACCAAACCGCGAGCCCAAACCAGAAGCCTCACATGTTAACGGGCAAAAGTTCAAAAGTGTGTTTACAATAGGACAAAGATTATTTTCCACAGCTGCTTGTGGGTTTGATTTATTTGTTCTCCTTGTACGCTGGCCTTTTCTGGAGAGATTTCCCATTATATCCATTA
Source organism: Maylandia zebra (assembly GCF_041146795.1). NCBI lineage: Eukaryota > Metazoa > Chordata > Actinopteri > Cichliformes > Cichlidae > Maylandia > Maylandia zebra. Next base: position 25,312,681 of record NC_135179.1, on the reverse strand, counting down.
GCGACTCTACTGTGCTTTATGAGGGGTTTTGGGGTTTTTCTTTAATTTGCACTGAAATCCATGTCTCTATTAGAGAACAGACAGTGAGTCACAATGACTTTAGTACCTGAACGCAGGAGAGATGAGCTGTGGAGACAGATACAGGAGTGAGCGCAAATTATTAATAGTTGACCTTTGCTCTTTTGAAACGAGGCAGCGAGTCTTATTATTTATTAAATGTTTGTATTTTTTGTCTTGGCCAGCTGGAGGACCGGCCTGCAACCGCTTTCACTTTATGATACTCACCTTTGTGTCGCCCATGCTCTCCGACTCCGACACCTGGTAGGTGAGGTCAGTCTCCTCAAACCCGGTGGCGCTCATGCGCTGATCTGTGGACGGGTCGGAGCGCGGCGGAGAGTCTGGCGAGTTGAGGCATGTCTGGATCAAGGCTTTGCCCGTTTCACTGGTGATCATGGGCTGGAGTTTGCGAGTAGCAAAAGTGTACACGTGACCCGTTTCGCTGGCCACAAGTAGCAGAACCTGGGTTCCCGTCAGGGTGGAGAGTTCATAGGCCTGAGAAAGTGAGAAGAAGATGTGATTAACCGACCGAGAGAACGGGCCAAGAGTCGAGCTAGAAATCCAAACATCAAAAAAAAAAAGAAAAAAAGAGCTAGTTCGCCAAATTAGGGCTTGGATTACCTTCACATCATGTGCAAATTAACCCTAAAAATGGAGGAGGGAATGAATCTGTGGGAAAACAGCCAAGAGAACACTAGAATCTATAAATACTTCTTTGGTGGACTCTGACGTATAGCACAAATGAAACTAAAATAACACAAGATAAGGCTTCCCAGAATAGAGAGTGTGATATAGTCGAGAGACTGATTGCAGGAAAGTGCAAGCTTGATAGACAGGGGGAATAGTAGTAACTGAGTCTTGACAGGAGGAATATTTTAAACACTCAGAGGTGGCTGCCTGCAAAACACGAGGTCTCCGTCGCACTCCGCCGGCTCGTCATTCATCGCACAGCTTGCAGACACTCGCATTAAAGCTCCCCAGAGCGAAGGGAGAAGCACACCGAGATTCAGCTCCATCCAACGCACACACACGACCGAGTGCACCCTGATGCTGCACTCGGTGTGAACTCCTGAGAAAGCCTTTATCTACATGAGTCATCAGTTATCTGGAGGATGCTCCTGGTGCTGCAAAGGCACAGTGCCGTTACCATCGCCTTGGCAAGCACAGCGTACCCAGAGCCGAGCTGACAGATGTGCCGTTGCAAGGTGGAGCGGAACACACTGTCAGACGCAGCAAAAAGGGGGAGGGGGAGGACATGAATCACATTCAAATTAAAGCGTTTTATTGAGCAGTTATAAAACCCATGTCGCTGTCCGAGTCTACTCCACCATAGTGTGCTCATTATGGACCGTATCTGTCCTGTCTTCACTATCTGACCACATAATCGGCTTTAGTGTGCAGTAACATGACGACAGAGAACATAAAGGCTAATGATGACTAGCTGCAACTGCAGCGGCTCGCCGGCACGCTGCACTTATTTAACCTGAACGATTCGACTCCGACTTAGTGCTGCCTGCAGAGGAGGGGTCCCTAACAACAGAGCTCGATGTTTGGCCAACATCCATGACAGAAAAGGAATAATTTATCAAGTTGAGAGTGCTATGTGGCAACACAAGCTACATAGTGCTTTAATAAGTTTCCTTGCTCTGCTGATTTTCACATAAATATTTATGACTGCAGGGCGTGTGTGTGGTGGTGCTGCTGGTGGCGGTGGTGTTCCTCTGACTGTAATTGGTTCTTATGCCACAAAATATGCCAGCCAGGTCTATTTATCAAATAACTGAGAAAAAAAAAGAAAAGAAAAGACCCATCCACAAACAACTGAAAGTAAATGTAGTTTTAACCCACTCCCACCCAAAAAAGGGTTTTCAGGGTTTGTCTTCTTAATTAATGCAAGTCCCAAACTTAGTCTTAAGAGAAGTCAGCTGTGGGTTTAAATCCCTTGAAAGTCTTGGTTGGTCTTCCCTTCTCATGCAAAGGCGCATTCAGCAATTTTACAAAGATGGGCACAGTAAGGATCAATCGCTTAACTCAGCGGCCCCCAACCTTTTTTGCGCCACGGACCGGTTTATGTCCGACAATATTTTCACGGACCGGCCTTTAAGGTGTCGCGGACAAATACAACAAAATAAAACCAGTACCGGTACCAAAAAACAGAAGATTTATTCATAACACAAGGGGAAAGACCCAGGGAAACCGAGTTAACGATAAAAACGCTAAAGAGAAAAATTAAGCTATAAACCGACAAAACCCCTGAAAACCATATATTTCACACCCAAGCCTCAACTCCCGCGGCCCGGTACCAAAAGACTCACGGTTGGGGACGCTGGCTTAACTTACATACACTAGTCAGGTACAACTTGCAAATACTTGGTTGAACCCTTCTGCCTTCAGAACCATCTTTGTGGAACTGTCCCATGATGTTAATCTCCCATTCCCCCACATCCCAAAGTGCTCTACTGGACTGAGATCTGGTGACTGTGGAGACCGTTTGAGTACAGTGAACTTATCGTGTTCAAGAAATCAGTAAGATGATCTGAGCTTTGTGACATGATGCATCATCCTGCTGGAAGCAGCCTAGAGAAGATGGTTACACAGCAGTTATAAGGAGATGGACATGGTCAAGTAGGCTATGCTGTTTAACAGTTGGTACTTGATCGCCCACACTATGTTGTTTGCACCATATTCCGATCATACTATTTGCATGTTGCAGAAGAACTCAAGACTCATCAGATCAAGCGAAATTTGTCTGATTTTAGGCTCGGTTTCATGTTCTTAGCAGATAAGGTGGCACCAGTGGGGTCTTCTGCATCTGCGGCCTATCTACTTCAAGGTCTGACATGTGATGCATTCAGAGATGCTTTCCTCCATATCTTGGTTGTAACCCGTGGTTGTTTGAGTTACTGTTACCTTCCTATCAGCTCGAAGCAGTCTGGTCATTCTCTTCTGACCTGTGACATAAACAAGGCATTTTCACCCCGTGAACTGCTCCCCATCTCTCTTCTTTGGAGCATTCGCTATAAATTTTTGATGGTTGTGAAGAAATCCCAGCAGATCAACAGTTTCTAAAATACTCAGACCAACCTGTCAACAACCAGGCTTCAATCAGTTAAATCTCCTTTCTTGTATATTCCTGAGCTCCATTTGAACAGCAGGTCGTCTTGATCATGGCTAACGTACTTAAATGTATTGAACTGCTGCCATGTGATTGGCCGATTAGACATCTGGGTTTTAAGAGTAATTGAATAAGTGTACCTAATACAGTGGGCAGTCAGTTTATGTACAGCAGCTATCTCAAGTGCTGAAAATAATATTTGTTCTAACTTTTCAGAGATATTCTCAGAAGGATTTGATGATTGTGTTACTAAATGTTTTATTTTATTTTCAGACCAAATATGCTACTTGAAGATAAGAAGCAGGGCTCTGTGAAATTGGCAGCCATCCTTTAATCCTCTAAACTTTAGTAGACTAAATTATTCATCATGTAGCTGAAAAATCTAGGACTGACCCATACTGAAGTTCCAATTTGGCCAAAGCCAATGCCTCTCCTTTTTTGTATTTCACGCTACCATTAAAAAAAAACCCAAAACACTAAAATATTTAACACAGCAGATGAATATCAGCCATTCAGCTGAGACTAAATGCAATCGTATGTCAATGTATTCCTGAGGAAAAATGAATAACTGCCAGATACACAGTAGTTTGCAGTCCTTCACCTTCTATGTCAAGAAATAAATAAAATACTAATAGAAAGTTCCTGAAACCTAACACTGTGCCTTAAAAGTCTCATAAAATCACCAAAGTTATAAGAAAAAGAAGCAGAAAAATGTATTCTTTACTCAATTTTATTTATATAGCACCAAATTGCAACAACAGTATTTTAAGGTAGAGACCCATTAATAACAGAAAACAAAAAGTCCCAAAAATCATATGAATCCCCTATGAGCAAGCGCTTTGGCGACAGTGGGAAGGAAAAACTCCCTTTTAACAGGAAGAAACCTCCAGTAAAACCAGGCTGAGGGAGGGGCGGCCATCTGCCACAACCAGCTGTGGGTGAGTGAATGAAGACGGGAAAAACACATGCTGTAGAAGAGAGCCGGAGATTAATAACAAATAATTAAATGCAGAGAGGTATTTAAAGACATAGTGAGTGAAAAAGGTGCTGGAAATCCCCCAGCAGCCTAGAACTATCACAGTGTAACTACTAAGGGAGGATTCAGGGTCACCTGATCCAACCCTAACTATATGCTTTATCAAAAAGGTATCAAAGTTTAAAGCCTAATCTTAAAACTAGAGACAGTGTCTGTCTCCTGAATCCAAACTGGAAGCTGGTTACACAGAAGAGGGGGCTGAAAGCTGAAGGCTCTGCCTCCCAGTCTACTATTAAAAATCTAAGAACCACAAGTAAACCTGCAGTCTGAGAGGAAAGTGCTCCAATGGGGTGATACGGTACTATAAGGTCACCGAGATAAGATGGGGCCTGATTATTCAAGAGCTTGTATGTGAGGAGAAAGAAAAAAAAAAAAAAGTATGTGAGGAGAAAGATTTGAATTCAATTCTGGATTTAACAGGGACCCAATGAAGAGAAACCAATATAGGAGAAATATGCTCTCTTTCTAGTTCCCATCAGTACTCTCACTGCAGCATTTTGGATCAACTGAAGGCTTTTGAGGGGCGGTAATGCCATCCAGAGAAAGCATCTGGGTAGAAACTGTGTTACTAAGATTTTATTGGGGCAGAGTACAATAACCTCAGTTTTATCTGAATTTAGAAGCATAAAAAATTAGAGTCTTTAAAAGATTTCTGCAGTTTAACTAATTGGTGTGTGTTATCTGGCTTTATGGGTAGATAAAGCTGGGTGTCATCTGCATAGCAGTGAAAATGTATGCTACACCTTCTAATGATAGTGCCTAAGGGAAGCGTGTATAACGTAAACAGAATTGGTCCTAGCACGGACCCCTGTGGAACTCCATAATTAAACTTACTATGTGAAGAGGACTCTCCATTTACATGAACAAACTGGAGTCTATTAGATAGAAATTATTCAAACCACTGCAGCGCAGTACCTTTAATACCTACAGCGTGCTCTAATCGCTGTAATAAAATGTTATGATCAACAGCATCAAACTCTGTACTGAGGTCCTGCAGGACAAGCACAGAGATGAGTCCACTGTCAGAGGCCATGAGAAGATCATTTGTAACCTTCACTAAAGTGGTTTCTGTACTGTGATGAGCTCTGAAACCTGACTGAAACTTTTTAAATAAACCACTTCTCTGCAGATAAAAGGAAGTTTGGAGATTGGCTTGCAATTTGCTAAGGACGCCGAGTCAAGTGGTGGCTTTCTAAGTAACGGTTTAACTACCTGACGGCCTGTGGTACATAGCTGATAAATAAATATAGGTTTATCCTTCCTTGAGCAGTCTTGCAGGAATTCTGTCTAGAAGACGATGGTTTGGAGCAAATAATGTGTGTGACGCTGACAAGTTATGATTTCTCTAATGGTTACAATTTTATTTGTGAAGAAATTCATGAAGTCATTACTCATAGGCACAAAAGCATTTTTTTAAAAAATGTAATATTTCAATTAAATGACAAATCATTCTTTCATTAAACTCATCAAAGCAGGAAAAACTTTAGGTGTAAGTAATAGCATAATGAATATATGGACGCACTCAATTTAGCCGAGGCCATTCCACAGCACTGCACCTGAGCTGAGTCACACATAATGTTCTTCATACCACTTGTGCTGCTTTCCCCACTATAGAAAGTCAAATCATATATGCCACATATTAGTACTAATTGAGTAACCCTGAACCTCAAACTGACGTAATTATTTAACAGTGTGTGTTTACAAGGCTGCAAGCTGAGGCACACATAAGAAGAGAACAAACAGGCCTGTGCTACACTAACTGCATCCTTCAAAATGAAAGTGGGCTCATCCTAGACCAATCTATGAATCTTCCCACTCCACCCACCTGTCATTTTCTGTGATGGCTGGCATAGTGTGGGCAACCTTTTCAAAAAAAAAAGAAAAAGAAAAAAAGAAAAGAAAACCATCCCCACACTGTGTCAAATAGTGTTCATGTTGCCAAGAGCCTACATAAAGACACCTCAGTTTCCACGACAACAGTCTGGGATACATAAAAAGAGAGAAACACAGCAGAGCGCATGGTGCAGCCGAAGAAACACAGGGACAAGTTAAAGGAAAGAGGGGGTAAAAAAAACTCCTGGACTCCAATAAAGCACCTCTTACAAGTGTTTATTTAAAGTCATGATGAAAAGTGGTCGAGTCCACATCACAATAACTGCTGGGCTTGTGGTCAACAGCTGACCCCAGCTCAAGTAATCCACTCTCCGTGACTCTATACCAAACGGTGGTGTTTTATTGTGGCATCAAATCATGTGGGTGAGCTGTGAATTTCCTCAGAAATGTTGCTTTAAGGAGACAGTAATGAGAGCAGTTATGACTGAGAAGCAAGGTTTGTCATCTTTAATGTCGCCTGCTTATGAGCAAGAGTCAACTGACAAAACTGGAAACCAGGACAAGTCATCAGTGAGACTTAGACGTCTGTGTAATGTACAGCACCATAATGCATGCACAGACAGACAGCACCCCACCACCACCACACAACCCAGGCTTCTCGCTTCTGTCTCAGTGTTCTTTGGCCGTTCTTTGGTCTGTTTCCCTGGGGTTTAGTTAGCTGTTGGCACATACAGGCCGACTGCTGCTTACTGCCACATGGCTGCCGCCTGTAAGCAGTGACGGAGTGAACAGGCTGTGACTTGTGATGAGAACTACATCTAATAGTTGCAAGGATGTCTGTGAAGGTGTGTGCGGGTATGCATGCATGAATCAGTTTATACGTTTCTGTGTGTGACAGTTGGGATTGGGGGTGTCATAAATAGACCTGTCATTTGCTCTATTCTATTTAAAGCCCAGTGGCTGTCATGAATGTTCTGACTTCCTCACATCCACTGAGTCACTTCTGGACCACAATGGCTTTGTCTTTCATAAGAAATACACTGACACAAGACTGACATCAGGTCAGCAGCATGTAGGCTCACATGAAAAAAAAAGAAAAACCCCAACCCAAAGTCTTTCTTGTGGTTATTGTAATAACAGATGCACACTGTCCCAGGGTGTTGTGATTTTTTTAAAAGGTTATTAACAAGTGCACTTCCATGAATGACTGCAAAGCACCCTACAGTGTGACACTGCTGTACTTCCAGGCCAATCAACAGCTAAAAGAGACTCAAATCAAACGCTGGCGCAGCTGGATGAGATCCAGACGCATCACCTGACTCACCTTCTTCATTATGCCCGTCTTCCTCTTACTGAAAGTGGTGTACCGTCTCAGCTTGTTGTCAATAAATTCCATCTTTATCTTTACGCGTCCACGTGTCTTCTTGCCCGGCTTTGCCCCGGCGACCCCTCCGGGCACCATGCTGTAACCTCCGGGAGATACTCCTACCTCCTGCCCCGACACCGCAGCCTCCATCTCCCCTCTCTCCCGCTTCACCCCTCTCCTACTGTCCCCAAGTGAACCCACGGGTTCGTCATCATCTCCGGAGTCCGAGTCGTTATCTGAGCCGCTGCACAGAGGCGCACTCTCCCGGTCCGGATCGAAGCGGGTTCCGTGAGGCAACATTACTCCTGGACTTAAGCCCACCATGCTGCTTTGAACGGAAGTCTGAAGAGGGTTTACACCGGTCCCGTTCCCCGGCCTCGCACCTCTCGGACCCCCTGGACCATTAGCTCCCAGCATCCCAATGGTATCTCTGTCCCCCTGTCGCCCTGCAGCACCGGTACTCTCGCTGACCCCGGGTAGAGCTTGCCCTGATCTGACAAGAACGGGACGAATCCCGCTGCCGACCAACCCCGAGCCGTGTCCTGTGGTACCCCTGCCTGAACCCGAGCCGTTTCCAGGTGGTGCCGATCCAACCTGGCTCGGTAACATTATATATTTACTGGAGCGAGTTTTTTAAACACCAGCCAAGACAGCTGGATTCGGTTGCCTCGTAAATGACTGATAAAACGCATACACGTCCGGGCCACGATATGTAAACAAACCCGACCAAATGATGGTTCAGAGACTCCAGGAAATTACCGAGACAAACTTTCGAAAGTGATGCTGCCCCCAAGACCCTTCAACCCCGGCTCAGTTTGCTTCACCCTCCTCCTCTATTTCCAAAACTCTGAGCACTTTCTCAAAAAGGAAAGCGCGAAGAGCGACCTCCATATTGCTGCGCCACGTCACCTAGTCCGCCATGTGAACCGAAAATAGCTCGAGTGTCGATTTGCTCGCACACAAGTCGAAGTTTCTCTCAGATAATGTTACAGTATTTCTCTTTCCGTGTGTCACAAACGAACATAAACCTCAAAATTTAAGACAGCGAAAGCGACAGCGGAGTAATACCTCAGCCGAGGAACTACTTCCCTCCTTATAAAGAGATACAATGTTTCCTTATTTGGTGCTGTCTCTCCTTATTTGGTGAGTCACAGCGTCGTGTACGGATTGGCTGAGGATTATCTGAGGAGTGCTGTCATTGGTCAGCGAAGCACACTAATTAGAATAAATACCAAAATGGTTGCGCTAACCGACAACGTCACCGTGGAGAAGTAAAAAGGCACTAACATAACAAAACATCCAACTTTTATTTTATTTATTTATTTTAATTACCCACAGGTTGTGGCGCCTATACCACACAGCAAACTCCCATTTTCCCGGAAGTTGAACTATATCATCTCCTTTTATCTGAAGTGCATGTGTGCGGCACTGTTACTGTAGATAATTCAGCAATATGAGATCATTTAAGGTGCCAGATTATCGCACATCGACTTGAACAGGTAATGTAACTGTAATAGGCAAGTTCCTTTGAGTATGAAGCCTGCTGCTTCCTACCAACTTTTTAATAACGCCACTGTAAAGCAAGGTGCAGTCACTGTCTGTTTACTTCATCTTGCTCACCTTTGCAACAGTTCCTGCCCACTTAGTAAAATGTGTTACCAGTGTCGTCAGAGATGGCTTCCTCCTCTACAAGTGGACCTGACAGCAAAGAAAAAACAACTTAAACTGATATCATTCATCATTAGGTTTTCTTTGAAACGTGTAATCCGTATTCATTTAAAAGAAGAAAAAGGTATCAGAGGGAAATCAGTCAGAGGCACTTAGGTGCACTGTTTGAAACGATGGAACAACCTCCACCCACCTGGTCTTACGGGCAAGTTAAAACAAACGCCAGAGTTTTGAGGCATTTGAAAATGGTTCACTGGCAGGATGCTCAGGGGATTTTTATTGCAAGTGAACTACAAAATCGAAAGTTCGGTGAAACGCAGATTTACTCGGAAAATTGTTATAACATCACCGCAGTGGAAAGACATTTATTGCTTCTCGGTATGTCACGCGCACCGAACGAGGCCCAAAAGTGACATGCGCACGGTGCTGTGTGCAGATCCATCAAAGCCCCCCCCCCCCATACACACACACACACACACACACACACACACACACACACACACACACACACACACACACACACGCACGCACGCACGCACACACACAAATTGCACAGTGCTCAAAGTTAGGAGGAGACCCATAATGACTGAGGGAGTGCTAAAACTCACTAAGCACATAGACCCATTGAGGAAACTTCTTTAAAAGCTAGTTATCACATTAAACTGTAAACAAATTATAATAGGGAAAAAAATGTTTGGCAAGCCTCAAGGGTCAGCTTTAATCCTTACCTAACCACACAGCGCCTTCTAGTGGCTACAACAGAGACTTTTTATTTGGATAAAGAAAAAAACAGTACTGGATGTACTTTTACAAGGTCATAAGAGTGGTTTAACAAACTACAGCCCAACACTATAAAGTACAAATCCTTTTAGTCCTACTTCTAGCCCCCACCACCACCACCACACACACTTTAATTATGTGTGTGTGTAACTTGTAGAGACTTGCAAGAGATAAACAATCCACCTCATTTAAGATTTCATCACTTATGCTTAACCTCATATTTTGTTGTAACACGGCTGCAAGAAGAGCGTGTCACACAACACTCTGGTATCAGTGAAGAAGCCACCAGCTCCATGATTTACAACATATTTTCACTTCAATACAAAAAACAAGGCATTTATTTCTCACCACTCCAACACCTTATTTGGGGGTGAACTTGTACACAGCTGAATTACCACATTTTTTTTTCAAATATTTGTTACAACCTCAGCATAAACACTGAGCTGAAAATATTAAGAAGTTAAAGTAACTGTCACAACAAACTGGGTAAAAACACTGTGAACCTTTATTGACAGCAGCATGTATGCTTTTGTATACATCTGTGATTACTGTGAACATGTGCTGAAGCAGATTTTAAAAAAGAAAGAGGTCTAGTTGTGAGTGCCTAGCATTCATAAAAACAAAATATTACACTAAAAACAACGTATAAAAACAGGTTCATAAACAAAGGCCATCGCATATGATTAGATGATGTAAAAACAACAACAAACAGAAAGGGAAACGGTTAAGATAATCCTTCATTTACTAGGCACTTAAACGAGCACTGGTGACCTGCAGTCACTCTTTTGACCTCCTTTGTACTTTGTGTTAGCATACCCAGCCGGTTACCAGACTGAACGCACACCGAGATGGACCGTGAGAATGAATACATAGCATAAACCACCTCACAGAAGTACCTTTCTATTACAGTTAAAAAAAACAAAAGACAGGACCTTCATCATAAATAACCAGGCACCTGCATGTCCTTCTACACAACATGATATATATATTTATATATATATATAAAAAAGGGATAATCTTTTAAGTGAAGTTAGTGCAAGGCTTCTAACATTATGTACACACTGCCTGGTGTGATGGTCCGCTTCGCAGCATTGCACAAAACAGGTGGACCAGGAGAGAAACTGTGATTGGACCTCTGGAGAGAATAAAGCAGGTCAAACGTGGCGGCGGGTTCAATTCCTGCAGCTGAGAGGACACGATGGTGTTCGTGTGGTAAAAATGAGTACTCCTACCCATCAGCAGTGACCTGTAAGCACCTCAAAGTTAACAGAGCACACTTATAAAAATGTATAAAGCCCACACTGGCACGATCTCATCCGTTCAACATGTTCCTTGGCTATAAAACATGCTTCTTTGTTGTCGTTGTTCCGGAAGTGTTACCGTAACACGGATTACTTGTTTTCCACAAACCTTCATGCAAAACCCCATTCCTTATCTGTCTGTAGGGACAACAGTTCAGTGCATGTACACACACACTCACTCAAACACACAAAAGCAAACAATTTGGGGGATTGTACCCGGTGGAGAGAGAGCAGACACCTGAGGGGTCAGGGTGGCGGACTCGGGATGCAGCTCGATGTAATTGCGAGGGGAACAGACCAGTTTAAACGACCTCACTCGACACACTAGTAAAGTGGCTGATTATCTACAGAGGCTTCATCGCTCCACTGCAGTCCCACTGTGCCCCACTTTCTCTTCAATATCCTCTTTAGATTAATGAGAAAACTCCAAGGAGTTAAGTGGTGACGTGACATTTCAGGCAAATCCTTTGCACTAATCAGAGCCAGCGAATGCACCATCATTCCTACAAACTTAGAGAGTGTGTGTGAGTGTGTGTGAAGGGGCAGAGGCACTGAGGTTGTGAGGCTCCGTGAAACGAAAACGGCCGCAGACGGGCGGGGTCACAGTGGAACCACAGGCGGAGGCTGGAGGTGGGGGAGGATCGTCCATACTGCGGTGAAGGCAAACTCCTGGCACTGCTCGCACGAAGCCATTCATACAAAGGTGAGTGCAGTTCCACTCATATAGCAAACAAGTCTAATCCACACTCAAAAAATTGTTGAAATGCATAAAAAATTAAAGTTTTTTTTTTTCTTTTTTCTTCCCCCTCAACTCTCTTCCCTGAAATGTGTGAGACTAAATAATCCAGCATTCCTGTCTGTATTTTAGGGGAAGGGGGGCGGGGCAGAGTTGGTAACAGTTCCTTTCTGCTGTGAGATGATTGGTCACTTCAGACTTTGCTGTCAGAGGGCAGCTCTCCCAGGGCGTGGACGATGTCGGTGAACGAGGGGCGCTCTTTGAGGCTCAGTGCCCAGCAGCGGACCATCAGCTTGTAGATTTTAGAGGGGCATCCGTCCGGAAGGGGTAGCTTCAGCTTTCCTGCCTGGAGACCTGCAGAAAAATGGGATGAGATGCCTTTTAAAGAGCGATTCCCTCTTCCTGGGGTAAAGACAGTAATGTGTTGCAGCGTCAAACTCACCTTCTAACACTTCGTCGTCGCTCAGTTTGGTGTATGGCATTTCCCCATGACTGAATACTTCCCACATCAACACTCCGAAGGCCCACACGTCCGACTTGGTGGAGAAGTCATCTTCAAACACAGACTCTGTTGGGAGCCAGCGCAGCGGGATCCACGCCTGCCTGTAGTGGTAGTACTCACTACACATGTGAACACCAGAGAAATAACAAAGGGATGGAAATATTAACCAGATGATTCTACTCAGAGGAGACTTTATTGTATGTTTTTGAACAGACCTGTTGTAAACGTCCTTGCTGAGGCTGAGTGACGACACTTTGACACGCCTCTGACTGCTGATCAGGCAGTTTCGGGCGGCGAGGTCTTTGTGAACGAAGCGGTGATTGGAAAGATGCTCCATGCCCTGAGCCACCTGAGTGCAGATGGAAACCTGGAGGGGGAAAAGGGGGGGGGGGGGGGGGGGTCATGGTAGAGAGACTTTGATAAGAACATAGAAGTTCAAAGTGAGCAAAGTTCAACAATTCCTCAATGGTTACTGTAACTTAACAGTGATGAGTTCAGAAGGTTAAAGGTCAAGCTACAATGGCCTGTTTCAGACAGGATGGCCTACACGATACTGCAGCAGAGCCCAAAGACAAAAATACAGAGCTCTGTATAACAGTTTATTTCCGTTTCCGTTTATTTCAATGGCTTCTGGTGTGCAGAAGGCTGTTATATGTCACTCATGCTGCACAGTTCACTGCTTACTTTGGTCTTGGTGCTGATAGGCTGACTCTTGACTTTGTCATCTTTGCTTTTGGAAATTCTCAGGAACTGCTTTAGATCTCCCTGGCATGAGAAAAGCAGACATAGAGAGCAGTGCGTCAGGTACAAAACAACATTTCTGCACTTCTTCTGCGTTTGTGTCTGTATGTGTGTTAGTGTGAGATTACCAGGTCATAGTACTCTAGGATCATGTAGTGAGGATCCGCCTCCCTGCAGAGGCCCAGCAGGCGGACGACGTTGGGGTGGCTTAGCTTGGCGAACATTTCTGCTTCCCGGCGGAAGTCGAGTTGGAGCTGCTCATCTCTGGTCTGCAGGCTCTTCACAAGAACCACCGTCTCCTCCTCGCCCTCTTCGATTCCCTTAGCTTTGGATAGCAGCACCTCCCCAAACTCCCCTTTTCCTGAGCAAACATTCACGTGACACACAGCAAAATGTGAGCGCAGAAGCGCAATACACTTTTTTCACAGAAAACAGAGATGCATAGACTACTCTACCTAAAGTCGTGATGGTCTGTAGGTTTGTCCGGGGAAAGTGGAGCTTATCGTTGTTGACGTGGCTGTGGCGTTTCTCTGTGGTTGCGATGGTACCCATGTTGGTGAGCGCCACCTCTTCCTGGATCTCAGCAGTGGTGTGGCCGTTCTGTTGGACTGCTCCGCCTGATGAACACAACAAATATTCTACTGGGTCAAAGGTCACAGACGTAGTACAAATATGAATAAATCTGATCGATTTAGAACATGTTTTATATAATATGTTAAAATGCATTGTATATACAGAATATAGAACGGAGGAAACAAACTGATACTTGTTGCTCTGCTCAAAACTTTTTTTTGCCTTTTTACATGTTAAGTGTAATCAATAAAATGAACACAGGGTGGCAGCAAAGATCTTGAAATAGCATACAGGATTATTGTGTAACTGTAACCACAACTTTATCAGCAATCATACCATTAAGGCACTCCATCTCGGGCTCCTCTCCATCCTGGCCCTTCTGCATTCTTTGGGCGTTGCGTCTCTTCTTGCAGTAGAACATGAGTCCCAGGACCACAATGATGTAGGCCACAGCCGCTCCCACCGACAGACCGATTGTTTGGATCATCTTGTAAGGAGCCTTTTCATCCTCTTCAGTCGGGAAATGCACCGGTTTGTCTGTTTGGCACAGGTGAAAATTGGGGCTGACTAAAACGTGGCTAAGAAGTACACTGTGCATGGATTTAAGTCTTACACACAACAGACTGTGTTACCAGAACGCTAAATCTTTCACCACAGTGAAAGATGCAACACAGTTGATGGTAAAAGCATCAACTTTAGTGTAAACACGAACGTAAACGTTTCATAGAACAGGATTTTAAAAATAAGATTGGAACAAGCGGATGATAGAAAAGGTATTTGTGGTGAATTTTAACACAGTTAAAACCACAAACCGACTTACAAACATACATACGGTCCTTCCATTTATCTGAGCTGCCCTGTTACAGTCAATTACTTGTCTTTTACAAGGCGCGACAAACATCTAAATTTAATTGTCTCCAAAACAAAAAAGCAAAGCTGGAATACCATCCTGCTACTTTGGGAGAAAATGAGGTGATGTGGGACACGAGTGCTAGTGCGTGACTGTAATTTTCAGCTTTAGTCGGCACACAAGGAGCCACAGAGTGCGAAGCTTTATTAGATCCAGCGTCTGCCCGATCCCATCACCTCGGTGACAGCCGTGGCGTCAGAGACGCGCCTGTGGTTATTAACCTGTCCGCACGGATGACAGACAGAGGCTGAAGGTTTAATTAAAGCCTTCATCCTACACTTGTGATTCTGTGCCCATTTGCTCCTGATAAAGCAAAGCCTGTGTATGCAAATATGTACGAGTGTGCCAAACTCACCCACTACATACAGCTGAGCCACGCGGTCTTTGATGCTGCAGCTGTTTCCGGCCACACAGGTATATTTGCCGGTGTCATCCGTAGTCACGTCCCTGATCACTAGGGAGCCATTGGGCATCGTTTGGAACCTGGAAGAAGGAGCGAGACAGAAAAACACAGAGGTCTCAGTGTCCAATCTGAATCTGATTTTATATCTGCATCATTAAAAATCATCTGATTTAAAGATAATGGCTATAATTTGTGCAATTCAGGGTCAAGAAATGCAGTGCTTTCAGAATACATTAATATATTTAGCTAACATTACCAAATTAGACCATCAGGGCTATGATTGGCCCAGCACAGGAAAGTGGGGAAAGCGTGTTTAAATAATAGCTTTATTTGCTCTGGCACATTCTGACGGAGCAAATGAAACGTGAACTCTCATACTCGTTTGTTTCCAAGGTTATAATTCTATGTTAGCACAAGCTAAATCCACAACGAATGTGTGGAGATGGAGCTTTAATCAGTCGTGTCAACTGTGTAATCCTAATCCATGAAGGCTGAGCTGTGGAGAAGACAAATGTGTTTCGTTTACCTTCTGTTATTACTGATGTCCAGCGGCTTGTCTTTACCCACCCAGTGGATGTGAGGCTTGGGATCGCCCGTTGCCTGACAGTGCAGGATCGCAGTGTGACCCTGGTACACCGTCGTGTTGTCTGGTTCCACCTTGAAGCGAACGTGCACTGTTTGTGCACAAAAAGCACACACACAAACACGCACAGAAACAAACAAATCATATTAATACAACACTTTAACCACATCTGGGGCGACAGCACCTCTTTTACAGCTTGTGCTGATTGTGGTCACTGTCCTCCCAGATAATCTACAACCCAAACGCAATTCATTAACCAGACTGTAAAAAGGCCACCAACTACACAATAAATGCTGCTGTGTTTGAAACTTAATGGCAATGATCAGTGACCGCCTTGCTATAAAACCACCCTCACATGCACCAAGACCACAAGTCCTCCTGATGTGGGGCTGATGACTAATACAGTAGCGTGGACCCTTTCTTTCACTACTCCCTGCTTCCATGACGATGAGACAGTGGTTTACCGGCTACGGTGAGGGTCACAAAGGCCCGGATCTCCCCCTGGAGGCTGTTGGAGGCGATGCAGGTGTAGTTGCCAGCGTCGCTTCGAGTGACTTTGGTGAAACGGAGCTGGCCGTTTTTCTGCTTGACGTGAGGCGGCAGCTCTCCTCCATCTGCAGGGGGAGCCAGAGAGACACACGGGGACAAGAGCTGGTCTGGTTATCCATGTGGGATTCAAGTGGTTAATTAGACTATTATGGCTACTGCAGATGGAGGAGGGAAGTGATCTGTGGTGATAAATCGCCCTCACATTGTGTTTATTCTACACAGGTTGCTACATATTCTTGCGGAAATGACATTTGTCATCATAAGCATTGAAGAATTAATGCCTGCTAAAGGGTTCTGGGTGAAATATTGCTCAACAGCCATTCCTCATCAGATCTGAAGCTATAGCAAGTGGAATCAGTGGCAGCAGACCTGTTTTGGACCAGCGGATGGTGGGGGGCTCTCTTCCTTTAGCCGAGCACTGGATGGGGATCTCTTTGTCCAATTCCAAGCACTGGGAAGGCTGCGGGGTTGGGGTGAACTTTAGTTTCTCTGAAACACAAGTAAAAGCACAGCACACGTCACACACGGATGACACTAAGCTGACGCAAATCATGTTCAGACATATTTGGGAAAAATGTGTCAACAGGCACGACGAGCACACAGATCTGATGAGCGTAAAAGCTGAGATCTATCAGAGGTTGAGATCATGGCATGTCACACCTTTTATGAGATCAGATAAGAATTGATCATGGAGATACCACGTTACAAATGGAGGCTAAGCTAAAGCTGTTGTGTGTGAGTCATATTTTACATCTCTGTGGGTGTCCTGCAGGGTCCCCAGATCCACAACACAGTTATAGAAAACCACGCACACAAGCCCACAGCCATGACCACATCGCATTTATTTTTCATCTCAGCGCCGTATTGCTCATCATTCTCTCGCTCATTACACATCATCTTTATCTCCGGGAAATATCTTCAAATAGATTCGGAGCAAACAAAGGATAATCCACTGTATATACTAGAGATGGACCGATCCGATATTACGTATCGGTCCGATACTGACCTAAATTACTGGATCGGATATCGGAGAAAAATAAAAAATGTAATCCGATCCATTAAATATCACGAAAGCACCTCACAAAACTTGCAACACACCGTAACTCACCTCAGAACGTTAGCACATCGGAGCAGTATGCATCACGTGATAGAGCGGCTGTGGCATGCGGGACCTGTCGGTGGTCTGGATAGCATTTGGAGCTTCGCTAGCAACCCGGCATTTCATCTCCGATAAAGTTATCCCGAGAGAAGTAAAGCAAGTGTGTAAGTCCATCTCTGAATGTTTGTAAAGCATTCCTGCGTTAAGCTTAACAAGCGACTGCCTCTTCTTGCTGCTACTTCAATCATGAAACTGCTTAACGATCAGCTGATCGGCTTTTCTGTCGGGAGTCCGTGTCTCTAGTTTGCTTTTGCCCCACTTTGCACCAGAAAGAGGAAACCAGCGGCTGAACAACAGCAGCACGTTTAAGCTTGATCAGCTGTTGTTAGAATTTATTTAATATTACTTTCTACTCGAGGATCTTTTTCTACGTAGCTGACGCTGGTAACTGTGCAGGGGCGGATCTAGCAAAGTTTAGCCAGGGGGGCCGATAGGGCATTAACAGGGAAAAGGGGGCACAAAGACATACTTTTCTTTCTTATTCTCATTTAAAATGTCTAGCTTTTAATAAATAATTATCTGACACCCAAAGTTTTAATTTGATGTAAAATGAATAGAAGTCAATTACTGTATATAGTGACTATTAAGTCTAATATATATACCCTAGTAAGCTATAGTACATTTTCCTTTGGGAAGGTACCATCTGTGCAGTCTGCAATTTTGTTGAAGAAAGATGTTGAATCTATTTAATATTTCTTGAAAAATAATTGATTTCTGTGTATTTTTTTCACACTGCATCAAATTAAGGTTGATTACATCGATTAAGCATCATGAGGTGGAGGGTGAGGGGTGGTTCCCTATTTTTTATTTATTTATTTTTGTTGTTGCTGGGAGTTGGAACCCTATTAGTTAGGTTGCTTAATATTTATGCTAAGTACTCTTTAAAATACCAGAATAGGGAGGATGGTGTAGGTTTAAGTTTATTAGATTGATCAGTATTGCTGAACTATGAAATATTTTTTTTTGCATACAGGTATAACAGAATAGCTTTAGTGTAGTTGTTGTTTTAAACTTGAGTATGAACTTATACAAAATGCAGCAAGATATTTAAAAAACAGTTTTGTTGATTAAAAAACACTATATCGGATTCATATCGGTATCGGCAGATATCCAAATTTATGATATCGGTATCGGTATCGGACATAAAAAAGTGGTATCGTGCCATCTCTAGTATATACTGATCAGCTAAGTGATTCCCACGCATCTTACCGAGCACAGCGACCTTAGCATATCCCATCAGCTGTCCACCCAGAGTTTTGGTTTGACAGCTGTACACATGTGCATCATAGACCTCCACATTGTTGATCCTGAGGGTCCCGTTAGGGAATATCTTAAACCGGATGTCCTGGTGAGACAAAAAAAAAGACAAAAAGTTTTAGTAAAACTGTGAAGGTACAAACAGACCAGCTTTCTTCTGTATGTCGTTAAAAGAAAAAGACAGTGAGGAAAGTGAAAACCTACCTCGGGCTGAATGATGTTGCTGCTGCGGAACCAGGTGACCTCAGGTTGGAGGTTGGCTTGAGCGTGACAGTGGAGGTAACCGGGTTTACCTTCTTCTAAATGGCTGTCCTTAGGCATGTCCACCCACACTGGGGGAGCTGTGGACAAAGAGACAACTCTTCAGCTACATATCGCTGCCCTGAAGGAATATCCAATGTGTCAATCACCTAGGCTCACTGAACAGACAAAATACACATTAGCTTCTGTTAGAGGACCCAATGCTCCCAGCATTAATAAACCTACTGTAGGATACATCTGGGATACTGGATGTATCCTGCTAACATTAGCAAGCTTGCGCTCTGCCCTCTCACTTCATGCTCTACGCATCATGCTTCTTAGCTCTCAAGATCCCATCTTCCTTTTAAATGCCTGCAACACCACAGTTACAATCTAAACTTTGATCATCTCCGTGTATACATACAAACGACAAACAACCACTTTAAAAGTACTTTCTGTACTTAGTTAAAGTGAATTTAGGGTGCATTTAAAGTGGTCTTTGTAGGACTTACTGGCCACAGTGAAGGTGACCTCCTGTATCCTGCGTCCAGCCTTATTCTCGGCCACGCAGGTGTAGGTGCCCGAATCTCCCTTCTCCGTGGGACTGAAGACCAGATATTTCCCATCTTGGTGTACTCGGCCCTCTGTGGGCACCCGCTGACCTTCTCTCTCCCACCACACCACTGGCGGAGGTTTGCCACGTGGGGCGTTGCATTCTACCTGCTGCAGGCTGTTCACTGTGAAAACCTTCGACGCCCGGGGCACCATGTCTTCTATTTCTGTAGCGGGAACCAGAGAGAGCGAGCAAATGTTACGAACTGACTTAGCAATTCAAATGCTGACGCTGATTCATTAGAGGACCGCTAATAATCATCAACCTGTGCTTTAACCTTGTACGAGCCTAAGATCTAAATCAATTAATGAGAAGAAAACACATTTCTCAGCAAATGAAAGAGAAGCAGAGCTGCGAGAAGAGGGAGGGCACTGAAATGAATGAGGCGGAGCCACGATGGGAGCGACTGTTTCAACTTGTCCCTAAACACTGAATTCTACTGTGACACAATCCCCTATAATGCCTGCAGGGATTAGCATCAGATTAGGTGAATTAAGGTATTTAAATGGAGCTGTGGTTCACTGGGTTAAAACTGCAGATACAGTTGTACCTTGTTAATCCAAAACCCTTGGGGGGAGAAAAGGGGCTGCTGGAGAGGGGAAGGAAAAAAAAAAGTGCCCGGGACATTGAAATGCAAAGAAATTTTAGCCCTGAGCTTATTCAAAATATTTGACGTGCGTGCACTTGCATTTCAAAAAGCTGGCTGATTAGTAAGATGAGAAGATACTACAGTCATCTTGTTGTAGTTTCAACCTCAATGAGCTGTTTTAAAGTTGTTTCAAGAGGTTATCTGGGAAGACGCGGCGCAAGGAAAGAGCCGGCTTTGTTAGTGCATGCGCAATATTAAAACAGCTTCACTGTGTTTGGACTTGTATATAATTTGGTTCCCCTTCCTTTTAACTTCTTCTTCTTTTGCACCACCAAAGACTTTTATTTGTTGTAGTCTTAAAATGTCATTTTCACATTACACTGATTTATAACACTTTAGAAACAGTCATCTCATGCAAGGAAAGCTGCAGCGTGTTTTAATGACGTTCGGCATTTCACAACCTCCTAATTACACTGCTCATTACCCTGGTTGAGTCACACTGATGAGTTATCTAATGTAACATCTACTGCTTGAGTAAAGCGGTTGCCAGGTGCTGTTCACTTTGGAGGAAACTTGATGAGTTAAAAAAGCTTGGAAAACAGCTGGACGCTAAGGGGAAACAATATGAAGGGGAAGCAGCAAAATGCTTCTGTACGGCACGTGGTAGTGGATGCAGCTGGGCCGGATGTCAATACAGGAATGTGATTATCATCGGAGAGATCTGGGCACTAAGTGAAAGCGGCAGAAGGAGGAGGAGGGAGGGAGGGGGGATTAGAGCAGGAGAGATGGAGGGCAGTGTTCATATGTAGCCCGTTCCACTCAGATTATAGGATAACAGGGGTTTCTAATTGTTTACGCTCGAGTTTTGTATGTGTGTACGTGTGTGACGCACCAGCTATGAGGAGGGAGGCCTCCAGCGTAACCTGTGATCCTCTGAGGCCGCGACCGACACATCTGTAGGTCCCCGTGTTCCTGGGCTTGACCTGGGTGATCAGCAGCGTCCCGTTGGATAGAAGGAAGACTCTGTAGAAGAAGAGAAAGAAACAATCTCTCTCAATCACTGATCCACAAACAACATTTCGCACATTCTTCGCAGAGAAAAGCACAGCGGAGAGAAGATTTCTGCACAGATACAGCCAACGAACCTCAAATCTTTCTCAGTCTGCATCTGCAAACCTTTCTTAGAGGTTTCGCTTTGACCTGCAAGTCAACTGCCCGAAAATTTGGACTTTCCATTCTAATTTGGCCCAATTCAGTAAACCCAAGCCATCTGCTGCTCTAAATCTGTAGAGGTAAATGCTAAGAATCTGTCCACGGAAAACAAAGAAACAAATGTGTCCTACATTTTGAGTTAATTAAAAAGAAAAAAAATCTCGTGCTTCAGGAGGCCTGTCCTGACAGCTGGCCCCTGGAGTCTATCAGGCCGATGGGAGTATCAGTGTCAGTGATGGACAGAATGAGGAGTAATTAAAGGCAGACCTTAAGCCAGCTTCGGGGATGACAGAAAAGGAGCTGAGCATCCGGCACAGCAAAAACAGAAGATCCCAAGTCACTGCAGAGCTCATGGGAAAAACAAATACTCGGAGAGGAAAAAGGAAAGCCACTGCAGAATGATCTGCATTCCCTCAGAAGAGTTTTCCAAAAGCGGGGATTCATATAAGAATATCTAGTTCCACAGTGGATTCCCTCAGGAAAAGTGAGATTTCTGTGTCATCCCTTCTTCTTTGTTTAGGAGAAAGAGGGAAATGAGCTTTGGGAGCTGGTGTACATTTCCACCTGAGAGACGGAGAACTAGTCTGTGGAAACAGGCCAAAATAACTAGAAAACAAAATGAGCAAAGAGCGATTTTTAAAGGCAATCACGAGTATGGTTTCACACGTTTGACCCGTGGGGCAGAAACTGGCTGCAAAAAAATAGCCTTAAGCTCCAGATGGTGTGTGTGGGTTTTTTTTTTTTCTTGGTTTCACACATTTGGAAAAACAGTCTACACTAGTTATTCATTCATTCGCTAGGGGAGGTTATCTAAACAGCCTAAGTGCAGACACAGATGATATCACTGCAGAGAGCTGCGTAACTTAGGGACTATAATCAGCCCAGATCAATAAACTAAATCACACAAAACACCAGGCTGCTGTGGAATAACCTAGCCACAAAGAGGTTAGGCTTCCATGCTTATTACTGAGTCCTCATCACTGCCTAGGTGACCAAACCTGCCTCTGACAGGCTCATTACACAAATGACTAACTATTGATATTGGAGTCATTCACCCTGCCTAGCTCAACGAGCACAGTAATCACTTCAAAATAGAAAAGCAGGATTGTACTCTACGTGCGGAACGGGCTCATGTATAAGCATGAGGCGCTATGAAAGCTGGCATGATATATAGAAATTTATTATGAAGTCCTATTTATAAAGACGGGGGATATGCTGGTAATCTGAGTGTAGCTCGAGGGTCTTTTCCTCTCAGAGCGTGGACACTGGAGACCTGCAGACTTCTCTGATAGGTTACAGAGAATGGGTTTGTTCCAGTGATGTGCAGACTGAAGAAAAAAAACTTTACCGTGCTTTTTTTCCCAGTAATAACATTCCTCAATGTGCAATTTATCTTGAGCTTTGTGTTGAAACAGCACATAGAGAGGCGAGAGCCCGATGCTGGGGTTCCACCTCATCGGGCTCATAGGAATACCAATGGCTGCACACTAGGGCTGCCACAAACGATTATTTTGATAGTCGACTAGTCACCGATTATTTTTGCGATTAGTCGACTAATCAGATCATCATCCATTGGACGTACAGCGTACAGCTTATTGCACCAGCAGCATCTGGTCTTATATAACTATCATTAGCTTACAGCTTGAAGTGTTTGTGCTAACTAAAAATAAAGACAAGATGGTAGTTTATTAATTTTTAATGAAATTTGCAGATTGTTTCGGTGAAGTTTAATAAACTCCTTGCTTTCTAAAATATAACAGGACACCGGAGTATATTATCCAGCGTCTCAAACTTCTGATGATCAGCTGTCTGCTTGAAGTTTATTTAGCTGTGCAAAAACTATAACTTTAATCTTAGCCAAACCGATTTACTCAGGAACAAATAAAATACTAAAGAAAGCCAAACAATAACATTTTAAGTTATCTAAGTGACTTATATATCATGTTTAACCTGAGTAGCGAAAGACGGCGGTGGGTTTGAAAACGATTTGCAGGGAGTCCGGTGTTCTCACGGCTCTAGTTAGCCTTGCCCCCGCCTAGCTAACGAACTAGTGGGTAACAGACGTCTCCGAAAACGTCGGAGAGCTTTTGAAAATATGTGGTGTCTTGATAAACTGAGCAGATATTTGAGGTTTACACAGCTACATTCTCGCCTGAAAATATGTTAAACGTTTATTTTGTGACCCAGAAAGAATAATAAGAGTAAAGTTAAAACTAACTAGCTGCCGCCATTGTTGACAACTGCGCTGGGCTGCGCTATGAATTCTGGGACACAGCTTCTTCTTCTTCGGGGTTTAACGGCAGCTGGCATCCTTGTACATGCAGTGCTGCCATCTTCTGTTTCAGTCCGTTATTACACCCTTAAATCCTACTACTCATTCCTGCGTCCTTTGTGATCTTACAAAGCTTCAAACGATGCGTCGACTATTAAATTAGTCGTCGACGATTTTAATAGTCGACATAATCGTGACTAGTCGACTAATCGTGGCAGCCCTACTGCACACTCAGATACACAGGAATCATGCTTATATGATGGTAAGGAGAAGGAAGAGGGGTGAAAAGGGGGTGGATGCAAGATGGAAGAGGAGGAATCGTAGTTAAGACGTACAGCGCTGAGCAAAAGCCTTGAGCCACATCTCATTTCTTTATATTTTACTAGAAAAGATATATAATAGGTAGAGTGGTTTAGTTAAACATACATAAGCATAAATGGAAATAAGGTATATAAGGCAAAAACAGCCCAATTTATCAAATTATCAGTCACTGTTTGGTGTGACCACCTTTATTCTTCAACAGGTCTGGGCTCTCGGGAGGCCAATCCATGACTGATAGTGTTCCAGTGTGTGTTCTTCTATCCAGGTGTGCTTTTACTGCATTGGCAATGTGTTGGGAATCATGCTGCAAAGCCTGTACTCTCTTGTTCAGGCTTTCTTTCACCACATTTTACAGATGGCTGTAGGCACTCACGACAGCCACACTTCCACTGAGGCCATTTCTGATGAGGCGTCAGTAAACAGTAGATGGATCAACAGAAGGGCCAGATGCATTTCTCAAGTCCTGCACATGCCTGTCACTTCTTTCCTCCTTCTGTCCAGTTTCCTCAAATTTGTAAGAATACACATCAAACTGTGCTGAAATATGATTCACTTTGTTGGTGTGGAAACACTATTTTATCCCTGAAACTGTCATCATTTTTTTTCTTTGCTCGGTTATCTCTTATATATAAACACTACACTGGTTCATCCCTGGAATTAGGTGTCTTTTGTGTGCTTGAATGATTCATATGACTGTTAAGGGGCTTAAGAAACAAACCTTCCTTTGAAAATGGCCATGGACAAGGGGAAAAAAGTCAAATAGGAGCCAATGTCGAAAGAAAAATTAAAGTCTGGAGAACTATTGCTCAAGGTCACTTTAATAAATTATACCAAGGTCTTGCTCCTTGAAGGAAGAATAATAAAGAAATGAAAAGTGACTCACGACTTTTACACAATACTGTATGATGAGAAACAACAAAGTGACACAGAGGGAAAGATTTAGCACTCAACATACCTGGACTTGTTTGCCAGCAGCTCGTTTTCGTGGTACCACTCCAACGTGGGCGCCGGCTCTGCAGTGAACTGGCAGTGGAACACAGCCTCCCCGTTCCTCACTACCACCTGGTCCTCAGGAGTGACCACCGGCCGCGGGAAGCTCTTATCTGTTAGAGAGGTAGAACATCTGTATGATTACAGGCAACGGACCATCAAGTTCCATCTGCGTGGACGCTCGTGCATCACACCAAACTACTCCGGCTTTATTAAAAGCTGCCAACAGCAGCAGGAGGCTGGTGAGCCAGCAGTGTTCAGGTGGCAGTGTGTCAACACCACAGGGGCCCCTAGGACAGACTTAATGAGGTCAGAAAACAGAACCAGCAGCTTCCCTGCCTTTTCTCTCTCTCTTTTTTTTTTTCGCTCTTACAGATCGTAGAATCACACATAAGAGATAATCCTTTTCTTTTCTGCAATGGTCCATAAACTAGTTATTCCTGGAAAACAGGGTTAGAAACAGCTCCACAGGAAAGAAGAAAAACTCAGTGCAAAATCCACAAACCCCAGTTTTAAATTACATATTAAATCAATCACTGAGTTTTAAATGACCTGAAAAATGCTTCCGCTGCTGCATTTTTCCTTATGTTCACTTTCATTTGGCCCTTTCTACCAGCCACAAGCAGACCTCTCAGTGTTAGCCAACACTGCTCAGACCTGCCAAAACTTCAGATTAAGTCTGGTACAACCTAAAGGAGGAGTAATAGCTACACAGATTTTACTAAATTGTTACACTCCGGATGCAAAGCAGAAGGACGTCGAGTTAACGCACACACACTAGGAAGAGATCGGGAAAACACGTGAGTATCAGCAGAGCTGCTGAAGGAATGGTGCCAGTAGCAGTTATAGGACATTACGAGTGGTTTGAGTGAAGATAAAGAAAGGCGTGCATTCAGAGCACACCTGGCCCACCCAGGACGTCAACGGGAAGCCTCAGCCTACGATCTGAGAGCATGCACTGAAAACCAGTTTAAATCTGTCAGCCTTTTCCTTAAGGTTAAGCCCTATAGAAGAGCAGAGGGTGGTGACACCGTAACCTGAAACTGAACAATTATCCTTTCTTTCTCAACCCAGGTGCTAATCCGATGTCTCTGTGTTGCAGGTGGCTATGTGAAGCGGAACAGGGCGTCAGGTTTCTAATGCTGATTGGGTGCTGTGCTGCAAACCTTATACACGGGGGAGAAACAGAGCAAACAACACGACGAGAGCTTGTAGGAAAGAACCTACCTGTAGAATAAACTGTAGCAGAGGTAGTTGTTGTTAGACACACGGAGGAGACCCTGATGCTGAGGGAGCTGCTGTTATTGTTCTTTTAAGACATGTTACAATATTGTATGTGTGGGTGGTGTGGGAGGAAGTCGCTAACAGACTTAAAGGTAATCACATTACACGCACTGTAACTTTTTTCTGCTTCCTGCTTTCTCTCACCACTAATGCTCTTTAACCACACACACCTGGTCGTCTCCATTTCCAGGTGCGGAAATGTGGGAAACTCACTACATCCTGAAAACCTTTGATTAGTGAGCTACGATCAATTAGTGGATCGAGTAGCACACCTGACAGCAAAGTAAAATCAATATGGTATCATCTTACAGCCCTAATGTTTCTCTATAATATATCATATGTCAGTTTTATATTCTTGCAGATCTGATATTTGTTGCACAAGGTCACACACACACCTATAATGTTAAGAGTGTAGTTGGTGTTACTGCAGACGTGCCCAGCTGCATTTTTGGCGCAGCAGTAGTACAGGCCATTATCATCCGGACTGGCATTCTTGAAGGTGAGCGTCCTCTCTTTATTGTTGATCTGATGAGTTTTCTCCGTCAGCTTCACGCCGTCCTTGAACCACTGGCATGTCGGCCTGAGAAGCAGCAGGATGAGGAAGAGAAAGAGGAAGAGAAATCGTTCTGAATACCGTCTCATAAACCTGAATTTTGATCTTGAAGTGGGAGGAGACTCACCGGGGATGTCCATCAATATCACAGCGCAACGTGACCAGCGAAGAGTTCTCCATCTCCCTGTCAGAGACGGGTTCCTTCAAAATCACACCTCCGCTCTCCAACCCTGCAGTGATAGAAGAGGCAGAAAAATCCCGTAAGTGATGGAAGGGAGCACAAGAGGACAGGGGGAACAGCTGAGGAGAGGGACAGGAGGAAAAATTGAGTTAAGTGGTCGCCCTGTCCTCATGCGACACATGACGACGCTAATGAGTGCAGCAGGGACGAGGGGAGAGCGGGGAACATCGCTGCGACAGCACTATGACTCCACATCTACCACATTAGTGGGTCAGCTTACATCAGCATACCACAGTCCTGCACTCACCACAGTAATTCAAGTCCTTGAGGCGCTTTTCAAATGAAAAGTTCATTAATTGCTAATAGCAACACTCTGCTGTCAGAGCGGCCCATGAAATAAGGCAGCAGTGAACATGTTGTGACAAAGCACCTGCTAGTTATAATTTTAGTAATCCTTCAATTGAGCGCCCATCAAAAAAAAAACAGTTCTTCAAAACTAATTATGTGTGTTTACATTATTGCATCAAAGGAGAAATGAATGCCACAACAACGCGATGAAAGACAAGAAGGCTGATCGCTTGCGTCTCGGTGATAGATGAACAAAAGAACAAAGGAAGAAAAACAGATTGTGGGAAAGTGATCCGCATTAGTCCCATACATGGAAGCAAGCTTTTGCAGGCAGAAACAAAGAGCACATTAAGGATTTCGCCCAGTACACATGTGCAGATAGTGTGTCAAACCTGACATCAACAAAGCTTTCCTTCATCCTGCTCAAGTCCAAGATTCTTCAACATGTTCAGGTTGGCGAGACAGATAAAAAGTTGTTACATAGAAAGACAAAAGCTAGCTAGTGACAGCTTAGATTTAGCTGCAGTACCATCTTAGCACACCTTGCTGGAATTCCCCTTCTCCCACTGTTGACTACACAAACACTTGGTGTTTACACTGAATGAGAACAAGGGCTAATTGTTATTTACGTGACAGTATAAAGGCTGAGGTATGATGTGCAGAGACTGTGTAAACACTGCGGTTAGTGGATGAAATCACTGAGAGAGCATGTTTGTTTCGGTTGCCCCCGATTTCTACACGAGTCCGTGGGGGTTTTGTGTATGTATGCTGTGCGTGTATTAGTGTAAGACATCCCACTAACGCTGCACCATTCCTATGGCCCTTGGCTGAACAGTGCTGCTGCAGTGTGGATCATGTATGAAATATGCATGGTATGAGCCCACCTGAGAGAGCGATGGGGAGGGAGGGAGGAAGGACGCAGCACCCCTGTGAGGTCACAAGGGGCGCTAGAGGGAAAACTGTCACAATGAATTACTCAGGAACTGGCAGTGCTGTGCAGCCTGAGGGGATCATGGGAAACCATCTCTACAGCAACAGGGCTTCCATTCTCCTTCCTTATATCCCATCTGAGCCGTGCACTGCTCATTACCTCCCTCCTACCACAGACGGCCGACAACAGTGTGTGTGTGTGGAAGCATAGCTCAGCAGTGGAGCAAGTATGTGCGTGTGTTTATACATCTGTTTGTACATGCAATGGTGTATGCGAAACACAGCTGACGATGCTCTGCCTGCGAGCCTGAGTGCATGTGTGCAAGTGTCCTCAAATATCTGACAGTTCAGCAGATGCAAATTAGTTGTGTGTCTCATTCAAGGCCATTCCAGGCAATAGCTCCACTAACTCGAGGAGGAGGAGGTAATGAAGGGCAACTGCGCTATCGAGGCCTAAGGCCCGACGCTCAGACCTGTTATTAGCGAACTGAAAGCAAAAAGCGACCCACAAAACCAGACGGGGAGACGATGAATCACTGAAGACGAGGGCGTAAGAAAAAGTTTGACGGAATAACAAGTCTTATTAGCGAGGGTGAGTACGAGTGGCAGTCGGAATAAACGTCATCTGCAAACGAAGCATTGTATCGACTCGGCCGGAGGAACAGGAGAGTGGGTTCAGTATCAGGGAGGGTGTCATCTGAATTCATGTATCAGATGCTCATTTGCATGTTCAGGAATAAAACAGCGAGCAGCACGAGAAATACCAGACGCGCTGTTTGGCTAATCAGAGCCTTCAACAGAGATTTGCAAACAACAGCAGACAACACACTCTGCCTTGTGTATCTAAAGTTTCTACCAGTCCTGACCTATTTTCTTCTGTGGCACGTTAAAACCGATTCTGGCTATCCACTTAATTTTCAGTTTGACCTGGATTTTCTTTCTTTCTTTTTAAACCAGCCTCACGTTCTTACCACTCACAGCTCCATTCACAGCTCAGGTTTCTCCAGCTGTCCGCTCGACAAACAGAAGGCACTCTTTCATAACCTATTAGTGGCAAATGCTTCCCCATAATCCCTCTCAGAATGCATGACTAAGTGTTGGAGCGGGCCTGGCAGCTAACGGCATAATTAGGAGCCTATAATTATTATGTTGGAGGCAGAACAGGAAGCGCTATCAACACGGGGATGATAACGGATGAACGTGAAGATATCATCAAGACAGATGATCGGACGGCTCGTTCAGTCATCACTCTGAAAAGCAGCTGAATGCGTGTCCGTCTCTTTCACTCAGTGAGCTGATTCGTTGCCATAGAGAAGGGTTTCTGCAAAACGGCTGGGGATTTCATTTGATTGACAAAACCATATGGGGATGAAAATAACCAAAACATATGGCATAGTGTCCTCGTATTGTAAACATTGCTATAAAACCAAAAACCCCAAAAAAACAGTGGTGTGGCAGATTCCAGGGGAAAATTGTTAACTGAGCCAGCTCGGTGTTAGACGAGGTGTCAGATTTTATCAGCTGTGGCTGACAGGGGTCAGCAGGCCAGGCTGCAAACTGCAGGGGAGAGATGCTGCTGCAGCGACAAGACAGAGACAGGAGGAAGGAGGAGGAAAAATGAGACGCTGACACAGGAGCAAAGTCACCCTACAGGAGAGAAGCTGACGGATGGAGCCCGGGTCGTTAAACATGAAGAGCTGCGTTTTGTCAGCTCACAAAAGACAGCAAGAAAAAAAAAAAAAAAAAAACATCCTTCTGTAGGAACTGTGAGAAACGAAATGGGGGAAAACTAGAGCTGTACTCATGGTCTGTACAGACTCTTTAAAAATGTGTCTGCTGAACAAATGTGGGTTAAGGACACATGCTGTGTGACTAAGCCAAGACGGCGTGCGCATGCCTACTCACGCGCGAGTGACTGAATAGGGAGGAAAATGTGTTTCTACTCAATCTTCTCCTCATTGCTGCGTGCTGCTGTATGACACTGACATCCAAAAACACCGTCCGTGTGTGTCTTCTGAAAGCCGTGCCTCCAGGAGCAACAAGCATGCTGACGAAAGCGACGCCTGAGCCCGGTCTCGCCATGGAGACCCAGTGACCGGGCGGGACAAAAGGGTGAAGGGGGCGCGGAGGGGGGGGTTAAAACCTCTATTGGTGAAAACAAGAGGGGGGATAATTACTCTGAATAATTCTCAGCTGGCAGGACTTGCCCACCCACCATTGAAAGGAAAAATAAATTAACCCTCTCTCGTCAGTGGGGGAGGGGCGGACGAATGAACTCCAGAAATGTCCCTGATACAGTACATATGGAAAACCCCACCACCACCACCCCCTACAGTCCACATTCACTACCAAGCACGCAAAGTACCGTACACATGAGTGAGTGCACGGTCAAGATTAATGCCAGAAGACGTCTACTTTAAAGCTGCACGAGCTTGACCGCTTGTTAAAACTGTATATGAGTGGAAATATGACAACAGCCACCATAGCGTGGTCTGATCCACTTAAAGTGAGCCGGACAGCCAAACCGCAGATAATGATGCAGAGGTAAACGTGTTGATACGCACACACAGACGTAGCATCCGAAAGTGGTTAGGGATGATTTACTATTGCAGTTTGAGCATCTGGTTGAGAAAAGTGTGCACTAAGCTCTTAAATAACATTGTTTCTTGTTCGTAGATGTTTGTTATCTGAAGCTATGCCTGAGGAATCCACTTATGTGATTTCTTATCAAGCTGACTCAGGCTATTACCATTTTTACAGGAATGGTAATGTGCGGTGCATTAATAACTTCATAACCAGCATCTCAGCTGTGTGCCGGTTTCTTAGGTTGTCTGTAAAAAGTGCCTAATATGATGCTCCAACATAAACCACCGAGAATCCATTCATTCATTGTCATCCATGCATCAAATAGAGTGAACGGGGACACCGTGGACAGGTCGCCTATCTGTCACAGGGCCAACACACAGAGATAATCACGCACACGCTCTCATTCACACCTACGGTCAATTTAAAAATCACCAAATAACTTAGCCAAATGCATGTGTTTGGACTCTAGGAGGAAGCCAGAGTGACCGCAGAGAAACCACACAGACGCGGGTGAACATGCAAACCCGACACAGAAAAGGCCCAGACTGGATTCAAACCCAAGACCTCCTTGCTGTGAGGCAACAGTGCCGCAGACACCGCTGTGTCTCTAGTTTTTTATTGACTGAACAGCGCCCCCAGTGGCAGTCAACAACAGAAAGTCTCTTATAATGACTCCTGTAACATTCTTAACTTTACATCAAAATCACATGTTTACAGACTGGTACCAACAAAGTCTGTGCCCCAATTTTTGTGAGCTAAATTCAGGTCTTTAATTGGTCCGTTGCTCAGCACTCTATGGCAGTTTAGATGTAGCTTGCTAACTTAGCTTGGTAGCATTAGCAGACAACTTAGCAGCCAGTTCTCGCATCCAAACGTACGCACAGACTTCTAGAAAAATCTATTTACAAAAGCAAACTAATGTTTATTACGATCGATGTGTGTCATGAACCGGGACCAGACTGTGCAGCGTCAGCGCTCACGTCAAAGAACGGGCACATTTGTGTGAGCCCGACTGCTATCTACACCGATCAAAAAGGTACGACCACTCTTATATAAACATTTCCACGGTTAAATGAGTTCAGCCTATTTATATTGCATGCCCTTCCTTTCAAGAAAACTATGCCTTGCTTTTCCAGTGCGTGGGAATGTTAATGGCTTGGCAGATAATGCAGTTTATTCTGCTCTGGAGAACTGGTGCTTCATGTCTAACTTGTTTCTTTTCTATTAAGTCTGTGGGAGTAAGTCGGTTGAGCTTCATTCACACACTAGATCATGTTCAATTGCAACACATGTGAGCGGTTCCCGTCAGATCGGACAGGGTTTGGGAAAAACCGATGGGCCTCTTTGGTCTTTTGGCTACAACTGCAAGCACTCAGAGAGAGACGGTGCTCGACATCACACGCCTCAAATATCCACTTGTGGAGACACATCATAGAGAGGGAGTTAAACCGCTGCTCTCTCCCTCCATCCGTCTCTCAGTTTACAACTAGGAGGTCTGGACACTCATCTGTTCTTGTAATCACCCTTTGAACAAGCACCATCACAGCAAAGACAAACCTCCAGGCTGAATGTAGCAAGAGAGGGGAACATATTCCAGATGGAATCATTTTTCGCCCGCTTTGCCTGCTTTTTTTTTTCCTTTCCCTCTTTCTACCATCACTGAAAACTCTGTTTGTATGACACAAAGGCTTTACAGTAACAACTGGTACCTGAGGGCCTCTGACGAGACCCAAACAAGGTTGTTATTTATCCCAAACAGAGCTGTGCAGAATTTCCCGGCTTCCTCTGCTCTGAAACTTAAGCGGGTCACTGAGGTTTGGTTATGAGGCTAAATAACAAAATTAAGACACTAGCGTGCTTCCCCTTAATTTGACAACACATTTAGAAGCTGAAGATGTGAAAAGCATGACACAAATAAAAAAACTGGAGCAGACAGACCTGTGCTAATCTAAACCGAAATAATTATACTGCTTTAAGGTGAACTAGACTGTTCAGTAATTTCCTGACAAAAAAGCCCTTTCAGAGTATATGGGAAAGAGAGTGTTACACAACGGAGAGGAAAGACAAGCAACAAAAAAACACATGCTTGGTGGCGCACATATCCAGTTTCCTATAGAGAGGAGAAGCCACGAAGAATAAGGCAACAAGGTGGAAACATTCCTTCAGCTTACACTACCCCGTCATCTTATACTGCAACTTTTGTTTGGCTTTTTTGATCCAGAAACTGGATGCACACCCTTGTTGCCATTATGAAACCCTGTCAGTTGGTAATTTTCACTTAAGAGGGTTGTTTTATTTCCTCCGTCAAAGGAAGGGAAAATGGCCTGAAACTCAACACTCACACTTGATATTGAAGGAGGCGTTGTTGGAGTGGAGCGCTTCTCCTGTGGCCGTGTTTTCCGCAACGCACTCGAAGTTTCCTGCGTCCAGCCGCCGATCCACGGCGCTGAATTTGAGGTTGCTGCCCTCCTGGAAGCGCCTCTCGCTGTTCTCCAGGGGCTGGCCGTTGTGAAGCCAGCTGTATCTGATGTCGGTCGGATCGCTGACCTCGCAGCGCAGCATGGCGCTGCGGCCGTGCAAGGCATCCTGGGATTTGGGCTCCTTGGTGAACTGAATGGCAGCGGCCTGGATGGACAGAACTGGAAAGGAGGAGAAAAGGGAGAAAGAGGGGAAAGTCAGATTAGAATGGGGCTGCTGTTAATGTTTTACTGCTTTTTCCGTTCATTAAGTGTACGCCATAGCAACCACTTAGCCCTGTGGAGGAATGTGATGTTTAGACAATAATGGCTAGCTGTGAATTATTTTCTCGTAAAATCATCAGCCTCTGCGCCGGGGGAAAATACCTTCCCTGTTAGATAGACTGATGTGAGTGGGTGCTCTGACACTCAAACATCACACGCCCACGGTCACATGCTGTCATCGGCTCAGGAAGACGTGTCTCTTAAATTAGACGTGATGTGCTTCGCACACAAAGACACAGCCTCACGTACACTTGAATCTTTTATTGTCCCTCGTGGTGCTGCGGACAAGATTTGTGTGTGAGACATGTTTTATGCTCTACTAATCCACGTCTCAGAAGATTATCGGTCCGTTCAGTTTTGTTTCGTGCTCTCAGTTAAACGTGAAAGTACCGTTGTAGCACAAATCACAAAAGTCTCTGCCAAACAGACGGAGGAAACAGAAGACAAAGCCGACCCACTGTTTGCATACTGTTGTGAAGCATATGTGAAATTTGGATTCATCACTTCATAAGACAGCTCTGATTTTTAGTCCATTTCTTTGTAATTCATCATACAACAGGCTATTCAGTGGTTTCTTCACAGCCACCCTCCCACTGACGCCATTCCTGATGTGGCTGCAGTCAACAGTAGATGGACCAACACTAAAGGGCCAGACTGATATCTCATGTCCTGAAACAACATTACTTCCAGATGCTGTTCATCTGCTGCAGACATCTGTAGGTCACCCACTTTCCTGAAATTATTTCTTCAAATTAAGTGTTTTTGTAACATCCAGTTAGTAACAAAATGCCTAAAGATACAAACATTTGTTTAGATCTGCTACAGCTTCTTGTGTCCTCTGCTTGTCCAGCTTCCTCACATTTTTTTTAAGGACATACTGCACACCGTTGTTGACATATGCACACTTTTCAGCCAATAGCTGACCAGCATTTGTCACAGATTAAACCCAAAAAAGAAAGATTAAGTGTTTTTGTAACTGCTGCTAGTAACAAAGTGCCTAAAAATGTTTTTTTGCTAAGTTGATTGTTATGTACTATGTGTAGACAAAACTTTTTGACAGTACAGTCGGTCAAGTTAAAAAGAACACACTGATACTACATAATATTTTATGACTTTATACAGATTCAGATCACGAAACTTGTGTCCCACAGCTGGTAGTTTCTACCCTCATTTAAATACAGTCATGCATATCCTTACCAGACTATTGTGTCTACCTCAGAGTACCAACATCATGGGAAGTATTTTTTTCCTCTCATTCAATTCAGTTTTGTTTATACTGTAAATCTCGGTTCACTAATATGTTTTTTTTATGACAAACTACACTCTTTATTGTTGGCAAGTGTAAACATACAGATGACATTATCAGAGTGCACCTGATTTAAACTCAGCAGCTGCCTACTAGTTTGAACAACCACCATAATGAAACACTTATCAATAGCCATCTGCAAAGGTTGTCGAGGCAGGC
This sequence comes from Maylandia zebra, assembly GCF_041146795.1. Taxonomy (NCBI): domain Eukaryota; kingdom Metazoa; phylum Chordata; class Actinopteri; order Cichliformes; family Cichlidae; genus Maylandia; species Maylandia zebra. The sequence continues at coordinate 25,277,787 of NC_135179.1, read as the reverse complement.
CCTCATGAGCCCCGTATAACACAATGTTATCCTGCCTGTCTGGGGTTTGTTATGATAAGTAACGGTCCACCACCAGAGTTGATTAACCATACCTACACCTGTGTGACGGCGTGTGTGTCTGCCTGTGTCTGGCTAGAAAAAAAAGGTAGATCTTTCAATAAAGTTAAATCAAGGAAGATGTTGATAATGAGCCAATGAAATGCTCCCATCTTTGACCCTCTAACATGCCACCGCTCCTGTCCTGCAGGTGGTTAGCGCTGACAGGCAGGTAGGCGGGAAAAGACACAGCGAGTTAGAAAGGATGGTCAAACAAGACTTCCATTCTGGTGAGCCTGCAGTAAGGTTCAGGTTCAGTGTAAATCAGATTGCCTTATATGGCCACAAGTATTACTTACAGCATTTCAAAGAAAACAGTGTGTCAGCTTAAGTCATGGACTTTTATTTGCATCAGCAAGACCGAAATCAGAAAATTCCATCTAAATGTTACATGAAAGGTGGGCAAATAGCCTTCAATTGCTAGGAAGGTTGTGCAAAGCACGCTGGAAAATAAACTTGTCTCTCCAAGGCTCAAGCGTGCCGACTCTGACAAGGTCACGGCACCGCAGAAGATCAGAGAAAAGATTACTCGTAGAAATGCTAAGCAACAGCTCTCAACACTGACATCAAATAAATTGAAGCAGTACTTCTTTAAAATCCAGAGAAAAACAACTGAATATTTGAGACCATCGTATAAACCTTTTCGGTCGCCAGTAAAACCTCGGCTCTGGCTACACCTTTATCAGCTGGTTAAAATAGCTAAGAATGGAGGGCTCAATGACTGTATGCTTTCATTTTGTCATTTTCCATTTGAATAGACTCTTGCTTTTTTATTCTTCTTTGGGGAATCTATTTTTATATAGACGACTTCATCGGTTCTAGCAAAGACACCAAAGGCCCGATGATTGGCTTTTACTTTATCTCGAATCATTCCTCCATGACCAGCTTCTGCATAATTTTTAGAGATGGACCGATCCGATATTACGTATCGGTATCGGTCCGATACTGACCTAAATTACTGGATCGGATATCGGAGAAAAATAAAAAATGTAATCCGATCCATTAAATATCACGAAAGCACCTCACAAAACTTGCGACACGCCGTAACTCACCTCAGAACGTTAGCACGTCGGAGCAGTATGCATCACGTGATAGAGCGGCTGTGGCATGCGGGACCTGTCGGTGGTCTGGATAGCATTTGGAGCTTCGCTAGCAACCCGGCATTTCATCTCCGACAAAGTTATCCCGAGAGAAGTAAAGCAAGTGTGTAAGTCCATCTCTGAATGTTTGTAAACCATTCCTGCGTTAAGCTTAACAAGCGACTGCCTCTCCTGCTGCTACTTCAATCGTGAAACTGCTAATGATCAGCTGATCGGCTTTTCTGTCGCGAGTCCGTGTCTCTAGTTTGCTTTTGGCCCACTTTGCACCAGAAAGAGGAAACCAGCGGCTGAACAACAGCAGCACGTTTAAGCTTGATCAGCTGTTGTTAGAATTTATTTATTATTACTTTCTACTCCAGGATCTTTTTCTACGTAGCTGACGCTGGTAACTGTGCAGGGGCGGATCTAGCAAAGTTTAGCCAGGGGGGCCGATAGGGCATTAACTGGGAAAAGGGGGCACAAAGACATACTTTTCTTTCTTATTCTCATTTAAAATGTCTAGCTTTTAATAAATAATTATCTGACACCCAAAGTTTTAATTTGATGCAAAATGAATAGAAGTCCATTACTGTATATAGTGACTATTAAGTCTAATATACCCTAGTAAGCTATAGTACTTTTTCCTTTGGGAAGGTACCATCTGTGCAGTCTGCAATTTTGTTGAAGAAAGATGTTGAATCTATTTAATATTTCTTGAAAAATAATTGATTTCTGTGTATTTTTTTCACACTGCATCAAATTAAGGTTGATTACGTCGATTAAGCATCATGAGGTGGAGCGTGAGGGGTGGTTCCCTATTTTTTATTTATTTATTTTTGTTGTTGCTGGGAGTTGGAACCCTATTAGTTAGGTTGCTTAATATTTATGCTAAGTACTCTTTAAAATACCAGAATAGGGAGGATGGTGTAGGTCTAAGTTGATTAGATTGATCAGTATTGCTGAACTATGAAATATTTTTTTTTGCATACAGGTATAACAGAATAGTTTTAGTGTAGTTGTTGTTTTAAACTTGAGTATGAACTTATACAAAATGCAGCAAGATATTTAAAAAACAGTTTTGTTGATTAAAAAACACTATATCGGATTCATATCGGTATCGGCAGATATCCAAATTTATGATATCGGTATTGGTATCGGACATAAAAAAAGTGGTATCGTGCCATCTCTAATAATTTTCACTCAGTTTTTTCCTCGTGACTTCATGCCAGACATAATAATCATAAGAAGTCACGCTCTTATACTATTATTCAGGCAAAAAAATATTATTGAGCAAAAATACTTTTATTGTATTTCTTTCAGCTTCTGAAATGTATGATTTCTTCTTTTTCACTGATTAACAATTAATAATATTTTGACATAGTTAATAAATCATTTCCCACAGCCTCTGAAACGAGCTCTACCATGAAGGTTCCCCATGATTTATTGCACAAAGGGTTGTAACAACTCCTCGTCTGTATAAGCAAATGGTCTCCAGCAATTCTCCTGTGGGACTGAGAATTTGTTCCATCTGTGCAAAACTGGGATAAAAGGTAGCAGATGGGCTGGAAACACCAGCGAAGTCATCCTCGCCATCCACCTCAGACAATCTATGCTCGCAGACAGCCTTCCGCCTCCGTGCCAAGCCTACAGCTGGGGTGCGAGGTAGCATGCCAGCTTCCATCACACCGAACCTCCTCTGCGCAGCAATGTTACGAGCTTTGGCGGAGGCACGCGGTTGATGGTTTCATTTGAGATGCTCGCTGACAAACAGCGCGAGTTTGTGAGTTTAGAACCACGCAGACGCAGAGGGAACAACTTCCGGAAAAAGTCCCGGCAGATGCGGCGCAGACAGATAAGGCGTTTTCACATTCCACGGAGTGACAGACGTGAGAGTGAGGTGGGTAGAGTGAGGCGCGCGAGTCTGCCAAGTTTACTGTACTGAACAAACAGAGAAGGTGCCGTGACCTACATCTATCAAGCGCGCTCCAATCCTGCTTCTCTAAACTGGCGCAGAAGAGCAGACTTCAAGGGCACACGTGCACAAACAGTATAAACACAGTCATGCACACAAAGCATCACAACTGCCATCCCTGTTCTTGTCTTTTACCTTCACTTTACTCACTCAGGAACCCAAATTTCACTGAAGTTGTATCAGTCTGGCCAGATCGACACAGGTAATTTAGGTCACGCTTTTCAGTGAGTCACAAGAGGGCTGCAGAAAAGAGGAATGCTTGGATATTCGCTGTGTGGCATTTGGGATAGATAAGCAGGGTAAATGCTATCCAAACTCAGACTGAGGGCCCTTCAAAGAGAGAGCAGTTGAAAGGGAGAGTTGCAGATAAAAGGCAAAGAGAGTGAGACTGAGGAACACAGGACGGGACTGTTCTTATGACAAAAAACATTCAACACAAAGAATGCTGCGACTAGCAATGTGCCATCAGAAGGAGTGAGAAGGAACGTCACACGGTAGCAAACCTGCAAGTAAACAACGCACCACTGTCTTTTGGTCAAGATGCAATTAGCAAAGTTTTAACAAACCAATATATCCATTAATGACGCATTAGTGTGTTATTTTGGTTTAGACCGCTCGTTTGAACAAAAAACTACATTTTATACTCAAGTTTTCATTTTAAAACTTGCTCATTAATAAAAGTTCTTTTCACTCACGAACTCTGTTCAATTTCTGAAAAATAGTTTGGGATATGTTTCCCAAAATTTGTGCAATTTCTGCACAAACAAGCCGGGATGTTTTCAACGAAATTCTTTCTCATATGAATCACACAGAAGGAAACGGTCCGCTTCACACATGTTCGCCTTACTGGAAACGCTCTGTGTGCTTCAGCTGAAGGAGCTGCCTGATCAGCAGCACACGTGACATTCACTCACAAACACTGGATGAATATTTGGTGCTCTGTCATCACATCGAGATCACACGTGTCACGCATTTGCGTTGCCATATGACTGGAAAACCTCGGAGTTCAGGAGCTGCAGTGTATGAGTGAAACAAATTCTGCATGTCCTGACATATGAGAAGCGTAAACAGTGTTGAAAAACTGATACCTAAAGTTTCTACTATTCAAATACGTTTTTTTTAAGCTAGAAAGCCATTAAAACAGTGAAATATCTTTCAGCCCGCATCCACAAAAATACGCCTCGGCTTCGATACCGATCAGCAGCCCAAAAAACTTGCAGCCCTGTTAATGTTTCACGTCAATCACAGCACATGGGTGTTTTTGACACATTTCAAAACAATTCCTCAGAATTCAACTGACGTATCTGGAAATAAGTCGGACGAGACAGAAACTGGGTTAAAGATATAGCAGGAAACTGCTGAGAGGGTGAAATATCTGCACACGGGGATTCGCCTCTTCAGCTCACTGCACTGCCGACCCCATTAAGCCTGGCACGGCTGTCATGGCTGTCAGGTGGGAGTCGCCTTTAAGTCAGCCTGACAGCCAGAACCCACCATAATAGGTTCATCTGAAACTCACCGCCTCCTTTCTTTCTGTCTCTCCCAACTTTGTTTGCTGGCACTGACAGGCAGGGCTGGCCGAGCCGATTCAGTTTTCAAGAACAGATGCAAGATGCAGACGGAAGATGTGTGGGCAAAATCAGTGTTCTAATAACACAATCTAATGAATACAAACAAGATTTCACATTTCTGCATTTAAAAAGAAAAATGAATTCTTTGAGATGAGCAGCATCAGAGATGTTATCAGTGAAAAAACCTGCGATGAGCACTGTGTGTTTCCACCAGGCCATCACACACACCACAATGTTATCTCTGAAAGTTTCCCCAAACATGCCTCTGCAGGGTGACGACATCCAAGGATGACACACGAGCCCGAGGCTCCATGAGGTTAAAGAGAGACACACACAGGAGCCACAAATACGTGGCACCAGACACACACCCACTGTGGGAGCTCGAATAGCCCCATATGTGTGCGGTTTAACAGCTTCTCAGTGGACCGTGTCAAAGCGAGACAGCTGCGCTGAAATGTTTGCAAATGACAGGACAGCAGAACAAGGAGCCTTGGAGTCGCAGAAATGAGTGCTGCTGACGGCGCGTGAGACAGTGATTGGAGCGTTTGACATTAGACATTAATCTCAATCCTTAAAGTGACACGCATATCGCAGAGTCTCAAACATTCAACTGCAGCTGATACGCTGTATCCAAGCAAAACACTGATAAATATTTAAGACGTTAAAGGTTCTGTAATTCAGCCTGTTTGCTATTAAAATATACAGTGAGGTTATTATGTCCTCAGAAATGTCAAAAAATTAAAAAGGTAAACAAAGGTGATCAGCAGGTGATGAATTATTTAGTATTTAAAGTATTTTAATTATGCTTTTCTTTCCCATCCTTATTTATGCGCACTCATTTCCTTTAAGCACAGCGTTGGAGTCCCAGATGTTTTTGACTCTCCTCTTTCTTTCACCACGTTTGAAATGAAATAAATGGTGCCATGTTTGTGTCTGTTTGTGCATTTGGCTACGCAGAGCGAAGGAGTGTGGGCACGCATGTGTGCAGTCTTCAAATAAATAAATCAAATGTGTGCGCAGCCTGACGGTGACACTGAATGTTTAAGAACTGGCCTGAACAGGAAAAGGAGTGACAGCAGAGTTCAGCATGAAGGGGAACAGTATGAAAAAACCTCAAAAGATAAAAAAAAAGGCACTCAAGAAAAGCACAGTCAAAGGCTGCCGCTGACAGTTTACAAAGCTTTTAAGACTCAGATTCACTTTACTTTATAGAATTTAGTACATATAGTATGACTTCTTCTGGAGGCTGAAAGCTGTGCATGAGCTCTGCTATGGTAGTCTCTTAGGTTTCAAGCAGGGGACTAAGGCAGAGAAGGGCTGTGTACATAAATAAACTTTATTTGTAATCACATGTATAATAATAATAGGTTTTTTTGTAGGTTGACAGAGGCTTTGGTCAAATAATAAAACTGGACACACACAAATGCATTAGAGCTTCAAAGTTGGGTTGCCATGGCAATAATTGTGGTCTAAATATTGAAAAGAAAAAAAAAAACCTCCTGTGATTATAAATTTTGCAATATTTGAGCATCCTTTGCAGAGAGCAGAGCACCAGGTGTGCCCAATGCTCGCACTTTTTTACACTACGAGTAACTAATTTAAAGCGCCACTTGGTAACAAAGAGTCCATAACCCATGAAAACGGCACTATCTAACGTGATCACTCCATTTTCATTACTCCATCCTCTCCCAAATCGCAATATCTACATAACCCAATTACGGATAAGACCTGCAAGACTGCTGATAACATCAGCCCTCCCAGCTCAAGCAGCACACGCCGACAACAAACAGTGAAACTTCAAAAGAGTACACCAAAAAAAAAAGGGGGGGGAAATAAAAATAAGACTCCGTCTGATTAATAATTCATGACTCCAAAAGTTCACATAAGATCTGAAAGTAGGTTTAACATCTTATTCAGTCAATGTCACTCAGGAGGTAAGACAAGCAGCACTGCAACAAGCACAGACTGGAAAAAGATGTCATCAATTTTTCAGGATGCAAAAGATGGCACGCTGATGCAACTACTCCCTCTTTAAAAGCATCCACTTTAGTAGGTTCAGTCCCCGCAGCCCTGCCATGGCTACACGAGTAAATATGGCGATGCTCCACACGGGGTCATTTTTACAGGACAAAAAAAAACAAAAAAACAAAAAACAGAATCAAAATCAGAGGTGGATGACTGTCCTCATCTTCAAGCTGGGGTTATGAATACAAACCTACAGCAATCCATTAAACCAGCCAGACATGCATGCCAGCAGTGGGGAGAGGACCATACCTTATTTGCTCTGAAATTTAGCAGCTGCTGCAGATTCCTACTGCTTCACTGGAGTGATAAACTAACAAGATTAGCTTTCCTATTAGGCTGTATGTCAAACAGAGCAAAGGAAGAAGATGTTCCTCACGGTTATGAGAAGAAAGACAGATGCAGAGTGTGGCAAACACAAAACAGAAACCTGCACACAGTATCTGGAAAGAGCCTCTGGGCTTGAACCTAAACACCGTTTAAATGGCACCAAGTGATAAAAGTCGACTTTTCCTGAGCATAAGCAAAATACTTGGGAGAAAAATCTGATCTTTAAGAAATCTCAGGTGACCTCATTAATGACTGGCATGCTGGGATCACACATGCTGATAACCATCTATCAGAGTCCAGGCAAGTGTGTTTTTACAAGCTGTAGTAAAACCTCAGATGGAAAAGTGTGATAGCTTCATCCTCGGTTGGGTGGACCGAGATGTCAGAACGATCAAATGGAAAGGAGAATAAGTGGCAAAGTCATGGGAAGCTCTGACGCCCACTGACAGAACTTTCAATGCCCGTCAACAAATTACTAGATTTGTGTCTATGTGTGTGTGGGTGTGTGTTTTTCAGTTTTCCACTGGCTGCCTGACTTAAAACCGGCTGGCAGAAGATCTTCCCTAAAAACTGACTTTATGGTTTATTAATAAGTGCTGTGGAAAAAAGGGAAGAGAGAGCACGAAACAGGTAAGGGAGGGTGATTAATATCTTGTGACTTATATCGTGACAGTTTAAATTCCCAGTACGTCTCAGTCATGCATCGCAGGGTTGGAAAATGTTGATCACGGACAAATATCGGCGTTTTGTTTGCGGTGATCCAGGAAATTTCAGCTTCAGTGATTTCTTGGGCAATATTTTAACATTTCTGTCTGTCAGCAACAGTTTCGTCTTCTCCAGCGTGAACGACGCAGAGCGATCGCCCGTACACGGAACAGAAACGGCGCCAAACGAAGAGGTCAGGTTGCCTTTTTGAACTCGACAGGAGTGAAGATAAACAAGATCGAGTCAGACCAGGTACGACTTCCCTGTCAGCTCACTGAAACGCGAGTGACAGATATGCACGCTTAACTGGGTGTCAATGTCCCGGATTTATTTATTGCAGAAAAATCCAGAAACGAGGACACAAAAAAGGTCAACAAGCACAAGAAATATATTCAAGATCTGCTGTGAAGTGACAAAAAACATCTGATTAACTGGACCCTGCAGATAAAGCCGATTTAAATACAAGTTAAGCAGTTTACTTTTCCATAATGTTTCTCTCAACGTGAACACAAACCTCAGAGTGTTCACGTTTTCTTAAATGATATCGGAGCCTCTTAAAAGGCAGCTTTCAGTGTTCAACCCCAGTCATTACAGAGGCTCCCAAACTCCATCAAGTCAAGATGAATCAAAGTAATACAAAAGGATAACACCCTGCTGACTCTTTCCATTAAATCCACAAAACTGACCCCAGGTAGTGTTTTATTCTCTGCGAGGTGCACATCAGCACAGCGCTTTCCTGCGTTTATTCATCTCCTTTAATTGAAAACCATCTTCAAGCAGCCAAGCCAGCCTGCCCTTTTACCGGTGACACTCATATGCACGCGCGCTACCTAAATTCAATCGCTGCCATTATTGTACCGGGTAATTGCCCTGTGGAAAGGGTCTCTCTCTGCAAAGCGGCTTGCTCGTGTGCAAAGAGAGGGCTCATTATAAGAAACCTCGCTGAGATCCCTATCGGTTCGTGTGTGTTTCACTCCATCTCGTCGCTGACGGCAGGGAGCGAGCACGGCACCAACTACACAAAGAACCCCCCCTCCTCCCCAACTTATTACCAGGCAACACTGGCATGGCAACCGGGATGCAACCTCGCCAGGTAGACTTGGTTCACTCCTTCCATTATATTAAAAAAAAAGGAGAAAGAGGGAAAAAAAGAAGCTTCTGAACTGATTCCCATTTTGAAAACTCTCGAATATTTTTTCACCAAATTATTCCAGATGACAGAAATTAATTTGTCTTAGAGAAAAAAAGAGGGCTTGACAGAAGTATGTCACCTCTCCTATGCAGCAATGAAAAGCTCTCTCATCACTTCTAATGAGCCGCTGCTTGCCAACACAGCTCGCTCTTTCAAATGAAGTACTCCATATGGTATCCATGACAGGAGAGACAAAAAACAACACTCAAATGGCAGTGTGAACAGGAGAGAGGGGGGTGCATGAGCCATAAATCTCTTAATAAGCACACTGGGAGGCGGTCAGCAGCATCAAAGTGTTGGCTATGCCCCACCCAAACATTACTCCCAACAGTGTTTTAATAGGCCACACAGCATCACTGCCTCATTATAGTCATACCAGGAGGCCCGAAGCACAATTCAGACTGGGACGGAGGATGCGGACTAGTTTGGGGCATCATGCGGAGCTCCATTTGCAAAAAGAAACCTAATCATGGTTTAAGTAGGAAAAATTATCTGTGTCTGTGCAAAAATCTTGAGCCAGACCTCATTTTGTTGTATTTTGCTTCCAAGCAGCCCAATTCTCCCCTGGAAGGGGAATTGGTTCTGTTTGTTTGTCTGTCTATCTGTTAGCAGTCTAGCCTCCAAGATACCATTTAAAATTTCGTGTGATAGTAGATACCAATAACAGCTCGAGCTGATTTCATTTTGGTAAAAGTCAGGTCACGATCAAGGTCACACCGAATGTGAAAAATCAATAAAAATGTTATATTACCCACAATTTTTTTTTTTTTTGATGGATCATTTTCAAACTTCCCAATAATATACTAGGGACATGCAAGTATCGAGGTTGGCTTTGACCTTTATTGCTAGTGCCCAACGTTGCAACCACTTATACATAAAATACAAACACACAAAGAAGTATACCTGAATTTACAAGCCATTTTGAAACAAGCCACATGTAACGGATGTTGTCATGATTGAAACAGTGTTGGATCATCTTGACAGGACACAAGAAAATGCAACTAACATTCAAAAACCTTTAGGAAGCCTTAAACTATTCCTGAAGACTACTTTAATTATAAGAAAGCTGTGCAAAAAGTTCAGGCTGTGTTGAAGGTCATAACAACTCTATTTTTGCCTTACACGCTTATTTACTGCCCTTATTATTATTTTCCTAGCAAAACATGAAGAAATGATGGCTAGCTTTGCACAGCACTGCATATTCAGTACAGTTTAGTTCTAGGACTAAAACAAAGTGTTGAAATTCAAAGGCCTGTCTTCTTCCCACTCCACTGCTGAGGTTATTTAAGTATTACCACAGTATAACGTTGTAAAGCGATTCCTCATTATCATAGGATGTGTAAACAGCCGCAGACTGAGACTGATCGGTTTGCTTTATGGCAGATGCAGCTCCAGTATGCAAAGAAGCCTTTCAAAGATGATGTGTGCCACGTCGCTCATCGCCCCCCTCGACTTCATCCCTCGACACCCGGCTTCATAACTGTCATGCTGCATCTAAAATAGAGACATCTGAGCACAGCCAGCTCTCACCAATTTTCAACACCCACTCATAAAAGGCGGGCTGTTGAAACACAGGCGGCCTAATGCATCTCTGCGTAACCCACACGTTACCGAGGACAGAGCGTGAGCCAGCAGAGACGGAGGGGAAGAAAAGAACGAGCTGTGATAAGATTTTAAACAATCTGTCTGCAACGCCCACATGATGACGACGGGGAAAAACCTTTCAGACAGTTCACAGATCTCGTCGTGACCATGAAAGCGACCTTGGGTGTTATTACCCATGGTGCACAGCGACCTGGAGCCACAGCCGTCCCCTGCAGCTGTGCTCTTAGGAGACAGAAAATATGGGAGCAATTATTAGATTAAGACGGATTAGGCTTTGCTCAGGTAAAGTAGGTTGGGCCGTTTTTGTCTCTTTGGTCCTGAAAAACGCGGCGGTAATCCAGTAAGAACACTTTTAAAAGAAAACTTGAAACGGGCTGGAATTTTTCTACTTTACTTTAAGTACAGAAACACAACAAAAGGCTCTCCACGCGAGCATGTGAAAGCCTACCGCTAACGGTTTACGCAATAAGTGCTCAAACTATCCTGCAGGGGTCATGGGCAACATCACCACAGAGTTATCAAGCGAAACACAAAGCAACGGTAATGTCAAACATCTGGGGTCACTGTCAATATTTTTCCTGAAGTATGAGCCAAAGATGGAAGATTAAGTCACAGCTGAACAGAGGAGCTCGGCACTTTGCAGCCAGGCTAAACACGCAGGTCTGATAGACGTTGCAGACAAAAAGAGCCTGCTGTTTAGGTGGGAGTTTGAGAACTGAAGCTGGCTTCATGGTTAAATCTGGCTCTGCAGGCCTGTGGATGCTGCAGAGTGATGTGACAGATAGGAGATAAAACAGAGTTTGAAGAAGTGGGATGCTCTTTCCAAGTCTCCGTCTTCTGAAATGTGATCTGTGATGAAGGATAACCTCGGCGGATTAAAAACAGAGAAGAGGGGAAAGAAAAAATAAAAATACCCCGACTATACAGGCCAAAGCCAAACATGCAGACTTGGTGCAGAAATCTTATATAGTGCAGGAACAACACAATATGTCTCCAGATTGACAGGAGCTGCTTTTCACATCAGTCGTAATAAACGATGGCTCCCCTTGCTGGCTCCAGCAGCAGATGGGCGCTGAGTTCTCGACTGCCTGTGCCAGCCCCGTCCTCTGCAGGCGGCTCTGGCTGATGCCTGCACCTCGGCTATGTCCAGACATCCGTGCCAGCCAGGAATGTGGTGGTGGCGCTCTTCGGTACGCTGGCAGACGCCCCAGCGCCGATGAGAGCGAGCTGAGATAAGAAGGCTTTCGTGCTAAAAAAAGAGAAGATGAGGGCCTGAACGCTTGTTTTCCATCAATCTGCTGACAGTGTATATTATGGCTGGAGTCTTTGGGGACTTTTGGCTTCATAAAGGCGAGAGCACAGAGTCTGCTATAGTCATTACTCTATCTCGCTTCGAGGAGGACTGGAGATTGTGTGAGGATATAACCCAGTCCCCTTGACGATTGACGATTTCATTCTAGGTCAATTCAATTTCAGATTCCGCTACGACGTCCAACTGCTAATATGCTAAGCATGACAATTAAAATAAAAAAATAAAAAAGGTTTGAAATTAGATTCTTCTGTCATGGCAGCCTCAGTTACGTGATCTAATGAGGGGAACTGCAGAGACGAAATGAAGGAACTCTTAATGATAGATGGATGAATGAGCATGCCCAGTTTTAAGAGTCGGATTCTTCCAGTCGCTCAATGAGGCTCCAGAGGACAATAACTACTCCATTAAACCTCCGTTTCTCTCCTGTTTTGTTTTGCTGTCTCTCTCCATCACACTATTACAGCACATTTGCCACTGACCTTCAGAACTGTATTTTAAAAGCTTCCTGGATACTTCTGGAAAAAGGCTATCTGTATTATCCTCGTGGGTTTTTTGGTTCTAGCACGTGGACTCACATGCCTGAGTGAAGCAGAGAGAGGAAAGAGTGTGTGTCTACCTTTCTTATTTCATTCACAAAAACAGATTTAGGACATGGATGGCCCATGGGCTTCTCTGGATCTTCCTTTCTTTGCTTTCCTTCACACACACACACACACACAGAGATGTTGATGCTGGCAGGAGGGAATCAAACAAACCTGGCAACTAGGCTGTTTCCAGCTAGTTGCCAGTCAGCTTCTGTGGTGTAGGTTTCCTGGCAGAGCTTGGCTGGCGCTCCAGAGCGGGATTAGTGCAGTCACCACAAATTAATTAGCCACAACCTTCCTGGACAGAAGTCTACTGTAAGTACAGTAACTGGCGTTTCTCGTGCTGTAAGAAAAGCCTCTGTGACTCTGGACCACATGGGTGCGAGAAGGTGCTTTTTTAGAAATATGTTGACTCAGCAAACACTACAGCAGGAACTTTTAATGCAAGTCTTTACGAGTGCGCAAAGATGCTTTCGCTTTATTTTCAACACTGATCCCAGAAGTATTTCTACAAATCCAACATTGTAAATGCTGACGTGCACGAGATAACACAGCTAATCTGAACTTAATCTAATTTTTTCAGACTAACAATTTCAAAAATCTCAAAAATACCCCATAACAACAGATCGCTGCAATACAACAACGACTAACGTAGTTATGCATAAGCAGCAACAACACAAAAACACAGTGTTTTCACCTTCCTCTGCCTCACTAATTGAAACCACGCAACCGGGACAGAGAGGAAAGAAGTCGAGCTAAAAGCACACACAGTAAACAAGGAACTAATGGTACACTTAATGAGAACGTGTGTCATCTTAATAAAATCTGACATCAAAAGAATCCCATTACGAGTTGCAAAGAGCTCGTGAGTCTGTTGTTCCAGCATTGAGCCCAGTGTTCTTCATGCATCTGCAGCCTAAATTATAATAATTAGGTTGTATAATCTTTTAATTAAGCAAGCCACTCTGTGACATCATGTTTGGATGCTGGCAGGCGGTCTGCTTGCACCGCCACGAAGAGGAGTGCAGGGGGGTTAGAAAAACCCACTGGTGCACTAAATCTTTGTTTCTTATGGCTGCTCAGGCTTTTTTTCTTCTACACACACACGGTGAGACCATCTTAAGTCTGGATGCAAACGACATTTTACTGCAGATCACACCTGGTCGCAGAATCCATTTCAACTGTGGCTTAGAGAGCATTTGTTTATAAGGTCCTGTGCTAAAGAAAATACATCACCAGTTCACCAGTACTCCACTTCATGGCTGGTGCAAACATTCAGTTGTTTATTTAACAATTCAAATTGGAGTTTATCTTATAATACAGACAAAAAGAATTCAGATTGGGACAAGGAAGCAGATTTCTATCTACCTCCAAAGAACGATCACATAATAAGTTATGCGAGACTGAATGCATCACCAGTGCACATCTTTGTATGCAGCGAGTTTAAGAAAAACATTCAGAGAGGCTCTTTTGTTAGGTTTCATATACAGTGGAGTGCCTCTAAAGGACACTCGGCTATAAGTGCCACTTTCAAATCTCCTGTGACGACTTTGTAGGAGCCAAAGGGGGGCCGTGACATTTGCAATGACTCTGATTATTTGAATAACAGAGGAATGGGGCAGGATCCAGCAGACCCCCAGCGAGGCTCGCTTTGAATTTAAAGGCAATGTCAACGTTTTCATTTGCATAGACAGCATTTCAATACAGACGGCAGAAGAAATGTGAGCGACAAAAGCAAACGGTTAACGTGTCCTTCACTGCCAGACAGTTTGAATGAATTTCCAGTGTAGCAGGTCTTTGTATAATCTATGTACCATTTAGCTGAAATCATTAACAGGCACTCAGGTGTGTGCTGCTCATGATGTAACCACCGAGGAGAGCAGCACATGAATCAAACCGAAGAATAAATTACTGCAATTTTCCAAAAATACAGCGAATCCTGGATACGAGCGCTCTAGATGTCTTGTCGCCCAGCACGGTAGCTTTATTCAAGCACTTACAGCCACCATTAGTACGGAGCGTCACACAGCCGCTAACTGACTGTGTTACTTGGCAACACAAGCCACTTGTCATGTTTCCTCCCACTCAGGTTGAGCTGAACACAGTTCAGGTGATTATGTTATTTCAGCGAACAACTCAACAGCTCAGCACTCGCCCTTCACACCTCTGCGTTAAGAAAAAGAACAGCTCTGTGTTCCCACTGCTGGTACGCAAAAAATAAGGCGCTGTGTATCAACCAAAACCAGATCACTCTAGGCTCACTGCCTCGTACGCACTGCAGATTAAGGGTGCGGGGACAGGAAATGAAATGTTTAATCTCTCGGCGTCGCGACTGTGTGCAGTGTTTGTCCAGGTACCGCACCTGTTGATAGGCATCTAGACACGGCGATCTTTAAGCAAAGATCTAAGATATGACAGGAAGTCAGACTTCCTTTGGGATAAGCGTGACCGATAAGCAGCAACACAAAGACACAAAGGGCCTCAGACGACGGAGCCGATTGGACCAACGTACGACCTCTCAGCTCAAACAGCTTAAAAGGCGCCATTCTGTCAGCAAAGGGTTTATAGAAAGCTATCAACAAACTGAGAGAAAAAAACGTACAAACAACAGACAAGGTTTCCATCTGTCTGCTGCAGAGGTGCAGGACTCCCTTAAGAAGCCCTCGGAGCAGAATTGAGAACTGCAGCTGGCATCCATCGCTACATCTGTTCTACAAATGTTAATGTTGAGTGAGTGTACTGACACTGGCGGAAAAAAAAAAGATTGATCGAGACAGGAAGTGAGGGAGCCAAAGCTCTGGAGAGAGAGCGAGAAGGATGAATCGACCTCAAGAGAAACAGACAAAACAAAAATGGAAGTGTTTGCCTTTAAGCTTTTCCAGTCTGCCTGTTGGGTCGTGGTTAGGACGCTGGCGGTTTTCAGGGTAGTGCCCCGGGGATCAAATGGACAGCGTGCTCTCAGCTAGATGTACAGTTTCTCCTCAAGGCTCACGTCTGATGAGGATACCAGTGTGTGGAGTTACAGACCGAGATCCCGACCGGCCAACGCGAGTTCCTTCCAGGCTCAGCAGGGATTCACAACTCCGTTTTCAGACGAGAGCGAAGAAAAATCATCTGAGTCACTCGCTATAAATACATCACATTTGCTTTTTCATTTCCCAAATCTGAAAGTAGTCTGTCGCTGCCAGCTATCAGTTGATGCTTTTAAGGGCAGAATTAAATTCCCACAGTAATCTGTGTCCTGTGTTTTACTCAGTTGAAAAATTAATACAGTTAATGTGAAATATGCGAGAGCTCCGAATCTAAAAGCATTAGTGCCTGCTTTTAATGGTATTAGTGAAGGATTTGTGCTGAGCTTAATTTAGGTATCTAATGGTTTATGCAGCCACTTTACTTAAGTAAGAATATCCTAATAATATGTGAGGGAAGCCCTGTAGTCTAATGTCTCCGACAAGACATCTAATCCACAGCTCTCTCTCCTCTCATAATGGAGAGACGTGTTTGCCTCCTGAGTACAGGAAGCACTCCTCTCTATATCATTTCCCGTATATTAAAGAGACAGAATTTGCTCACAAATCCTACTACACAAAAAGAAAATGAGGAAATTGCAAGAGCTGCTGAAATATATCACGTAGGAAGGTGGAGGGTGTAGAAGCAGGAGGGAGGGTGGAGGGGGGGGGGAGTTTCTCTAAAACCACAACAAAACTGTGAAAGTCATCAAGGTCAGCATGGAGCACTTTATTGGTTTTTAAATTTTTATTAAAACATGAAAATAAAGACTCAGGTCCATTAACTTGAAACATAAAAGTTAACTTTCCCACCACTTATGGAATGAGTGTGTTGTGGAGTCTTTAGTAGACACACACACTCACACAGACACACACACACACACAAAGATAACATACTGGTTTCTTCTTGCCCTAAATGTAAACAGCATTAGAAACCAGTCAGGCCTGACTGCCACAATGGCCTCCCTCCGAGTGAACTGTCACTCACACTCTGGGGAAAGACACCTCGCTGCAGGAGGTGGCGCGACCCCCTGAGACTTAACGAAATGACACCTTCAGAGAGACACACACACGCACACACTGGAGTAAGTCTCAGACACGCAATTATATGCTATAAGGCCCCTAATTGGCCTGCTTGGCTGTGTGTGAATACTAACTGGGTGCGGGGCAGCAGCTGTTGTTATAGGCACTTCTCTCAAAGGTGAAGAAGGGCGGAAGAGAAGAGGAAGAGGAAGGGAGAGAGTTTGTGTGTGAGAGGAATAAAGAATCTGGTGTCACGCTGCGCTGTCTCCCGTGCCGACAGCCAATTACCTGTGTGAGAAGCCGGAGCCCTCCCTTGTCTTTCTGTCAGAGCTCGTCTCGTCTTTAAGCGCGATTGGACAATGCCGCTTCCTGTCTGCGTTCTCCTGACTTCCTGGGAGACCACGGTCTATCCCATAATCGTTGCCACATCAGTGCATTTGGATCATTTTGTTTCCTTGGCCTCTTTAGTCTGTTTTTATTTCCTTTTACAGAGGAGACAGTTTGTACTATAGTGGAGTTTTGAGTTTCTCCACATACAGACTGAGCTGGGCGAACTGCCCAGATATATTATCGGCCACCTAAGTGCATTCTGACCCCCTTTTAACAGCGACAGTCTGACATCATGGAAGAGAAAAAGTGCCCTGTCCATGTGTAATATAGGTTTGAATGGTTTTCCTGACCAGAACACATGCAGTTAGTGTGGTTCGGTTAATTGGCGATTCTAAATTGGTCATAGGTGTGAACGCAAATGGTTGTCTGTCTTTCTGTAATAGCCAGGGTGTACCCCGTCTCTCGCCCTATGATAGCTGGGATGGGGTCCACCACCCGGAGTTGGGACTCTGACGAGGATAAGCGGAAGAGAACGGATGAATGATTTTCCTCACTTAATCGTAAAAACATGTTGCAAACTTTCTGGGTTTTTCCAAGAATCCCCCTCACTAACTTCACATTCACATCTAGTCTTTTTGTTCTGGAAGCAGGTCTTAAATATGAGAGAAATTACATCCAAGGCAGAAAGAGTTAAGCTACACTCCACAGTGCAAAGAAAAACAGCTCTTTTTAATGATTAGACATGTAGCTGCTAGAAATAAGACTCTGAAGAATTCTTTACAAGTCTTATTAGCGGAGGTGCTAACTGATGAATAACAAATCAACAACTTCTGAGCAAAGACACATAAACAATGATTTGAGTTAGCTGAAGGGAAGATCACAGATGGAACAGATTGTCAGAAAGTGTCTTCAGAAAGCCCAGAATCAAAACCAAGGACAGAGTCACCCCCAGCATCAATACAGACACTTCATTTGCATATAAAATGTTGCTGCCTCTCATGTCTGTAATTGCTTTGTTTCGCATTGACAAGTGACTTGTTATTGTGTCATCTTATTTACCCAGTTGAGAATATTTTGGCATATAAACCTACTAGGTTGAGTCATTTGCAGAACTTTTTTTTTTTAAGTTGAATGTTTCGTTTTTATTTTCTTAATTCTTTCTTTTTACTTGCTACATTTTTAGGCATGTTCTTCCTCTTTATGTACAGTAAAGTGGGGGAGAGTCAGGAAATATGAGGGAAGAGAATAAATGAAGAACATGCAGGGCGTCCAGCTGAGGACTTACTGCTCAGGGCACTGGCACTCATGTTTTATGCACTTATCCACTGAGTCACCCTGAGATTAGTTATTGTTTTGTTTTTTTAATCCAGTTTTCTTTAGTCAACATCAACTCTGTAAGTCCAGCAACACTGCCTAAAATCAACAGACTACTGTATACATAAGATTTACAGGTCTTAAAGCCTGAACCATGAAATAAGTGCCAGAAAACTTTAATTTTTGAGTGTTTACTGAACCTTCCTACAAAAAAGAAAAAAAAGGGGGAATTAAATATCAATTTGCATAATTGAGTTTTACCCAACTTCAAAGAAGGAAAACAGGAATGGCTACTCAGCCGTCAGATCTGCAGCTGTCTGTGTCCATATCAGAGTATAATCCAGGCTTAAAGGGAAACCCATCTATCAGATTCCTGTTATCTAATAAACACTTTAGCACTAGCTTCATCTCTTACTGAATTCATCATGTTGTTCATTTGGTAAATTATGGTTAGCATTAGAGCAGGGCGATATGGCCAAAAATATTTATCACGATATATATTTGAAAATTTGCGATAACGATATAACCGACGATATAATTGATGCGAGACAAAATACAACTCCACAACCTTACTAGCGCAAAAAGACAACCTTCCATTTATTTTCACTTAAACAAGAAGCTGGTTTTTATGTACATTAAAGCTTTATAAAAATTTAACAGTGCAAATGCAAATTCCTTGCTGAAAGTTTAACCAAAAGGCATTTCCACTAGAAATGGGCTGACATGTCCTGAGCATAACCATGTATAATATCCACTGAATTTAAAAAGAGGTGCTTTGCAACATTAAACTGCAGTGTGCAGTACGTATTTTTCAGACCATAAGGTGCACGGGATTATAAGGCACATTAAGCGAAACAAAGCAGTCAGATAAATCAAACTTTATTAAACTCATTCTTCTTGCTTCCTCCACTTCTGTACCATTGATTCATTAATGTTGAATTCTCTGGCAGCTGCTCTATTCCCATGTTGTTGCAGTATATTAATGACTAACCTCGTATTGTGGATGGATTATCTCAGTTGTTCTCCTGACTGAAGTTTGGTCCGTTTACAGCATCCTGCCACGCGATTGCATTTGTCTCTAACTATCAGGAACCTTAACGTTAACTTTTATAAGTGGAAAAGTGTTAGTGTTCGTCCTCCAGCTTCACTGTTTATGTTATGCTAACATAGCTGTGTCGCTAGCGATCACGTAGCACATCATTATATACCAGCTAGCCCAACTTCAGTAACCCTACAAACGTCACTGCTGTTTAGTTTCCTGTCTTCATTTATGTTGGAAGTGATAGCAGAGCTGTACGTTTGAATTTTTTCAGAAATCTCTCAGTCAGAACATGCTATATCATGCTTAGGTAACTAGCGAAACTAGCGAGCTAACTTCCGAAGCATACGGAGTTTAGGACCCAGATTACTCCCACATTTAAGAGCATCTTAGTCCGACAAATATGACAATAACGACGGCCGCTTGCATGTTCTGCAAAAAAATGTGCTTTGTCGTGTATCTGACGGACAAACACCAAACCAGTTCCACATCACTGAAGTTGCACCATTTTTACAAACCAATTCTGGTTCATCTGTTTCACTCAACAATCGGCCATGTGCGTATGAAAACAAAGGCACTGCGCATGTGCGTTTTACTCATATTCTATCGCGATATTTCATTTTCCTATCGTTGCCTAACATTATACCGGTATTACCGTGAACGGTATAATATGGCCCAGCCCTAGTTAGCATTACAATTAAATAGGAGATTAAAATATGTGGGTATACTTTAAGGCGGGGTTACCTTGCAATTGGCAAGTTGTTACCATGTAAACATGTTGTTTGTATTCCTTAATCACCCCAAGTTCAGCCAAGTCGCTCAGCTCAAGGCTTCAAATTAGGCCTTCACTAACCACTGGGTGACATTATGATGGCTGAGTCCATCTTTTATTCCCAATCAAATGACACACATCTAATTAGGGTTTTAATCAGCCTAATCATTAACTCATATGAAAAAACTCATGATGGACAAACTCATATAATTTGCAAGTAAACAAAGTCGGTACTTCTATTCAAGAGTATGGGAATCCTACTGATCCAAGTTCTGCTGGGAAGCAATCAGCTGGCCATTTCCCATGACCACAAAGTCAATGTGTTTGGGTTGCAGTGCAAAAAAAAGTAGTGGAAATATAGGAATATATTTAAGCTTACCTTTGATGGAAATGCCAACATCAGTCATGTCCAAGCAGACATAAGGAGAGAAGGAAAGAAAACAAGAATGTTAACCATGGGCTCAATGTCAACACAGACTTAACGGCACAATAAAGAGGTGGTTTCAGCCTGCTCGCTTCTACTTTCTCCTCTTGATTTATTTTGTTCGTTTTTGAGGCAACCAGAATATTTTGTATGTTTTTCAGGCGCTCTCCTGGTATAGCATGTGGCGTACCATAGTCTCGCCCCTTTCTTTGTCATTGTACCTCTATCAAAAGTACAAAAATATAAAAGCATTGTACAGAAACACTGTTATAACAGCGTGAAGCCTCCTGGCACAGAAGCCCCCTGAGCGCCTAAATGGAAAGCAGGACAAAATAAATCAATCCAGGTGTAAACATAAAGCTATCTATTCATCCTTCATCCATTTCCTACAAAACTGAATGGCTGCAATGGATTCACAGTTGATCTTTGCTGGCGGCATAAACCTCGGCAGTAACAACAGGAGTGGTCTCGTGGGCTGAACCAGAGGGCTTCTGGGTAATGCTTTCAAGGGGTGGTTGATGGGAGGAGGAGGGGGGGTGGGGGGTGTTTCAGGTCAACACATCTTCCTCTCTTGAGTTCTCTCAGCCTCAAAGGAACAATCTATAAAAAGGTGCACTGACTACATACTGAAAGCCCCCACAAGCACTGAAACATAAATCCATTTTTTTCCTCTTCACTGGCTCCGTCTCCACATTTATATTCTCCCCACTGTTTTGGGTTCATCTTGGCTCAGTGTGAACACCACAGGAAGATGGAAAAAGAAAGAAGCAAAAGCTACATAACAGATAGCAGATCCAAAAAGTGAGACATGCATGGATATCCATTTTGAAGACTCTTTAAGACCAGACCTTTTGCCACCATGGGAGACCCCATGCCCCTCTGCTCACCCTGTGAACACATTGCTTTATTGCCTGTAAAATAGACACAGTGGCCTATTTATAAGAGGATTAAGTAAAGAAAGACAGACAGCAGGAGGGTTTTTTGGTCTCTGCCAGCACTCACAGCCTGAGGGGAGGACCTGTTACAGGGACAATGCAGCACATGTATGCAGCCTTACGTGACCTTGGATGAAGTCTGGGTAGAGTTCGTTGAAGGCGGTGTACAGTGAACCGCACTGTCCCCAGTTAAACTCTGGTTCCACTCCCCCTGTCTTTACGCATCTTCAAAGAAAGGATGTCTATTACATCTCAGCCAGCTTTTCAAAGGTGAAAAGGAAACTCTTGCTCTCGAGCATCATCACCAGCTGGCTCGCTCCCCACCCCTTGCATCAGTAGCCCAGAGAGCAGCTCTGCCTCTTTTCACATCAATGATGACCGCTGCCTCCAGACCTAGTGATTTAATGATTTTTCTCAGGCTTCAGAGGCTGGGTGAGCTTCAGTAACTGAGCCCTGCCTGGCCTTTTAAATTGCCTGCTGCTACCAAAATGATCTTTCCCAGCAGAAAAACAGCCATGCTTTACCAGCAAATGCCAAACAATAATGGATCAAATTACACAGTAAACACAGGAGCATGTGCATGCTTAAATTCAGCTCTCAAACCTACCCACCTCAGATTGATCCATCTTTCCATCTGGGCTAACCCCAGAAGCCAGCCTACAGGGGCTAATACAGCCCCAGTCTAGTTCTCAGGTGTCAGTCCTATTGAAATAAAGCCAGGCGGGACGGGCCACCGCCTCCTTTCATATTCTGAAACAGATCCAGGACCAGTGGGACAGCAGGGGAGGAGAACAAAACCACCAGGATAGGGATCGTTCAACCCTTGTAGACTTGTACACACAGCCTGTTTGTTTTTATTCTTCATTTCGATGGCATGTATTGATCCGCAGCCCCGTGCAGCTGAAGGTCTTGTCTAACAGAGACCCAGACATGCCCTTGCAATGGGTTGAGAGCTTTTGACAAGGATGGGATGTGAGCGGCATTACCAAGAGATGGAAAAGATCCTCCTACCGGCGAACCACCGGTGATAAATGTCCACATAAATACATCATATATGTAGATTCTGCAAGAAAAGACGAGAAGGAGGTGGTGGTTTGTGTGTGGTAGCAATAAAGGTGAACAATGCGTAGCACTCAAAACATCCCTCATTCATCTTTCAACAGGCGTTTCTATGGCAACTGTGGAGAAGACGCCTCGCCTGAGGTCAAAGGTCAATTAAGGTTAATACATTTTTGCTGAGAAAAATCAATAATCTTTCCATCTTCAACGAGCCACCCTACTAGCATGCTTTCACTTGAAAGGGAGTGTTGATATTCAAACATCCACCAGTGACTGATTTCTCTGGCTGCTGTATTTTGTTGCTTCAATAAAATACAGCAGCATTACCCAGAAGCCCTCTGGTTCAGCAGACTGACTTTCGCTTCAGTGCGCATTTCCCAAATTTCCTTAAAATATGTGCATAATACAATGCTGCTTTCCTAATACTTCCCCAAATTCCTTGTACTACAGATGTTGTAAACGATAGCAGAAAAGGGCAGCTTCTTTTTTTACACTGTTAGCCCTCAATCTCCTCTGGGGCATCACCACTTCTTTACCCATTTTATGACAACAGCACTACAAGGACAATCTAACCATGTTCGGTGACCTAAATAAGCCCACAGTCGAAGCGATGCCCACAGGCGTTTCACATATGAGAAATCTACAGCGGTATCGACTGTATGCAGGTTAAGTGTTCACCCACACGGGCATGCCCCATCCAGACGCACTTGTTTAAGGGTTAAAATGCTATTGTGTCAGTGAGGGCCAACAGTAAGACTCCTAGATGCCACATGAATGCTAAGGACGCTTTTAAACAAAGCCGCAGAGCTAAACTGACCTAAAGCCCTGGGCCGAGCAGCCAGCGGCCAACCAGCTCAGTGGGCGACCTGTATGCAAGGCGTATTAAACCGCCAGCGCTCAACAGCACATCAAGAAAAACCACAACAGGCACAAATATTTCTGCACGCCCTGCAGCACAATCCACCAACATCATGAGATACTATACAGCTAATTCAGGCAAATGACATTTACTGAGGAGTTATTTAGATGCTATCGGTGGCTCGGGTCTTTGTGCTTAGGGGATTAGCGCCACCGTGCCCAGCGCTGAAAGGCGTCTTTGTGGCTGTAGTCTTTAGCAGGATGGGAGAGGGGCTCAGATGCCTGCGTGGAGGGTGTCAGTTATCAGGGATCCTGCCATGCCTTGCTAATCTCTGGCCCTGCAGAGTTCCTGAACCCCAGCCAGCGTGTCCAACGCCAGCCTCTAGAGTTCCCTCGGACCAGGGGGACAATGATAGGTATTCACAGGGAGAGGCACTGGACCGTCAAGCTCCTCTCCTTGAGTGAGCAGCATAAGAGCAGGAAGACGGCTCAGGCTGTGGTAAGAGAGGTCTAAAGAACCACTTTGGCCGCCATAAGCATTCAACAGAGACACGCTTCCGACATATATATTGGCACCGTGCAGCCACACAAGCACAAATCCCAGCCAGGCAACAAAGCCACAATGTACATCCTTCAGTTAACTGCCTTCAGTCGTTTCCAGCATGGTATTTTTTCAACATTTCAGCCAAAAAAACCAAACAAAAAACAAGGCAGTCATCTGTTTTTAGTGAGTTAGATTAACCTACTGGTGTCTGTTCTGTTTACATTTTCACAGTTTGCCTCTTTGCTAAGGTGATTAATGTTACAGTAAAAAATAAATAAATTATGCAGCGTTTTATTATCCCGATTTCTAAAAATCTGGAGAGAATTATTCATTTTTCCCGCTTCATCTTTTTTAAAGTCATTTTATTTCTCAAAAGCAACGCTTCAGCCAAACAGCAGGGTGCTCTCTACAGAAAAAGTCAAAATCCCAACTTTATTCCAAACACATTAAAAGCTTAATCAGTCTTCTGTCTACAGTATCTATCCAAAAGTAATATAAAATTCCTGCAGGGTATACCAGCTAATGAAAAAGTAGGTCAGAGGACTACAGTGCCATATGTTCCCAAAAGATCAGCACTGTTCACACTCCTAAACTCTTGTCTGTTGTCTCTGATGTTTTAATTAAATGTAGATGAGCAGGAGGAAGAAAAAGATATGCAACACTGCAGCAATTTTCGTTCCGGGGGTCCCGGAGCTTTAGGAGTTTGAATAGTTGGAAGGGGGTGAAAAAAATAAAAAATAAAGGATTGCGTGGGTGCAGGAGGAGGTTGATAGAAGAGGGAGTAAAGGGAGGGGGGAGAAAAATAAGGGAGCAGTGGATTAGTGAAACTAAATGAAGAGATGATTCAGTGAAAAGTTGGAATTAATTTGCGGTTGTCAGTTTCTCTTTCACAGTGTAGTGTTCAGGGTATGGGGCGTCTTCCCCCACCTCTCCTTGGATCCCACCGCTTCCTCCACATGCCTTGGCCCAGCGCAGCTTGGCTCCCCTTCAGCCCTGCATGGCCTCCTTTCCACTCCACTGGGAAGCAGACATGCAGAGGACTGTCGTAAATGCTTGGCTGCAAGACTTCACAGACCGCAGTCTCATCTCCTCCTCCTTAGCTCTCCATTGTTCTCTTAACCTGGTTTTACTGTCTGGCGTGATGTGCCGAGACCCCCCTGGTACCAGCTCAATCCTGGTTCAGCACACCCCATCTACTTCTTTCAAAGCTGTAAAGAGCTGGGCAGATTTTGGTCCGGGCTTCGTTACAGTAAGCCAAGTCCCTGCAGGCATATATCCAATAATTTCAACAGTTCTCTGGCTTCAAAAAAAGAGCTATAAGAATTCAGGCAGAAGATCAAGCAGTGCACTGCAACAACTGGCCTGTAAAGTGAGTTCAGACTCTGTGCTAACTGCTCCGAGGTGAAATACTGTAGAGCAAACATACAGCCCACGGCCAAAACAGACTTAACTAAGGGATCACAAAGCAGATTGGTCTTGACAGCTCTGAAGAACTGGAGGTCTCTTTCACTAAGCAAAGGGACGCGACACGCTCAGGCAATCAGGGACATCAAGTCTGTGGCGTCCCAACAACAATCCCAAGACCCCCACCCTCTCTCTCTTTCTCTCTCGCTCTCACACACACCTCTCATTTTGGCACTGCAGTGGAATGTAGCTGCTAACGGCTCGGTCCCATCCCGGTGCTCACTGAGAAGCTCAATACAATGTCTCTTTTCAAAGGAGAAGCTCAGATAAAAGCAGGCAACTTAATTGCCTTGGCTACAATAGAAACCTCCCTGTAAGGCTGTCCCATTTCCCCTGGCAATTAGGATTCACTTCCCCCCCAGGTACTTGTGAACGAGCCGTGGGGGCCGACTCTCCTGCGACTGAGCCGTGGCACGAGGACAAGATTCCACCTGTCGTCCGCTAGTTGTCTACAGGGCGTTAGGACATGATGGATTGTTTCCCTGGTACTTACACTACTTGGATACAACGGGAAGTAAAGGAGGCCAATATTAGTAAGAAAAACAGCTTTGGCAACCTATCCAAAGATAATACCATTAGGGAAGTACATATACAAATAATTAAGCAATGTGGAATGTTCCCTATAGATTTATTAACACATGCACTGTGACTGCAGGTTTCTGGATAATATCAGACAAATGCAAGAACAACAAGATTACTGGATGTAAAAATTATTTGCCATCTGATACCAGCTTGTTTATCTGAGATTTCTGGCACTCTTTCAGAAGACCGAGTGGCTGTAAACCAAGGGCATCTTGTGCCTTTGCCTCTGACTGAACAATGAACCGCTTATGAGCAATAATTATATGGTGAAGACGCTGGGTAGCCAGCTACAGCGGTAAGGCCTCAACGGTGGAGTTTTTCACTATGATTAAAGCAGAATAATTAGCTCTAATAACTTCCTGCTTCACACACACACCATCTCCTGCAGGTCATGCTTGCAGAGAACGAACAATGTTTTTGCTTTTTCCCGGGATTCCGTGTCAGCAGCGACGTGATGAAGACGCCGAGGAGCGTGAGATGACCGCACTCCTAAACATGCGTGTGTGAAATGTGCACGCTTGAACACAGGAATGACACACAGACGCAGGAACACAGAGGGGCTGTTTGTCAGATTAAACTAAGAAGGAACTGAGTGACAAAACCACCTATTATAGGCTCATTTGTATGTACATCACAGCCTCTCTTTGTATCGGAGTAAGATGTGTTGAGGCGCGCTTCTCGGCTCCTCAATGAGAGAGTGACAGGCTTGCAGAAACCCAGCTACCCCAACCCCCAGCCCTAAAAAACCCCAGTAAAAACCCCGCCTTGAATGAGATCTCTGCAGTGGTTCCGCTAAAATCCGTTCGACATTAGTATGGACAGCCACTCATTCAGAGTGGGACGGCCAACATACATGACAGAAACAAAACAGCGCAGAGGAAACGAGGCTGGCGAGCACTAATGAAATGGTTCAATTAAACAGCACTCCAGAAACCGCCGTCGGTTTGAGTACACACGTAAGATTGTGTGAATAAATTAAAGTTGTAATTACAAAATCAGATCATACGTTCTTATCACCACTACTGATTAATGTGCTGATAGTTCATTTAAATCCTTATGTATGATGATGTTCTGCTCACTCACAACTTGCATGTGTGTGTGTTGCTATGTGAATAATGTGGATTAGTAGGGATTATTATACAGCAGCCCATTATTAATGGTCCCACTCTAGTTTAAATCGCACCACCCTTTAGCCACATTCGCTCTGGAGCCCCTTTTCAACTCCTTCAGTCTGTTGAAAACAATGAGACCGACTTCTACAAGCCCAAATCCAAAAATATTGGGATGCTGTGTAAAATATGAATACAAACAGAATGCAAATCTCATATTTTATTCCAGAGAAGATGGTGATTTCTGAATCATGCTGCTTCTATGGATCATAGAGCCTTGACCTGCAGTCGTGGGTGGCGCAGCAAACTGTGTTCACAGGCAATCATTTATGGAAGTGTTTCCGGAGCCCACGCAGTGATTTCCATGACAGAGTGGTCACTGTTTTCAGTGCAGCACCGTCTGACGGTCTGAACATCGTGGATATCAAATATTGTTCCTCACGCACAGAGATTTCTCCGCCTTCTCTGATTCTTCTGATGACGTTATGAACTGTAGATGATGAGATATTCTTTCCAAACTGTTTGCAATTTTACATTGAGGAACATTATTCTGAAATTTTTCCACAATCTGCAACAGCTTTTTGCAAATTGGTGAGCCTCTGTACTTCTCTGGAACTTTGCCTCTCTGGTTCTGTTTTTCTTTACATTTTATGCAACGTTCTGACATTTTTGAATCTAGGATTGCATAGAAAAATGTATCATGACTTCCATTATGTTTTGGACAGCTAACCCATGTGATGCAACACTGGTAAATCTCTGACCCCCCCCCCCCCTTACTTGTAGTTTTCTCAGAAATATCTTAACACTTATTCGATTGATGGATAGCATTTGGTGCAACGTTACATGTAGCACAAAATCATCAGGTCACAATCAAAGTGCAATCATTAAACTGTGTCTGAGAGCAGTTTTTGGACTGACAGGAACATTCACACTGAGGTAATGTATGAGGTAATATATGTATTTCGGCAAAGGGAATGTGGAAAAGAATTACAATGGATCCAAAACAGACAGAACTGAAAGGAAAATATTTTTAGGGTGCTCAGGATCTCAGGCTGGAACAAAAGTTAACATTTAACAAGACAGCAGCCCAAAAACAGTGCCTCTGAAAATCTTTGTGAAAGTCCCAGAATAGATCCAAACCTGGTCACCACACAGCACATAGGAAAGACTTAATAACGGCTTTCAACTGACGCTCCCCACAATTCTGCCAAGAAGGACGAGAAAAACCTCCAAAAAAAAAAAAAAAGGTGTGCCAAGCTCGTAGGATCACTTCCAAGAAATCTCAAGGTTACATTGCTGCAAAAGGAGCTTTAACCAAGTGGAAGGACTTTATACTTAAACTTTACAAATTATTCTTCTTGCATTTTTATTATGGAGTGCTTTTTTCCTATTGGGGGGGGAGGGGGGGGGCAGATTTTACAGCGAGTCTGAAAAAAAACTTTAAAAAATGCTGCTGAAAACTAGATATCAGTCTCTTTATTCTTCTTCCAGTGAAGAAAGCCCACACTTCCTTTGCATGCATAGCTAAACCCAATAACCTTGCATATTTTCCTATAGGAAGTTTATAATTCAGAGTGGTGATATGCCTGCAACATGCTGTTCTGTTAGTGCAAATGGGATTTACTCACTAAAAGCTCTGATGAGTCAAGGACGGTCCACTTTGGCTAAACTCTCTCTTGGATCTTGTTGGCTGATCAAAGTCTTCTACTAGCTGAGACTGTAATCTCCTAACCTCACAGCTAATATTAATAGGCCCAGGAAACCACACTCCCACTGGCAAGAATCTCAGACAAACAATGCCTCTATCTCCCACAGCTCCCCCAGATCTCCCAGCTGTATCAGCCACAGGTTAAGTGTTTCATTCTGTCTGTGTTTTAATGGCGCGCTGGGGGGTAAACATTCACAGTGACCAAAAAACAAGTCATGGCTTCAGAAAAGGCATTTAAATGAAAATCACTGAATCCTGTGAGTCACACCTCTGTTAAGCTTACATGCATTTCCAAAGACGGATCTAACACCTACGTGTCATGCATTTAGCACATGAAAGCCCGCTGCGAGAACAAACAAATGCTATTCCATGCATGTATGTGCATGCATGGATCACAAAAGGCTTGAGTCCAGGCACTCTTGACACTTGGTAATGAGCCAACACAATCTCCTTACCAGTCATCTGCATCCATCAGTAACACACAGGGGGCGGATTAGATGGACTGCATCCATCACCTGACAATGCACGCTATTCCTACAGGCTTTATTCCAAGGAAACCAGATCTGGAGCACTCAGTTTCCCTCCTCTGTGTGTACATCTGTGAGTGTTTTCTGGGCAGTTGTGAGCATAGGAACTAGAAAATTAGATCTGTGACCCATGAAAAGGGACGCTGTGTACTCAGCCTGTCACTGCCAAAAAAATAAATGAAAAAAAATCCCTATTTCAAATTGTTACTTGGCATAGCAACCATCACCTGCATGCAAGAACATCACATGTATAGTCACTGTGCACAAAAAGCTGCACAGGATGAGCAAAGACAGGGATCAGGCAAATCGCAGATCTCAAGACACGAAAGGTCAGCCTTTCCCTGCCCGAATTATTCATTTAAACCCACAGAGAGACGTCCGCAAAAGACTGATTCTGTTACAAATGTCTGCTTCAACACATCTCCTGCAAGGACCAAGTGGTCCATAATAACTGCCAGTTCTAATGGACGACTTGGCCTCTGCACATTAGGTATTTAAAAGAGGCAAGAGCACTTTTTTTTTTTTTTTTTTTAACTGAGTGACAGATGAAGCTCCTAAGCCGCTGGAATTTCCAGTTCTTCCAAATGGTGTAGCTGTGTGAAAGAAGAAAGGAAAACTGTTCCCAGCTCTATAATCTGTGTCATGTCATTTGATTAGTTAAATTTTTTAAAGGGGATTTCTAAAACAGAATGGGGGGAAAAAAGTTTTAAAAAGTCATAAATTCAAGCAAAGCCTGGCAAGTTTAAGCTCAGCAGCTGTTACAGTGTACATCTCAATTATAGCATGAAAATTTCCCACATTAGGACTCTGGATGCTGTTGATTGTTGAAGGAGAAAAGAAAATGTTATACATTATTAAATTTGGAGCTAGCCAGGTGGTTTTACAGCCTGTGGATGCATTAAAGAGTAGTTTACACTTTATTGCATCTTGGTAATGTTCGGGGTTTGAGCACAGGACACCGAAACAGCTCTTCATGCTGAAATGCACCGATTAGGATATCTTTGACCTGGGCTCTAATTAAATGGTAATCCCCTTTAACAGACAGCAACAGCTACCCAAATCTTTTTCATCCCTCCATGTCACCCCGAGGCATCCCCTGTAACATAAATCTCGCTCTCCACCCGTCGCTCTAAGCTGCTGAAAGTCGCAGCCCCCGAGAAGCTGGCACTGGCTGCAGAGAGGCAGCTCGCATTTCAAGACAAAGCTCAATCCTCTGTCAGAAAGGAGACACTTTCCAAAGCAGCCCTGCCATTTATCAATCTGGAACCTGTTTTTCTGCCTGTTTCCCCGACTCACACCTCCACGCTGAAAAGCTGC
Source organism: Maylandia zebra (assembly GCF_041146795.1). Taxonomy (NCBI): domain Eukaryota; kingdom Metazoa; phylum Chordata; class Actinopteri; order Cichliformes; family Cichlidae; genus Maylandia; species Maylandia zebra. Next base: position 25,247,306 of record NC_135179.1, on the reverse strand, counting down.
CCAGGAAAGCTGCCTTTCGCCAAAGAGAGACTAACACGTTGCCAGGAATCACGCTCAAACCGAGCTTCTCCACTGGCTGTGCGTGACTGGACAGCGAGTGGACCCCGCCTATATTCACCTCTGCCTCATTTCCCTCGGCCCTGAGAATGATGTGTTTTATTTTAACGTGATGAAAAGAAAAAGAAAGAAAAAAATCAATTAAACTTCGCAAAGGTATGCAAGGTGACACGGCCTCTGTTTGAGTTTCACACAAACAGAAAGAGATAGGGTCAAGGTGGGCTGACAGCGTCAGCGCGGCGTTCGTTCTGTAAAGTTTGAATAAACTACAATTTCTGTAGAGACTTTTGCCCCCCGGCACAAAGAGCCCAAAAATTTACATCCTGAGAGTTATCAACACTCTAACAGTGCGGCTTTTGTCCGAGTACACGCACGATTAAAAGCAGCTGAGACCGTTTTACAGAATAGTGACACTGTGTCAGAATTTAAAATCTTGTTAAACACACAACAGGGATGCAGCTTGTTGCAATGGGGTTTCCTGTGTGAAATAACAAGGTGGGGAAGAGGCGAAAAAAATCAGATAATGATCTTGTAAGGAGCAGATTTGCCTCGTTTTAAAGGTCAGAGGTCATCCTATACTACACAGACTCCGACTCTGGCTTACATGTCAGTTACAGTTTGCCGTGGCTTACAGCTGAGGGTCAGGATAATGGTTTTCTCCCGTGCTGTAACAAAGACAAACTAAACTCTGAGGCACACCCAGCCTCCCTGCGTGACTTTCATTAAAAACAGCTTTCTGCCACTTGTGGATTACAACAAGGAAAATATCCGAGCTTTGCAACTCAATATTCTGAATGTATTCTATTACAAGAACCCGCCTCTTTCCTGAGGCTAAGAAAATGTAAACCTCTTGCAACATCAGTGTTTTGTTGAACGGACAAATTACAAAGAAAACACTTGACATTAAGGGAGGGAGGGAAAAAAACCTACAGGCTGGCTGAAAGGTATGTGCGATGTTTTGTTGATTTTGCATGAAGCCATGATTCCATCTGGATTAGCAGAGCTTTCTTGGATTGAGGCCAAAAACAAACAAACCAAAAAAAGAAGATCAGCACGCTGGAGATCAGTCTCCTCAAATACCTTCAGTCACCTTGTTTTCACATTCACGCGGCCACCTGCTCGCTGCTCCGTGCGCTAAACGAGTTAAGAGAAAATGGCATTGCGAGCAATTTCCTGTCGTTTCCGGTCTGAAGACTGGAGCACAGTCAAAGGTGGTGTTGTTGTCTTTGACGTTAAACTGCAGATGGAAAACGTCTGATAAGACCGTGTGCTGCGAGGATGGAAATCACATGAAAACTCCAAGCGCGAGCTAAGAGCAGATGTCTGTGAAGGTTGATGTTCACCTTCACTGGCTCCTTTCAATGTGGAGGAGTAGCAGCTCCGCTCTGAGTCCCTCCCAAATGATTGAGCTTGAGGGTGGAAGGCAGGTTAGCCTCTCGCACCCTGGTGACCCTGAACTGGATAAATGGAAGAAAATGGATGGATGGATCCATCCAAACCCAGAGGTCTGATCTTCTGAGACACCAACTCTTTTAAAGACAAAAGCTAAAGCTGCTGAGTTTGGTAGTGTATCCTGTTAGCTTTAGTTCCTCTTAACTATTTTTACACATGAATGGAATAAAGAACCAAATCTAACAGTTGACACCTGTTTTACTTGTTCATCTGACTCCCCATATGTCCACTTATTAAGGTCGGCTAAATCATTCACCACTGTAACTTCACTGCGCATGCCAGGTTTCAAAAAAACCATGGAGGTGCACGGCAAGCTCGAACAGAACCCAAGTGCAGCACTGATGACATTTGTGACTGCCGACAGCTCAAACTGCGAGTGAACGGAGCTAAAAGGACACTTAAATCACAAAGTGGAAAAATCAGCAACTGTTTCATGTTCATTCACTGAAGCGTCCTCATATTCCACCATGACATCCTAAAAAAGGCCCCTGTTTATTAAACGAGTAGTGTGCGCTGGCACTAACTCTAACAAGATCTTTAAAAAAAAATTACCAAAATAAGAAGCATATGGTTTCACATTCAATTACTGCCATTTTCTCTCCAGCTCTCATTTTAAAAGAACCACTTGTTCTCCACTAAACAACATCTTGAGGCATCATCTCACCACAGCCCATAGCGACCTCAGGAACTAGCCACCTTAAAGCAGACCTCATTCGTAAAAACAGACCTTAAAGGGACATCAGACGCACCACAAGATCCTGTGAAACGTAGAGCTTGTGGGCATAGAGCAGAAAAAAATGACTAAAGTCTGACTCACAGCGAGGACAGTCAATCCACTGAGCTCCCTGTAAAAACGGCAATAAATCACAACTGCATTTTAGCGTCCAATCCTATTCAAATTGTCGACTTACAAATACTTAAATAAAACTGAAACGTGGGATTAGTAACAGATGACTTCCTATGAATGAAAATCTGTTTTTAAACCCACATGTGCTTTAAAACTACTCAATCCTGCGTCTGAAAAGCCGAAGCAAGACCCTGCATGCAAGTCCTACATGAGCGCAGAGTTATAGCGCGCTAACCTGCAATGTGTGGCGATGTCCTCTTTTTACTTACAACAAGTAAACTCATGCAGCCTCTTGTAATGAACAAATTAGTGCTGTGATTTTATGACGCTGTAACCGCAGAGCAACATGATATCATGGCGACACTAAACATGAAGCTTCTCGTCTTGTACGGTTGAGTTTTCCCCCCTCTTGTAAGTTTCAACAGAGAAAAAGGCAGTGAAAACACCTGGAAGGGGGCGAATTTTACAGCCTGTACTTAACTAATTTAATTGTCAGCACAGAAACACGGGCCCTATCTCTGTCGCATCGCATGACCGCGGAGAAGATCAGGATCACAGGACGAAGCTGGCGAGTGCCAAGATACGATCGCCTCGGCGGAGTGAGTGACTTCCTTTGTTTACTCGGACCCACACACGCAGTTCTTCATGGGACTGATTAGGTTAGTTCCCTTTACAGATCCGTGTTTTTGGGACAGTCCTTGATCCGAGCAAGAACAATCGCTCCCCTATCGTTAGCTCACAGCTGCGCTGACCAGTTGCTCTGCATTTCCTCTGCAGCCCGCCTACCCAAAGAGCGCCCGCTGAAATGTGATGTTTCAGGAAGCCATTTGTAAAACAAAGTGAATCTGGAGCAAGCGGATCCCCCGGTGTGTGACCCCGACCTTTAATCATTCATTACACTTTTTTTAAAACTTCCAGAGTGCCACTCGGGAGCTCCCACTTCCATCTGTGGTGGTTTAAAACCTGCAGCTCTTCCTCACTCTGAAGCTGGTTAATGCTCATTAGAGTCCATCTGCATTGAAACCTGAGCAGGTCTTTAGGGGTGCGACCTTGGCTTCTCCCTGACCCTCCACCTTCTCGTGGCCTGATATCCTCCGGCTGGCCAGATTGCCCACACTCCTGCCACAAATTTAAGTCTTCATTAGGACATTTACAGGAGCGCGGTAAAACACTGTCTGAATTTATGGCCTAACGACTAACGGCTTTCACTATGATTCACAGTGATTTCCACGCGTGGAATGAAAAGGAGGAGGCGGCGGCTTTGCTTTGTGGCTGTCTGGTTTTGAAGTGTCAGTTAAAAGGCTCCGCTTGTTATTTCAGAGGCGGGAAAAAACTATATCCAGATTTACATCAAAATCAGTGCTTTATCCAGCTCTCCACGATGTATTTTTGCACAAAATGAGACATATTTAAGCCTTTTGGTTTATGCAGCTGTTTGTCAATGTGTTCCCACTAGGCGTAAAAATAAAACCCAAGCCTGCTGGGGGTTTCTGCTACCTTCGCTAAACATTTGTGTACAAGGCTGGACTTAAAATAAGTAACCTGAGTGTGGGTTTGTAGATGTGTGTGTTTACTGAAATAAACAGGGCGCACAGACCAGCGGTTCTGAGAGACTTAGGCCCCGTCGTATGGCTTCAATCCACTCAGCATATTCTCTGAACCTCTCTTAACGTTTCCTTGCTCTTGGGGAACTCGCTCATGTTTAATGCCTTTTGAAAAGGCGCAGAGTTTTAGGAAGAGTTACAATGCCAGAAAAAAGATCAAACAAAGGATGTGAGGTGGAGAAAAAAGCTGCAGGACATCCAGCTCTCCCTCTCTCTCCTAAGAAATGAGAAACATTTGTGTGTCTATGAATAGCAGTGCTTGTTTAATTCATGACTAGCTTTGTTTTTTTCTGCAAGGTGCAGCGTAGTTGCAGCGTAGTTTGGCCCCGGCAGGCTGAAAATCTGAAGCCTTGATTGTCTAATGAGTGAAGCTGATGTAAAGATAGCTGAGGTTTCATCAGGATACAGTGCGTTTGCCGCGCTTTAACATTTAAAGGAATCGATTTAAAGCGCAACAGTCTGTCAAACCCGACTATTTAAGTGGAAAGGTGTGCCAGCTTCCCCTTGAGGTGTTGTATAAATCACCATGAGGGAGCTGCGATTGCAACATCCCAACAACACTATGTGAAAAGGAGCACACAACCGGAAAATACTACAGCTCTGTTTTTTCCACTTTGAAAGATTTCGGCGGGGGCGTTTCTGATCGTTCTGCGAGACACCTACAGTACGAACATGACATTTATTGAAAGCACGCCACGGGATTTCTCGCCGTTTTTACATCAAGAGCGTGAGACATGGTTGCAGAGCCGGGCTGGTTTTTATCCCTTGACAGCATGCTGCCGTCCGTGAGAATGTTCAAAGAGCCTGAGCGAGGGATAGCAAAGGAGGTTCACCCAGGGCTCGTGTGTCATCTGACCTCATTTCTGAGATGGACCCGGGAGGTTGCAGGGAAGGCAGAGGTGTAGCTTTCACTACAACCTTTTCTTTTGCTTCCTGCAAAATGACAGGACAAGAGGAGGGAGGGAGGGAGGGGGGATGTGTGCACACAATGGCAGAGTAAGATGTCTGCCTGGAAACCATCCATGGGGAGATGAAAGAGCACCGGTGAAGTCATGGTGCAAAAACGCAACGGGCAGAAATACGCGGCTCCATCTCTGAATAACGAGTGAGAGGAGCATTCGATTACAAAGACAGGGAGAGCAGGAGAAAGCAAAGGGCGCATAATGCTACAACGCATGGATGATATGTTAGCGCATGCACAGCATTCATCATCTGGGCTGGACATTATTAAAAGGTGCAAGGACTGCTGCAAAGGTCTAAAAGATTATTTGAGAACACATCATTTCAGTGCAACAAGAAAAAAAAGAGCAAAGTGGGTGTCCAGTTTGAAAACTGCAAGTCTGAACTAAGCTCCTCCACCGACCTGCTTCAACACAAACAAAGCTCTTGATGTAAACATACAGATAAATATTCGCAGGTGCACAAGCGACATGAATGCGGTGATGTAAAACACACACTTAAACAAAAAGTCTATTGTCTGTGTTTACATAGTTTAAAAATTCCAGTGGCAGTGGAAACCCCACAGCACACGGTCCCCATCTGCACCACAGGAAGTCAACAGCCAAACAGCCGCTGGCCTTCTCCTGTCACCACGGCTCCTGGCCAGACCCGTAGGGAGATTGCAGTCTTCGCCCGCCACCCTGACAACACACGCACGCTCAGGCTAAAACCAAAGCCACACAGTGCTCAGCGAGGAAAGAGAGGACCTTGGTCCTTTGTCTGGGTCCTAACCTGGATGAGGACACAGAGCAAAGGTGAAAGCTGCAGCAGGGGACAGAGAGGACTCTGCGGAGATCCTCATCCGCTCTGACGCAACACCAGGAGGAAGCAACCACAACAAAACATCTATTTCCTCTGCTATCTGGCACAAACCCAGGACCATTGTCAATTGTCAGACACAACATGGGCATTTCTGTCTATCCTCACCTCTACAGATAAGGACAGGAAACACTGTCCTGCGCTCCATAATCGGCCAGGTTGTGTCGGCTGGCTGCACCTGCACAGAGCAGCCTATTGTAGTGGTGTGTATAATGTTTGTCCTCTGTAGGGATTGAGTGGTGTGGGGTTTTTCAGGGCAAATACAGATATTGTTGACTGAGGCTGGTAATAACAATGTCTAGATTTCCATTTTCATTTCACCCACAGACAGCTGACAAACAAGGAACAAAGGAATAGTTGGTGCCAAAATATTTAGTGCATACTTTCTACTAGAACATAACAGCACTGTTTTGCAGGTGTTCATGAAGAACTAGGTGGTTTTGACCTTCTTTAATAACCAAATAAATAAAAGGTGGGAGTCACCAGACACCACATGGTACAATGTTATCACAACACTTCACTCATAATACGATATTATTGGGGGTTTTATCCAAGAGGACAAAGTTATCTTCAATTCTTGGTTTATTTGGTGCAAAATAAGATTGTCATGCATACAACACTGTCACTCGCACTGCCGTCCGTCTGCGATTAAATGGGCACATAATGGTACATTGCAGATTGGATGATTTGTTAGTGCATGCACAGCATTCATCGTGTGGGCTTGGTATTATTAAAAGGTGCAAGGACTGCTGCAAAGGTCTGCCATCAGTCTGCGATTAAATGGGGTCAAGTCGGAAATTACATGCTGGTAATTAGATCCATTTCTAATAATAGAGCAATGAACTGTTATAAATCATCAAAAACTGTACATCTGCTGCTGTCTGCATACACAGAAATTCACATTTAACAGAAACAAGCAACTTCCTGCCCTGTAAAATATAACCAGAACACAACCAGCTGGCAGCCAGTTGACTCGAGTCCCTTCGAGTTGTGTTCATTGACAAACGTTGACAGTCTGTGTGCATTTATAAACTAGGCTTCGATTATTTAAAACAGCATCAAAAATCTCTGAGGGTGACTGTAGTCAGTCCAAGTCAGACTGCAACTGTCTGCGGAGAGGTTGGTTTTTACCAGGCCAGCTGCGCGGTCCAATTTCTACTCCTGTGGCTCAGTCTTAGCTTGCACTGAATTAGCTTCGCTTTGTCAAGCTAAGCTAATTAAGAAAGTGTATCCAGTAATGCTGCACTGATTTTTTTCCCCGCCTCTACAAATGATAACTTTAATCCTCCTTTTTCACAGAGATGCATTGACTGCCCATCCAGGGTCAATGCTCAGCGCCCTAGCTGGCACTCTGCCTGACTGAGCGGTCAGTCTCACGCACCTTCTCATCTTCTCATATCTCACGATTGTGAGACGCTAGCAATGTCACAGTCCGTGCACGCTAACACCCACATGCCAACATGCTGTTAAAAGACACAAAGTTTGTAATAAGTGCAAGTATTCAAGGAGGGAACTGCCACAAAAACATTCAGGACAACAAATCTAATCATTCACTTAAAACAGCACCAACCAGCTGAATATGCTCAGTTTGAGGAAGATAAAACGTGAAAGTGGCTGTAGCTAAGGAGAGCCAGAGCTCAGAGACAGACAAAGGCCAGCAGGCCCTGCTATCTTCCCTTGATATGAGCACTGATAAGCCCAAAACAATGAGGAAAACTTTCGAATTCATGGCCCTACAGAGAAGCTGTTCTCTGTAGTTGGGGGAAAGAAGCTTAAGAAACCAGATTAAATTACATCAGACCAAAGCAGCAATTTTTAAATCGAACTATTTATACATATATAGCATAACGGTGGGTGCACAGTAACAAACCACTGAGAGAAGACCCTGTAACCTCCTGCAGTTTTGGGGGAAATTGCAAAGTTTAATATTTTCTTTCATCATGAAAATGAAATTAATTGAAGAAATGTTGATTTTACATTGATGTATGTACAGTTATAAGTCCAAAAAAGAAAATCATAGTGACATTTTGTCAAAGCCAGTAATGTTTTGTAGTATTATAGAGAAAAATGAGATTTCAAACCATTTATTTTGGGCTGTGAAATTATAACGGAGCATAAGGGGTACTGTGTTTTTTCAGTACTTACTACCTGTTAAAAAAGGTTTCCGATGCAACTATTAAGACCCCAAGTGTAGATAACCGAGAAGAGATGGACTGAAGTAATTTATGTTGGAAAGCTTTTATGAATTTTTGGTGTATTTGGGAGTAGGGATGAAGAGATTCTGTATACTTCTTATTTTCTCTTAATGCAGCACAATTCCTAAAAGAAAAAAAAGGGATACTCGGATCAAATTTGCCCCTGAGGAATTTTATTCTTGGCAGTGGAAAAAACAGCTTTAGACTGGTGAAAAATAGGCATCCAGGGAAACCCAGAGATGTTTTTAATTCATTGAAAACACAAGAATTTTTCATTAAATATACAGTAAGACAACAAGACAGAATTAAATTTTAATTAAACTTCAAGAGCTGACCCATTCATCACAAAGTCTGCTCAGTAAAAGCTAGAATAGTGAGGAAGGAAGGAGGGAGTGTAGACTAACAGGAAGGATGTTTCTGCAGCAGATGCTCCAGACTGGTGAAAACAAGTCAGAAAACAAGCGAACCGACTGAATTTTCCGCTCCTGACATGACACCTCGCTGCTGGACAGCCTGGAGGTGTTTTGGTCAGGAGGACATGAGCCCGAAACAGAGTGAGGAACCAGACGCCTTTGAATCAATACCGACAATTTGTTTGGACAAAAAAAACAACATCCCCAAAGCAGCTGTCTGAATAAAACACAGCTGCACGCTCATTTCAGCTGAGGAAACATCGAACAAAGGCATAGTTTTACAGGGAGGGGGAAAAAACCATCATGCTGCAAACCTACTCAGTTATTCTGACTGTGCTGTGCCATCCCTCTGTCGGAGTCGATTTTTAAAAAAAAGCACTGAAGTCTGGCTTAACGTAGACTCGGAGGGAGGTTCAGATAGAGGACAGCAGAAAGGAGGACGGGGGTTTAAAGGGATTTCAGCATTTGGCATAGTTTGTGCGACTGGAAGGAAGAAAAGTGAAAAGGGGCAGAGGAGGGTGAAACGGTACAGCAGCAGTAGCAGCAGAGCAGGAACAAGATGAAGCTGGGGATGCCGTGGAGGTTGTTTAACATAATTAAAAACCACAAAATAACTACGCTTGTTGTGTAATGAGCTTCTCTCACTAGCGGTGACAATTACTGTCTGCTAACACAGAACAATGCGGGCCATAATGTGCAAATGCTGCCTGAGCGTGCACGGCTGCAGGAGGGGATGTACGGCTGTAATTATGCACGCCTGCGTACCGAGACTCCGGTCAGCAGAGGTTTCACTGGCCGATTATGTCGCCATTAAATAAATCTAGTGAACGACCGCCTTCGCTGTAAGGGTCTGATTACAGGGCAAATCCCACGCAAATGAACAAAAGTTAATCGAGTGTGTGCAATCCTGAAAAAGAGGCCTTAACAGAGTAAAGATTAAATCTAATTCGAAGTATTTTCACGCTGTTAAGAAGCCCATAGTGTCATACCCACTGAGCACGGCAAAGCAGTGCAAAGAGCAGAGGTTTAATCCTGGTTAAAAGCGTCAACTGCAAGAGGGCAAATGAATGAATTACTCACAGGGCCTGTGGGGTGGGGGGGGCTGTTCTGATGTTTGGCTTTAAAGCCAACAAAGCTTTCTTACACTTCTGGCTAAAAGTCACCTTTCTTTTGAACACTAGCTAGACTTTATGAGAAAATACAAACCAATTCCTTTCATACTAACACGACACAAACCTAAAGAGGTCAATTACTAAGAAAGAGTTTGTTGTAAAGTTAAACCATAAGCAAATATATTAAGCAGAACTTTGGCTGGAGGTAGAAGATGCAAACAAAGGCAACGACCAGTTAGTTTTTCTGCTATCCATTGCAATATTTAAACCAGCTACAGATGGACAGTAATAAACACACAGAAATGAGCAGCTGGATTTTTCTTCGCCCTACGCCACAGACTGAAGTCCGCCTGCCAGAAATGTAAATACGAGTCACGGCAACAAAGACCTCAGTCGGTTTGATTGGTCCACTTGGTAAGCATATTAAATGCGATGCCTCCTTTAATCAAAATAGTCATGTGTAATGGGCTGTAATTGCATCTGGCTTGCACGATGCTAATGCAAGCCATCATCCTGCTAATGTAGCCACATGTGTCTCTCTTGCTCCCGTAGCGCTGCGACTGCTCAGTATCGATTAGCTTCAGTGAGATCAGCTCAGTTTCAGTCGCCACTGTTTTGCAAAGAAACTCGAACCGGTTGCATTAAAAACCTCAGTGTGTAACAGTAAAGCGCTGAATGACAACGAGAGCAAAAGGAGTCGAAACTAAGACAAAAACAAAGTCAGAGACAAAAATAAAAGCAAAGCTGGAGCGAACTGTGACAGATGCATGGTAATATAATCTAAATGTCTTCAGCTCTCAAAGACTCAATTAACAAGGACTGCCCTGGTGCTCAGGAGTACCAGCTGTCCCTGTTTGTCACTTTAGATCAATAACTCTTACAGTTAATTGTAAACACGTCTGCACACACACACATAAATCTCTAAGTGAGACATCCCCAACTTTGTCCCCATATTTCTTTCAGTGCGGTATTAAAGAAAACGCTTTTGAGAAACACTGCTGTGTTGAGATATTCTTCTACTCTTCACAGCTTCGGAGAACATGAGCGGTACTCTAGTTTGCACCTCAAATGTATGAGCGCGGATTCAAAGGAACCGGGGAGCTCTAAAACATTCACAGCCACCCTGCGCCAAGAGCTGATAAAGCCACCAGCTTCACTCATACATTATGCTGGCTACATCAGTAAATCCCAGCTGCTCAGCTTTAGTCAGGTACCGGGTCCAGGAGGTTAACACTGTACAGGCTGCCATGGAGACAGACGTGGCCCTCCTGGAAGCCACGGCAGGAAGATGAAACGGCAACAGCAGGAACACGGCCAAAAATAGCAGGAGGAGGCTGGACGATACGAGAAATTAGGATAGAAACAAAAATATGCAATCTACTCAAAGAAAAGAAAGTCTTCAGAAACAACAACTGGTCTGCCCGCAGGGTCAGTCGGAGCCAGCTGGAGATCTGAAGATCAAACATCACTAACGGCCTTTCTCAATAAACACCAGTGGCCTTGTCAATCTGTTTAAATCCGCTGCCGTGCCAAGGAGGAGCTGAGGGGTGACTGAGAGCCCAGTGTCACTCTGCCTGTGGCCTATCGCTATGATGAGTTCATTCAGCCTCAGGACGCAAAGAGTTAATGGCTGCTGGGATTATGCAATGGCGCCCCAGACGCCTTTTCTCCTCTCCTGCCCTCCTTTTTCTTCCCCAACTCCCCTTCAAACGGGGCGCAAGCCAAATTAGGCATTCCTGCACGTTTCAATCAGATGCATTTGAATGCGACGTTAGCTCCGCGCATGCTTTGGCACCAATGCGAGAACAAAACAGGGGTTTTGTTTCACTCCGAAGCCTCCCCTCGCCAGGGCCTCGCACCTGCCCTGCAGGGAGAAAAGTTGTAAGGATTTACAACCGTCTGAGCGGGTTACAGCTGCAGTGTGTCAGGCTAGTAAAAACACATGTATTTCATCATTTAAGGTAAATGTGATACTACAGGTTATCACTAAAAGCAGAAGGGTGATTTCAGCCACGGCAGATTAGACAGGGTGGAGGTGAAGGATGGCAAGAAGATGTCACGCACGTCATCTGATAAGAGAATAATAATGTCACATTAGTGAGACATCAAGTGAACGAGGGAAGAAAACCTGATCTGATTTATTAGATTAGTTAGTTCACTCTTTCACCTTTTCCTTCACAAGTGAGACCGGACCTGGGAAAAGGATCAGGAGATAAGATAATATACAACACCCCAACGTAAACACCCTCAATGCAATCTCAGGCAGGCCTCATGTGGGCCAAACCTTCAACAAAAAAACAAAAGACCCTGCACATTTTTACTTTTATAAGGTGGATTTTCCAGACTCTGTCACAACAGTGATTACTTTCCCTTTCACTGCAGCGACTGCAAGACAAACAGCACAAAGTTAGCGTTCTTGTTAGAAAGTAACTCTCCAGGAATGTGTGAAGGCATTCGATCGGCTGTGAAAGCTCATTCCAGATGACGCCTAATTATCATAAAAGATGGGAAAAAAAGTGTAGCTGAGTAGGTGCGTGTGTGCTTGTCCTTTTCAAACTCAAACATTTCCCACCTTAAATCTTAAAAACCTCTAATTTAGATCCAATCCTCTAAAATAAGACATTTTAACAAGTGTTGCTTTGGCTAATCAGACTTACCAGTAGAGCCCAAACAGATGTCTGCTGGTTACACAAATAAAAGAAGTCAAAATGAGATTCATTTATTACAGGATCTATAACAAGTCAATGGCGACCAATGAAAATAACTCAATTAAGACTTGCAGTTTATTTTCTGTCTATTGATTGTTGACTAATCACTCATCACTGCTTTCTAGGTGTGTGTGTGTGTGTGTGTGTGTGTGTGTGTGTGTGTGTGTGTGTGTGTGTGTGTGTGTGTGTGTGTGTGTATATATAAACTAACAAAAAAGCCCATCTGATTGGAAGATTTCACCACTTGAGCTCTGATAAATTTGCCAACTGGGTAGGCAAGTAATTGAAAACGCTATAATTTCTGTGCATAACACAAAATAAGTAAAGGGGGGGTTAACCGCTAGTCCAGTCCAGACAGGAGACAGAGCCGTAGAGGCACCGAGTCGATAAACAAGAGCGATCCTTCCACATGAGACGGTCGAGCACAAGAAGCAACAAACCAAATGCAACAGGAAACAAGGAAAAGGAGACGGGAGAGCTACAAGGGTTGATTCCAATCACGACCACAGGGCCTTGCAGCAGGAGCCAGCGCAACCACACGCATGCACAGCATCAAAGAGACATGCACGCAGCACTCAGTGGGTCATTACAGAAACAACAGGGGCTGCAAAGAGCAGTGGTCAGTATAAAGAAAATAAACCTGCACATATCAGCAGGTAAGCTTCCTTAGGCGCACATACCAAACATTAAATGTCAGCGCCTGGAAAATAGTAGTCAACACTACATCTTATAAGCTATCACATCCATCTTTCTTTCTTTACTCTCCCTCTGGGGCTGGTGAGAGTGTTGTTTTTGGCAACCACTGATCCATAACTTCAAAATGACTCCAAACAACTCATTTAGCTGGCAGGAAAACTAAAACGAAAAAGAGCTTATTCCCCATAAGAAAAATAACATAAAAAAAGAAGGCTTTTATTGACACAAGAGAGACCATGTGCAGAGGCATCACAGTGACATGCGTTTGCCAGCTGACAAATCTTCAACAGTGCTGTGTGCCTCCAGTTCCCAGCATCCTTAAAGCTGGCACACCTAGATCGATTTCGGGGTCGCTGGAAGGACGGAAAACCGAGATGATGAAGACGCATCAATTTAAAAATGACATGGACCCCAGTGGGCTGCCATGAGTGTAGCCTCTGCAAGAGTGCAAGAAGATCCTCCCCCCTGGGAAAAGAGCCTTCCATAATGGGAGTGAATGCAAGCCGGCTTAGGAAAACAGGGGACCGTGGAGTTCAAAAGGCTTCACCTAAACCTGAATAAACACGGCTGATAAACGACCAGAAATAAGAGCCACCGAAGACGCTGAGAAATCCTCCCCCCTTGTTCACACAACCAGTGCTACCAGTTAAAGTCTCCCATATGCACAAACGCGCCGAGACCCCGATCTGTACAGACAAAATCCGCGGAAGACATTTTGATACGAGAGCGTAGATAAACACAGGTGTTACTCATTATATTCATTAAGGCCCGGTAGCTAAATACAGCAGAGCTTTCATTACTTTCATTGCACGCCTTTGTTTACCTACTCTTTAAAGGTCTAAACGGCGGCTGGGACATTCCTCTCCTCTTTGCTTTGTATCGCTGGTCTATGCTCTAACAGGAATGGTTTGTGCTATTTCACTGCTTCCAAGGGGTTTTATCAAGTCTGCTTATGGGTCCATTTGCGTATCAATACTTCAGCTGCTCCCTTTCCCCCCTCCCACTCACAGAAAACTGATCGGGAATCATCGAGGCTTCTCAGTGTCAACACAACTGTTTAATTAACAGTAGAAACTGAAAATAGTAGGAAAAAAAGGTGCGAGTGTGACTCAGATGAGCAAAAGCTTCACTGTTGTGACACGCCACCATTTATAACACTTACAGGCATATGAATGTCACAGACTGGACCTGTTCTTGATTCTTGTTCTTATTGCCTAACCGGTAAACCGGCTGGGGCTGTATTGTGGCCAATATTAACACGAGGTATTGATAACTGATAACCATCAGCTTATATTGAGAGTATATTGCTCAATAAATAACATAAATTGGAGAAGAGAAACCCAGATCGTTTGTCTTTGTCACTGGGGTATTTGGGAGATTCTCAAAAATCAATTACGATAAAAAGGAGATGAACAAATATTTGTATTTTCTGTGTTTATTTTGCTTTTGCTGATATTTATTTCTGACAGAGTAAAAAAAAAAAGAACATTTTTTGAGTGTTTAATCTTTTCATCATATCTTACCTAACTGCAAAACTGAAGGCACACAGATAAAGGTCAGCCATGGACACTGGGAAGTTTCAACAGGCTGATCAACAGAGTGTGAACAAGTAAATAAATAACTACACATAATACATTTTAGGGAACTCTGTATATTTTAAGTGCGACTGAAAGAAATATCAGTATGGGTCTTAAAAATCCTAAATCGGGGGATCGGACTAAACAAGGCAACCCAGAGACCAAAAGAAAGTCAGTGCCATTCAACGACAACAGGCCAAATTACCAATGGCAACGCAACTTAATGTTTTCTAAACTTCAAGGAGAGCGACTGAAGCACTTTTGTGTAGGCGTGACTGATACTGTTAATAGAGATGACAGAAAACAGGGTAATGACATTACATTAGAAGGCCACCTAAACGAACTCTGAAACACCCATCAGCTACAAAATGAGGCATGAGGAGTTTTTTATTACTGAAAAGAAAATTTACCATCAGATCATTAAATAAGTGGAATAATATAACACGTGTAGAAAGGCTGCTGTTAGGTGATGCATTGCACAGCACAGATGTTCATCGGTCTTTCTCAATATCATCTTGTGATGAAATTTCAAAATGCATGAAGACAATCATGCTGCGGTCTGTACTGCAATCCAATCAAATATATATGGATTTTTTATTTTTTTTTCCACATTCAATGGCTCAGTTTCAACACAGTTATTAGAAACAGCTGCGCACGCCTCTGACAGTAAACAGACAAATTCCAAATTCAACACAATGCACTTCTGTCTTTGTTTAGTCTACATCCCTCCATCCCCTCTGACTTTAAGCATTCGGAGAATCCGCCTTGTGTGCAGCCAAACAGCCTTCAACCCCAGCAGGGCTAATAAGAGGCAAGCGTATGGATTTTAAAATAGAGCAACAGCAGGTGGGTACGCCAGCGAGGCATCCTCACAGCCACTGGTCGACTTTCCAGGATAGGAGAGCTTTGGGATACTGACATCTTGCATCCTTCTACTTGAAACCTTCTTCCCCTTTTTGAGAGATGAACAGATCCAGTGCCGTGCTCTGTGGTTTGCGCAGTGTAGCAACAGCGTTTTGTTTTATAGCAGATTCTGAAAAGCCGGAGAGAACATCCACACAGTAAACAAAGTCTAAACTCAGAAGTGATTCCCAAGAAGAAGCTGGACAGGATGTGCATTAATCATCGCAAAATGATGATTATTAGCGTGATAGAGTGATTTTCTCCAGCTGCCCGAGACAGAGAGAGGGAGAAAGATCAAAGACGAGGGCCTGACAAGAGCCGCTCCTCTGCAGCCAGCCCAGTCATTTTTTCACATAAATCTTTCAGGACGGGGAGAGAAACAAAGAGGCAAAGATGATGAAAAATACACCATAGATGAGCAGATAAGAGAGATGCTGCATTAACGTTATGGACATTGACTGGATGAGTGGCTTTCATGTACTCCAGAGGGCTGCCACGTCACGTCGGCTACAAATAGAAACCAGATCAACAGAGGAGCAGAGAGCCGAGCAAAGAGTTATGACTGCCAAGTCAAAATAAAGACAGATCTCAGTAAATATTTGGCCACAGGAACATGGAGTGTTTGGTGCGGACTGCTTCATGTGGGGAGTAAAGATCTCTGTGGCGCTTTCACCCATTCAGAGGCCCCCTTTTTTAAAAAAAAATACAAAAATAGGGCATTCCTAAGGTTGGGTTAAAAAAGCATGGCTGTCGTGAAGGTACCTGGCTTGGCTCTATTCATTCATTTTATAAACATAAACCCACTGCCTTGCTTGCCTCCGTCTCCCCTGCTGCTGCCTGCACACAGAGGACACATTCATCCCCCAAAGCGGGCACCATGAGGAGACTGGAAGGGACGGAGGGGGGTGGGCACCAGACACACTTCAACTTCAAGGAATTTTTCAGCCACTTTTGAACATCACTGCGGCGCCGACAGAGCGAGCAAAAGCCCAATCTGTGCAGATCAGATAAAACTTGACTCAGTTTTGACACGAGGAACACAGAGTCTCTGATCCCGATCCCCCGGCAGGATAGCAGCATTCCTCTGCACAAACTCGGGAAGGATCTTCTTGCGGCTTTCTTCTCGCTCTGCGGCTGAGGTTATGAACTCCGGAGAGGCTTCACGCCATGGGAGGCCACGGAGAAGGATCGTGACTATCTTTTTTTACCCCACTTTTTGTAGCTCCTCTCCACCGTCACCCATGATGGAGCGTGCCAAAGCTGAGAGGCAGCTCAAACACCCAAAACAGAGTTATGAATATGATAATCAAGGAATGGCGTATCCAGTGTGTTGTGTGAGGTTTGAAGTATACTCAAGGGAACACATAATGACATGGCAGGGCTGCTTCAGTGATAGATTACAACCAGCTATCATCCCATCATTCCCCTCTGCTGCTGCAGATGAGAAATTTAATCACTGTGTAATTACAGTGATATGCAAACAGAAGAGCTGCAGCATTGTGAGAAAAAGAAAGTGTTTAACAATTTCAAACCTTTCAATTTAAAAGCATTTTTACTCTTCATCCCCCCCGCACTCTAACTTCCCTAAAGTTTTCTCTCAGTCCTGGAACAAACTGCCTTTCTAACTCATAAAATCAAGTCTCCCCCCCCCCCCCCCCCTTAAAAAAAACGGGCTCAGTGGGGGAGGGGTACCCCCCTTTTCCTCACTGACCACCGCTCCCTGCCCAACAAAATTTAACTTCTTTAAATTTCCACTACGTACAACAAACACTTTCCTTGCATGAATGAAAAAGTCGTCAAGCATCACCTTTGACTCTCTGTAGCAGCCCTTCTTTGCACGGAGTTCCAACAGTGCACCAACTTCAACCAGCTACATAAGTAGTCACAAAAGCATGGAGGTCCATGTTGGCTCCACCAGCACTTATTTATGTTTTTAAACTCCTTCTTCTGGAGTTACAGTATCTGGATGCTCTGGAGTAAATAAAACCCATATGTGCTCTGCTCGTAGTAGGAGTGTAGAGGAGCTTGTTACCAACCTTGGAGGCAGATAAAGCCCACAGCATACATCATATCCACCGGCATTCTCCTCCTGGTAGTCGCAGCGGGGGTTCTCCAGCCTTCCCCCCGCCGGGTCTCGCTCCCTCCTCGTTGATCCATGACCGTTCCGGTGCTCGGCGGCTTCCTGGGTTGCTGTTCTCCGGCGGCTACGGGAGAGCCGCAGCGCGAAACACAGGAGCAGGGGGGTGAGCGTCAAAGAGATCCGTGCGTCACCGTGTGCTTACAGGTAAACCAACACCGCTGCCTGCGCGGCTCCTCCCGGGAAAAGCGAGACGGCCTGCTCACCTGGTTGTTCCGGAGACTAGCGAGAGCACAACAGAAACATGTGGGGTGGACGCTTCGGGTTTCAGGCTGCTCACACAAAACGAGTGAACGAGTTCAGACTGAGATGCCCCGCCGAAAGTTTGAAGCGAAGTTTAAACTTCCAGGTGGCTCGCAGGGGAGGGCTGCTGTGAATTTAGGCTGCGGTGGTTCATTACAGCCCGGTCTGTGTTGCCCGCCGTGTGCCCGCTCTTAGAGCCGCTGGACCACCTCGCTCTCCAACAAGAGGGAGTTTCTCTCCGCCGTGTTTCCAAGTTGGCTTCCTCCCACTCGCCTGGGTGATTTTTTTACTCCAGAGTTAAGTGGGCGGAAACAACATACGATAGTTCCTGTCGGAATTTTCAAAATAAATGTAACAACAAGGACCACTTTAAATACCGAGTTTTCCACAATTTCTCATTTGTATATTTTAACCTTTAATTCATGTATTTTAATTTAGTTTATCAGTCTTTTCATGCTGGGTGAGGCCAGTAATAGTCCAATAGATCATTATCATTATTATTATTATTGTTATTGTTATTATTACTACTACTAGTAGTAGTACTAGTAGTAGTAGTAGTAATATTTTTATATTACTACTGCACATAATAAATAATTTATTATTTATTAACTTTACTCGTGTTTTTAAATAATTACGTGTTCAATATTATCGAGACACTGTTTTCTATGCCATTGATGCTGTTAAGTAACCGGCATGGAAAAACAAATGTATATTATTTTGAAATTAAACTTCCCGTATCACTCTGGTTACTTCACGGGTTATTCCATCTTTTTCCTCGGGTGCAGCTTCCGGTGGCCGTGCCTGATGTGGGATAAGGAATACAACACCGCGACCCTCTGGTTCAACCTGAGCACTGTTACCTTATACAGAAACCTTACATATCACTCAAATAATTCAGATTTTTATTCAAATGTTTTATATTTTCAATATCTTAAAGTTGTTTTTATGCAGAAGATTTACAAATTGAACATAACTGGTCCAAAAGAAACACATGTCAGATTTTTTTCACTCTGTAATTCCTGCACGCTTTTACGTGTTTGCATATTACTAACCTAATTAATGTTGTACTATCTCTCAGTTCGGTGTTATGCATACAAAAAGCATCGATTCACAACAACAGTCGTCTTTATAGCTTAAAGTAAAGACTCTACAATACTGAGGGGACCTCACAGACCTCAGCAGGAATGCATGTCCCTGTTAACACCTTCTGTGAGTTCACATCACTCTGACCACGAGGTGACGGCCCCTTGCTGGCGCCACCGTTGGGGATATGTGTGGGCCCAGAGCCACGTTGCTGGTCCACTTGGCCCACAGATGACTGTGGCTGACAGAAACACTTTAGAGGATTAATAGAGGGTTAGTAAAACCTTTTCAAGGGGGGCAGATATAGAAAACAAGTTCATTCACAAAATGAATTCCTGAGGGAGGAAAGAGAGGCAGTAGTCCCACTCTTATTTGAAGTGTCTGAGGGCATGGTGTCAGCTCCCATGCAATAATTAACTCTGCTGCTAGTCACTTACCTCTTAGAAACAGGAAAAAAGGGAATCCGGCAGCTCTCAGCAGAACCCAAAACCACGAGTATGGGTTCATATAAAGCTCCACATTAAAGCTCTGACATCCTGAGAGATTAGCAGCGAGCAGACAAACCCCCTCCACGCTGATTTGTACCAGGTGGGAGGAGGAAAACTCAGAAGTCTCGCATCTTAGTAAGACATCTATGTTCCCCGAGTTCCCACACTCACACTGGAGTCTGACGTTGTAAGATCTCGCTTGGTGGAAGAGCGTAAGTGGATAAGACGAAGATATTCAAGCGAATTCAATTCTGAGTAGAAAATGGTTTTATTTCTTTTATCAAGATCAGACACCAACTGGGGTCGTTTTAAGTATCAGATCAAAACAGACGCGTGTGCAACTGTCCCCTTAAATGAAAAGCGCTTTCTACTTGTTGAAATTTGAGCACTTGATCATATTCTATCCTTTATATTTATTACATAGAATGAAATGAAAACAAAGGCAAAATAAGGGAATTAGAAAAAAAACCCATTCCAGTTGTTTTTGAGTAGCGACACGAAAAACACAATCAAACAACACACTCAAATCACACATCCCCAATCACAGCATTACAGAAAGATGTGCTCAGAGTTGGCAACTCAAACCTGCAGAGTGGACTAAGTCCTGCATGGCACCACTGTTCAGGATGAACAGTTCAGTCCTGATTGGTTTACTTTTTCACACACATATATGTACATACACAAGTTGTTGTTGTTTTTTTAAGGAGTGCTTTCCATGGTTTACACGATTACACCTGTGTCTTTCTCTGCAACGCACGAGATCAGCTGTAGTGGTTAAAGCAGCAGCTATAATTTCAGTCACAGTCACGTCAGTAGAATAAACATCTTCACCCTGTTTCCCAAAGTTTGAAGCTACACCCCTAACATCGCAATAAATCTCAACGGGCAAATCATTAAAAGGAAAACGTTACATGTCGTCATTTCAAACCCAAAACCTTTTCATCTTTATCTACCGTCGAAGGCAAAAATAAATCTACAGTCTACAAAGGATCTTTTATTTACATGTAAGAAAAACGTAATCTTAACTAAAAATCGGTTATTACTGTCAAAAGGTGGCATTTATGGCGAGAGGCGAACTCAAAGTGCAGAGTCAGTGATTATGAATTAAGGGCAGAGATGAGGTACGGCAGGTTTTCTTGGCCACAATTAGGAGGCACCAAGGCTCCAAGGCAACAAGACATTAGGACTACGACGAGGGAAATGCAGAAATGTGGCAACGGGAAAAATAGACTGGTTACGTAGGTATTCATCCTGATGAGTGGGAATCTAAGAGGATCTTTGGGTCAGGCGTGTGGACAAAATGCGTGCTGGACTCGACACTGTCCGACGGTTCTGTTGCCGAAGGCCAAAGGGAGGAAGAGGAGGGGGAGTAGTGTCTTTGGATGGGTGAACAGAACCGCCTGCTGCTCAGTTTCCAGAGTAGAGATCCACAGTGCTGGAGCTGAGCCCACGGCTCTCCCTGAAATTACTGCCCCCTCGATTCTGGCAAGGAAACAGCACAGGTTCAAGTGGAGCATTCAAAAATAAATAAATACAACAACAAAATGCAAATCTTTACAAAAACTGATCATCACCTGGAACGTTTCATCGCTAGATTTGTTCAGATAGTTCAAGGAAGAGGCTCGCTTCATACTGATGGACAAAGAAAACAAAGATTAGGCATTTGTTTCTTTGAGAGGAGAGCACACACACAAAACCAGGCCTGACCACGTTTGGGGAGTAAATGTCCAATAAACTGTGACCTGCTAATTAAATTCAGTGGAGAGAAATTGCACTAAGAACATATGTTGAAAGGTTTAATGTGGCTTATCATGTAAAGGGCTCTGTGGTGTCATTAAGACTAGAAAAGCCCTCTGAGAACTTGTAGAAGCAGTACATTTCTTTGGAATCATTTATAAAGTAAAACATCCATCACAAGAGAGGATTGCTTGAGTTATTACTTGGTGCTGCGAGGTTCAGGGGGTACGTTGCCCTGCAGTTTCTTCACCAGCATCTCGCTGCTGCGACGCAAAACATCCCTGAGCTTCCCCAGAGAGCCACTGCGATAGAGGGTTCCACTGCCATCCTGCAGACACACACAGATGCTCGTTAGCTCATCCACACTCCCCGCTGCAAACATGCCTGTTCTTATCATTAGCCAGTAATCATCAATTATCAAGATGCATGTTTGTGTTTCGCTTGAGTCGTGTAGCACATCACGACGCGTTCTAATCGGCTGCTCCCAGCCAAACGACGTGTTCGTGGTGCCTCACACAATTAAATTAGGTGTCACGGAGCTGGAAACATCTACCCAGAATCAGTCAACTTCCATTTACATGCAAGTCTTTATAGCTTGATCCAAAGGTTGTGCTGAGTGCCATATATATATACAGTCATTATTAACACATGGCACATCTTCATTGAGACAATTAGCTTTTGCTGCTTTTCTTGACACCTCATATTCTCACTGTGCACTTATTACTTCACTCCCACACAGAGATCTGTCGTATCGTTGCTGGTTTGATTCATAAGGAAAACAAACATGAAACTTCATGTTGGAAGGAAATCGGCAACCTTGCAGTCTGATAAATTGAATAATCTGAAGTTCATTTTCAGCAGAAAGAAAGCAGAGATTGATTTTAAGAAGATATGTAACCATGGTTACACGAGTGGAGTAGATATGCAGTTTTAGGTTCCTGGGACTTGGTAACACAGCAAACATCTGATGATCTTCATACACAAACTGTGACACACTTCTACATAAGCCCAATAGAAACCAGCGTAACCAGTTTAATTTGTCGTATTTGCCTTAAACGAATAGCTTTATTTGTAAGATTTACTTAAATATGACAGTTTTATTTTGTCAGTAGCATACTAATAAAAATCCGGATGTTCTATTCAGACAAATTTTAAAATGACCTTAAAGTTAATTGCAATAATCCATCCATTCATTTGTTAGATTCTCCTGTGCGTGTGTGTCTAAGTGTAATAGCAACCAACTTGTAAAGTGTCTGTTTTAATTTCTAATCAGCAAATACAACATGTACTTGTCTTGCTTTCCCAGTGTGTCCTTTTCTCCTTGAGGGGACTGCTGTTGTGATTTGGTGCAATATAAATAAAACGGAACTTTTTCTATAAAGTGGCTGTCACACTGCACTACTACAGGAGTACCAGCAGAGGGAGCTGTGTGTACAGATGCGATTTCTGTTGCTTGTTTGGCTCAGCAGCTGACATTAAAACCTCAAAGCAGGAGTGTGTGTGTCTGTTTGCATCAGAAGCAGAGAAAAGACAGACTTCACAAATGGAAAAACTTTATTTGAGAATACCAACAAGTGTCGATGCAATAACCTTCACAATGCAGAATGGTAATTATAATGCAATCCTACTTACTAAGTGCGTTATAGACTTTTCCATTTATGTTCTTTAGGAAACTGAAAGTCACACTACATATGTCGAGAACAGACAGTTCAATAAATAAGCATTCCACTAACACAACAATATTGCCATAATTATGTGATGGACAGTCTTTTATTATTTATTTATTTATTTTGTTCATAGTTGCATTAGAAGTATAGGTGTTCGCATGGGAAGGAATGAAGAATCAAGGCGAGTAGCATGATGAAAAGCCATATAGTGAATGCACTTGTCAACTATTAATACAGCCTACTATTACACTTCCAAGATGTTAAATCATTTACATTCAGTTAGTTAAACATCTGAAATAATGTTGATCTTGAGGAAACACTCGCACTGTACTCCTGGTGTCTAAAAACATGATTCACCGACTGTTTACTTGCAAACAACTGTGTGAGAAAAAGTCCATCAAACTGTGTTCAAATTACAGCATCCATAGCGGGCGCTGCGACTGTACCACCAAACATACACATGAATACACACTACAACTACTGTAGGATCCAGGTTTCTGTTGATTTACGATGCTATCCTCTACTGCTACACCAACAGATCAAGGCAATTGTGGGCATTTATGCCCATTTATTAAACTATATAGAGATCACTCAGGTGGCCAGTGTTTGTGCTAGTAGGTCTCTGCTATTGTGTGGGCTTCACAGCGTCAGCCAATGTTGCTAATTCCCTTTGTAAATGCACGTGACTGTAGAGCCTTTGCTAAAGCTTGAAACAGTCACACTGAAGCGAGTAAGCAGAAGCTGAAAATAAATTACCATGGCGACACAACAGCTTGCTGTGATCTGGCTAATCTGCCGTCACGTTTTGGCCTCCATCCTGTTCCGGTCCCGTCACAGCGGGCAACGCAATGTTGACATACTACTGCCTTTATATTGAGCCACATAATAATAAAGTATTTAGAAAATGTAAACAATTTCATACAAAATAAACCAAAACAAATTAATAGCAAATATATCTATAAACACACAAAAAAAACAACCCCAAAACAAAATTGGCAACACTCCCTTTACTCTTCCCGCTGACTGTCAACGTGTCAAACTATACAGTACCATTCATTTTAAAACTTGTTAAGCATTTGATCGCAGGCGTTAGTTCAAACTGTCAAATACACACTGGCAAAAAACCCAAAAAGATACAATTATGGCTAAATACAGGCACCGGGTTGGATGCTAGCTTTGATGTTAGCTGTCATTTGTAGTGCTCAAGGCAAACAAATTTGGAGTGAGAACAATGCAGAGTAACCGTGGAAGTTCATTATCTGTAGCGCTTTATCTGGTTATGTGCTGGAGTGATGTCTGGAGCTATTCTGCCTTGTTTCAATAAATGGCTGCTCCTCTTATGAGCCAATAAATAAATCTGCTGTGCCCCTGTGGTAAAGACACACGGGTCTGAATAGAGGAAAAATGTGCGAGTTACTTCCTCACGTGGAAAGATTACACACAATGACTTTCTTTTTTTTTTTTTTTGTCTTTTTTGTGACAGAAAGAGTTGAAGTTCCGACATGGGGAAGGGGTGACGCAGGTTAGTGAGAGGGAAGGACAGGGAGAGAGAAAGTAAGGAGGAGAAAACAGAGCAGAGGTGAGAAGACCAAACGTCCCAGCAGCTGTCAGTTGAACAGGGGAGAGAGGTGACAACCAGGAGGGGGGCTTTCTGAGTCTCTGCCGCAGGAGAGGGGGGAGCATCAGGAATGGCAGAGGAGCTGTTGGACAGAGAAGGCCAGAGGGAATGACAACACACATCCTTTTGCTATTGTGTTGGGGAAGGAGAGAAGGATGGAGGAATAGTCTTGATGGCTTAGGCCTGATAAAAGAGAGAAACAGACAAAAAGAAAAAGAAAAAAAAGAAGGCACACATCGTAAGATTAAGAGCTCTGGGTTGGGCTTCCTACTCTAGACATCTACGCTTTGATAAATTACCCATGACTTGCACTAGATTCAGTAACTTCCTGCAGATTGGAGGCTGATTATTCTTTTTCTAAACCCTAATTTAGTAAACGGTAAATGATACGGGAGCATCAGTCTCCGATTCTCTCTGAAAGATTACATCTGTCTTAGATGCTACACTAGCAGGTAAGTGAAGCAGTAGGTGCTGGCTGCAGTCACCGTGACTCAGCTGTTTCTCTTTCCTCTTGGGGTACCAGAAAGGCTGAACTTGGCACACAGTGCCCAGCCGGTGACTGTGCACTGCAGACGTGAGACATCTGCAAGCAGCAGCACTGAAATGGGAATACTTCGATAACTATCACACTGATGGTGGGACATGAATAAACCTAAGTAGTATACATTTCACAGAAGCTGCATCTAACACACGATCCTCCACCTACGTCCTCACCTGACTAACAAACTAATCTATTCTACTCATCGAGTACCTAAATACCAACCCACCCAAGCTTATTGTGTGGAGAGGGGGAGAGTACAATCCACTGAATGAGAAGAGCAAATTTGACTGACAGGCTGATTGGTTGTCATGGCAAGAGGAATCGACATGGAGGCACGTTATTGACAAACACAAGGGGGGGAAGGGGGATGAGGAAAAAAAAAAAGTCAGAAGGTGAAATCTGGAAAACATGCAGCTAAAAAGGCAGCATATTAAAGCAGACCACTTACAGACACACAGGAAGTGGAATCATGCATTTTTTTTTTTTTTAAACAAGAGCCACACATACACGTCAGTAATTAACCTGTACACAAGCACAAACGCGCTGACAAGCTGTCGTCTCATGGTTATTTCCTAGACAAGCGCCACTTTAATAGCAAAACAGGAAGTGCTTTTTGAGACATCTGAAGCATGTAAACAACTTCCACAACGTTAATGACACAGCAGACTGAGTGCAGAAGAAAGAGGAGATGAGACTTTAAGCAAAGGTGAGTGACAGCTCTGAACCACATCACCACGCGGCAAGACACAAGTAGACTCTTTCCTACACTAATCTTTGAAAGACAATAACCATTTTAAGCTGTGTAAAACGAATGGATGGATGGAATTTGTTATAAATAAAAACAAAACTTGCTTAGTCAAAAAGCAGAAGTTAACATGACTAGAAAATAGTCAGAAAAAGCATGAGAATGTCATGAATATATTTTCTGTTTGAACTGAGTCAGTTTAACTCCTGCTGCTATAGCTACACGCTGGCTAATGAAATGCAGGCACACACACAGACACACACAGACACCTCTGGATGCCAGGCCATGTTTCAAAGACAGACAGGTGCACGCTCAGATGCAGACACACATGCCGTTAACATTTGCTGCAGTGCGCTGTGAAGCAGTGTGGAGTAGCCGTGTTACGCTTATGAACATGTGCAGAGCAGCAGACATCAGGTTAAAGAAAAGACACTTCTCAACCAAGTGAAAACACACTGAACACATGACGTGCGTTAGTGTGTGTTGTTAAGGGGAGGGGAGGCCCAGCGGGCTGGCATTGCTGCATGCATGTTTGGACTGGGTTGGCGCAGCGGAGGGCGTGGCTGCACTTAAGTGAGGGGTGAGGCACAGGCTCAGATGAGGCATCCCTGCCAACGCTCTCATGCCTTATGCAAGTCTCATTATTTGGGGGTGAACTGCGCCCCAGCAACAGCGGTGCCAATTTGACTGCATAGAGCGCCATGTTTTATAGCCTATTTTCTCACTGTAAAAGGCCAAAAGTGCAGCTAACAGCCAGAGTGAACATTACAATAAGGCAGCAGGATGAACTCTTACATATCATCCACTCTGATTACTGAGCAGAGGGACAAGCAGAGGCACGAGCACCGACGATATCAGGAACCTTGTCAGTTGTGCTTAATGGCAGAAACATGACACATCCTATTAGAGATTTAGACAGGCTATATCTCTGAGCATATGAATGTTTAATGTGTTGCCAGGGTGCCACAGTCTAAACCTGTGCCTCATAGTTACTGCTTCACTTGTGCAAAAGCATCGCCAGAAAAATTGCCTTTATTAAAAAGGTTAACATGGAGTCCAAAACTGAGTTTTGATGCTGTCAAAATAAAGAGGGTGCAGCATGCCAAGACACTCAATCAGCGTTACACTTTGAACTTGCAGCTAAATCTCATGGTGGTATATTCACAGGGAGATGGTGGACTGGTACAGGTATAGCTCACTGGGTGGAGCCCAAATCGAGAACAGGCTTTTGAGTGGATAATCCACTAAATCAAAATAAAGTGTGCTTCAATGTGATGACTCGCATAATTACAAGGTCATCCAGGTGATTTGGTAAAGTCTGGACTCATTGAGGGCTTCCTGACGGGCTCTGAGCCAGCGGAGTCGCTGTCCTCACTGCACTAACCTAACAGAAAGGAACCCTCTCGGCTCTCCTTTTAAACACATAACACGTCTTTGTCCTTTATTCTGAGCATCCTGTACCAGTACACCCTCGCTGTGATATTACCAACACAGCCTCGTTTTTCCAGAGAGGCCAGCGGACACGTTGACTCAACCATAGTGGATTTGTACTCACCCCGTTCCACTCCACGCCCATACTCACTTCCTCGCCGGTCTCAGAGCCGCTCTCATACTTAACGCTGGCGAGACTGTCCCTGCTCTTCCGCCTGTCGCCCTCTGTATCTTTCAGGATCTCCACCACACGTGTCTGGTGGATTGGGTCGATGCCCTGATGGGTGCAACACACAGATGCAAGAAAAAAGAAACAAAAAACAAAACAAAAACAGTCAGAAGTAGCACTGATGTAGCCGTCAGCATGTCGATATTGGCAGGAGTGCAAAGTTAAATGGAGGAATTAAACGTGATTTCATGTTTCCTTTCCCCTATTAATGCTTTCAAAGCACTGGGACACGTTTTAAATGACTGTGAGATGGGAGTGATGTTAGGGGAGAGAAGTGGAGGCTCTAGTTAGAGACAAATCAACTTACTGTGTTGCTCTGGATCCATAGCAATGTAGGGAAAGGGAAAGAAATATCATGAGATTCACTGTGCTAACATGGGGAACATATTACTATTTTCACGTAGAAAACTATGCTGACCTGCTTGCGAGACCTCGCAGCGCACTCTTCCAGGGTCTCAGCAGCTTCTAGCTTGCCCTGGCGGCGGTACAGAGCCCCCAGGTTCCTCAAGGTGGTGTTTACTGTAGGGCTGGATGCACAGACAAGTTTCGTTATTTGAATCTGAACAAAGCAAATAAAGTTACATAAGTTACACAAGTCTAAAAATAATAATATTTTTACAAAAAAAAAAAAGCTTCCGATACAAGTTAGTGACATACAAAGCAAATTAAATAATAAATTTCTGCCTTTGTCACGTGACCATGTTGTATAAAACACTCTTATCAGTCTCCGCCTCACCTATTGACTTTGCAGGCCTTGTACCAGCCGCCGTACTCTCCGTATGGAGTATTGTCTCTGTGCCTGCCCTGGAAGTAAATAAGAGAGAAGAGGAAGAAAAACGTGAAGGGGTGTGGTTCAAATGAATGAGCAATATTGTGTTCCTGTGTTTATGTTTAACTATCATTTAACTTCCGGGGATTAGTTCAAGGATTGCATTTCTATTATGACGAAGTGGCATGCTTTCCTCATTTCTCAGCCTTGTGTTAGAAAAGCGGTTTGAAACAAGTTTTGTTTGTTTAGCTTTTGCTCAAATTCACGCGAGGACGGTTACAGAGAGCCGCTCACCTTGCTCTCCTCCCTTTCCTCGGCGTGCATCCAGATGGGCTTGTTGTCAGCTGCAGACAGACAGGAGAGATGGTGTATGCGTTGGGATTTTAAATAATTAGCCTCATGCCTGGAAAAGTGAAATCAGCTACATGTGGTGGAAGAGTGAACGTGTGTCGCTTTGGCTAAAGAGTGAATCTGGAAACATGTGACTGAGCCATTTCAGAAGGAGGCAGAGCTGCGAAGGGGTAAAGGAATTATTAAGTATTCAAGTGCTGTACCGTCACCAGTGGGTCGAAAATGAATGTGGGTTCAACGGGTTATTCCAGTTACTACCATAATGGATTTTATAACATTTCTGAGGCTTCATATTTTTCCAAGTATTCACCAGAATCCATCTGAGATTTTAGACTGATGGCACAGTAGATCTGACCAAGCATTAAAAAAGTCAAGCATTATTAACTATTTAAGCCAACAGAAATAAGACTTAACAGGAAGTGAGGTCATGACTGAGGAAAGTCTAGCACCCATCTTGCTGACACCCTGGGACAGTTACTTATACCTCTGTGCATGTGCGAGCACATCAAATATTGGGCTGATTCGGGTTTCCAGGTCAGGTGGTGTAAAGAAGGGAATTTATTTATGACATTTTGTTTGCAAACTTGCAACTCATTTAAAAGATCATTACTGGTTTAGGCAAACATCTGCACCTGCTTGATGTGCTGGTGGTTTAGTAATAGAGTACGAGTGTAACAGCTTTAATAAATTTACTGCAGATTCGTCCCCAAACAAATTACAGACAGTACAAAAGCACCATTAAAATTGTTTTTAATGGTGTAGAGAGGAAGACGATACTACTGTTGAGGTAATAAAGACAAAGAAGATAAAACATGATTATTGCATAAAGTGCTGCCACCTTAAGAAGAAAGAATATTTATGGTTAACTGTTGCTGCTTCAAGTTGCGTCACCTTAACCTTCAAAGCACTTTAGTATTAAAAAAAGAAAAGAAGAAAAAAAAAATCTTACAATATTATCAAGGTAAGTGACACACAAAGAATAAACCTCTCTGAAAAAGTTGGATGTTTTTGTCAAAAGGCGTCAGAGCGCTGCTTTGTGCCAAGTGACTTTTATTCCTTTTTCAAAGCAGTCAGTCTAATCCATGGAGGAAAGCCAACAAAAAAGCTTACTTTAAACCAAAAGAGAAGAAAATTGCAAGAGTTCATCTTTCAAAGCAAACTCTTTATTTCTTCAGAAAGATCGAGTCCTCTGAATGGTGAAGCTTGGTACCGTGCTTAGACACAAGTCCACTTTTTAACCACCTGTCCATCACTGCTCGCTGGTGTGGCACAAACAGTGGATGGATAAGAAAAGTGAAAAACAACAACAAAATGATGCTGAATTACTGAGCTGCAGTTCTCCTGAGATCATTTTATAGTCATTCACTGGTAAGAATAAAAATTCTCATTTGTACTAATATAATTAAACATTTACTGCTATACATGCACGCTCCAGTAGCCATTATATGACCTTACCATCAACAGATCCAAATTCTTTCTCATGAGCACGAGTCAGGATCTCTTTGTAGAGAATCTCAGCCTCCTTGTATTTCCCCTGTTTGAGAAAGCAGGATGCCTGAAGAACAAAGAGGTAAAAGGGGATTTTAGTGTTGAACCAAACGGGCTTACTGGATCAGATTTTGCCTCCCTCGCTGTACATAAATTCTCTCCATCATCAGTGAGGCAGTGCGGACATAAGTGAAAAGGAAAGCCTTGAAGATGTAGCAGAACAGCAGATAAAAGACTACTAACCTTGTGCTCTTTAAGCAATGCTAAGTGACACGAAACAGTTCTTTAAACACCTTTTGAGGTGACAAATCTTATGCTGCAAGAGTAAATTGATTGCTAACTTTTATAAAAATCTTGTGTTGAAGTAAGTCGTGCCCTTTTGAAAGAAAAAGGGAGGGGAAAAAAAAACAAAAAAACAGTTGAGTTTAAAAGACATTTCAAGTGGAATCTTTGCAGGCTGGCACCAATATACAAGCTCAACACCTCCGCAGAGACCAAGGCTGACAGAACAAATGATCGAGTCTGTTGGCAACCAAAGAAAACTCTGCCTGCGTTTACCTCGTTACACTCACAGCTCAACAGAGACTGCAGTTCTTATCAACAAGTACAGCATTAGAAGTGAAAGGTTTGAAAGAAAGACGAGAAAAAGGACCATGCGAGTGGATTTCCTGTCAACTTCTCGCTCACCAGGTTGTTCTTGGTTTTGGCCACATTTGGATCATCTGGGCCCAGCCTGGACTCGTAGATCTCCAGGGCACGACAGTAGTAATATTCCACCTCCTCATATTTGCCCTGATTCTGACACAGCAGGGCCAGGTTGTTCAGCTGTTTGGCCACATCTGGGTGGTCCTTCCCCAGGACCTGATGGATATCAGAAAAGTATATGTTCAGGTTGTCTTTCTGCCTCAGTGCATCTCTCCTTTCTATAGCTCCAAATCCTGTTGCTGCTTTCACCAGGCAGCACGTCAGCCTGCTGCAGGCACTCAGGAGATCTAATAAAAGGCTGGCCGATCAATAGCGAGGCTACAGAATAGAGCTTTCGGGCAAAGAGAGACTCTTTGTACCATGCTGAGCTCGGTAGTTTTGTCATGTCTCCTATCCATCTCCTTCCTCGCTCCCCCAACGCCTGCTATCCATTTTCAGCTGCGCTCTCAATTAAACCCTAATTCCCTGCTGACAAAGGAATGGCCCCCAGTGGAAACTTCACAGACAATTTAAGAAAATCATTTGCTCTTTTTCCTATTTATAGTAGCTGGTATTACACTAGCTTTGACTGACATTTTGGAAATGTTACCACTGTTAATTACTTTATAACAATGGGCTAATTGTTCACTGGTTTAGCCTTGAGATGAGACCTCGATAGCAGTGCCCTGCTGGTGCAATCCAGGGATATGGCCTACCTTTTCTCTGATCTCTAGAGCTCTCTTACACAGAGGCTCGGCCTCCTTGTACTTCCCTCTCTTTCCATACAGCACGGCCAAGTTATTCAGGGTGGCAGCAACCTGGAAAAAATAAAAACCAGAATGACTGTACTGGCAGGTTAGATTTCAAAATTCACTGTTTTCAAGGAATTATCATAGTCCGAAAATGTATGCTGTTCAGTGTTCTCAGAAAAACCTAGATAGTAAGTGCCTTGTGACAAACTGCAAAGGCCACAGTGCAGCTGAGCTTTACAGGCTTCCTTTAGGCTTTGTGGGGAGTTTTAGTGCTTCGGTGTTAGTAGTCTTACACATCTGTGCACAAAAAGGAAACGGTGTCTTTTAACGTTTCCCTTTTGGTTGCTGTATTAAAACTGCAAGGATTCAATGGTTAATGCCGGATGTACAGGCAGACACTGAACACTGATGACTGATCTCTTCAAGCCTGCAGGCACATGGTCAGAAATCCATACTTTAATAGTCGGAAAAATCTATACGGGCTGATTGAGTAGGACAGTAAAAAAGAATATTGCCTTCCTATTGAGTCTTTGGGAGTTATGAACAAACAAAAGATAACTAATCTGATCTGTCTAAACATGGATGAGTCCATATGAAGATATGGTAGCCATGGCAACCGTGAAGTCTTACAGCAGGATGGTCCTTGCCCAGGGTTTTCTCACGGATGGATAGAGCGTCGTTGAGCAGATGGGCTGCCTCTTTGTATTTATTCTGATCCCTGTGCAAAGGAGAAACAGAGAACACCATGTGTAGCTCAACAAATAAAACAGGATACACGGCACCGAAAAGCCAAACACAGTATGTTTTCTAACCTATACACCAAAGCCAAGATATTGAGCATGGTGGCCACATCAGGGTGATCATGCCCCGAGGTCTTCTCCAGGTCCTCCAAAGCTTGCTTGCACAGGGGCACGGCCACCTCGTACCTGCCCTGAGAGGCATACTGGATGACCAGGTTGTGCAAGGTTCTCAGACGTGCTGGGATCTCATAGCCTCCCTGCTGGGCTGCGACCACGGCTGCACTGTTATGTTGGTGCTGCACTGTGGGGGACAAAGGAAACGTGCAAAATCAAAAGGTCAGATTGGCTCTAGTGAGTAGAAAACTGTAACACACACCACTGTCCTGGAATAAGGTAGCCAGGTTATTTTACACCGAGATCATGCATGACACAATTTATTCAATATTATCCCGACAGCAAACCAAGAAAGACAGCTCTCTCTTATTCAGATAATCAGATGAGTCATTGTTGCCGTTTGTTCTTACTTCCTTGGCCGTGCTCCTCCTCATCATTGGGGAAGAGGTCATCCAGGGAGTCCTTTGGTGTTTCTCTGTCTTTCTCCTCCTGCTGAGAGGATGAAAAACCTGCCAGTCAGACTCTCTAACGAACAACAGGTATAATTCAAGAGTTGCCTTTATCAGACATGTGAAATGTGTGTTAACGTCTAACAGGGAGAGATGAGGCGAGCCTGTTATTTAGAAAAGTGAAGATTTCATTTACCACCATCCTTAATAATACATCACAAGGAGTAAATTTCAAAGATGAACAAAACAAATTATTTTAACAAATACAAAAATGGTAATAATCATCATCATAAACAATTAGGATGGGAACATTAAACAGACTATTCAAGAATTATTTCCCCTTGAAAGGATAAATGAGATCTTAAGGATAAACTGCACTCATCCGTCGTCACTAAAAGATTTCTTTAATGTGGAAAATGGAAGACAAGAACTTTCCGGCTCTGGCTGGATGGGCCCCTGCTCAGCTAAGCAGTTAGAGGCTGTAATAGCCTGCATCCACTATCTGTGACTAACAATATGGTAAGAAAATAGAGAGATTTATCCTTGACACCAGATCAATGAGGACCACACCAGAATGGCTCATTCCAGGAAGGAATGCAAAGTTTTCTTGTTTTAACGAAAACAGTGAGTTTTTTTTCCTTGCGGCCAATTATGCTGACAGTCTCGTGTCCTTCAGAGTTATATCAGCAACTACAAGAAAAACTAAAGTCTTTTTCCATTTCCCTTCTTATGCTAAATCCAACTTGAATCTATTTAGCTGAAAATGTTCCAGTTAAGAACATAAATAAGGACGAATATATTTCCTACATGCCTCTTGCAATACAGACCATATACACACAAAAATCAGTTCTCTTCAATGTACCAATCTAATCCCACATTAAGGCCTATAATCTTTGTATAATCATTACTTACAGTGGGTGAGACATCTTCATCGTATTTTTTGAGCTGGTTCATGAACTCCAGGTGCTTCTTCTCCTCTTCCAGCTGGGCCACGCTCTGTTCACTCTTCTGCAGCTTCTGCTGGGTGTTGGCCAGCTCATCCCGCAACCACTGGTTCTCCTGGCAAAGCCTCCTCACCTGTGCGCGCAGCTTCTGCTTTTCCGACTCCACCGCGTTCAAGTGGTTGGACAGGGCCATCATCACCTGGGATAGAGACAACATTGAAGAGCAGCGATATTTATCAAGGACAAAATGTTACGGTGACAGGGCGGCAGAGTATAAACTGGGTCTGAATTTCAGTGAATCATGATCACAGCACAGGCTCAGTATAGAATGAGGAAGCTGTGAGGAAGCAGGAACAACCAAAGAAGATAATAAAACAAATCTACCACTTTAGAAACCCTTCTGTTTGTCTGACAACACACAAATTTTTCTTTCACTCATATCATCAGCGTGGTTAAACTGAATCTCCTCTTTAGGTTCAAACATACAATTCTGTAAATCCTTGTAACTTCTCAGTCATACCTGTGCTTCTCCCAAGCCCAATTCAATCATCTCCACTGACTTGCGGAGAAGATTGGACTTCTCGTGCACCAGGTTGGCCTCTTCATCCTTCTTTAGGCACTTGATGGTCTCCAGGAGGCTGTGAAGGATGGAGTTATGCTCGTTCTTCAGGGCCTCGAGACCCTGGATCACGAGCTTTGTGTTCGAGATGATCTCCTCCTGAGAAAGCTTCTCCAGCTTCTCTTCCCGTGGGTACACCATGGTGGACATCTTTTTAGCTCAGGGAAACCTGTAAAAGATTGGAGGAAAAGCCTGAGACACTGTAGGAAAATTCCAGCAGCAGCTGTAACAATTTCATAATGATGTGTCAAACATACAGCTGTGCTTGCTTAACACAGAACAGAACCTAAGAGCACAGCTGATTTGGCTCAGCTCACTGCAAATGTCAAAACACGTCTCAGTACAGTTCCTCTCTTTAACCAAATACATCTTTAGTTTTTAATGATCATTTACACAATTAGCACTTAAGGCATTCTCTGATTATGTATGTTCCTAATTCTGACAGATGCTACTCTGCTAATAAGATCACAACCTCATCCTGCAGCAAGGTGATGGCAATAAAAGGGGAAATGAATGCATGTTTATTGCTACAGCTCAGATTAGAGATTCAAATTTCATAAGAGAAGTACGTCAGCAGTTGTATAAGCACACAAATTGAGCACAAACAGAAAGAAAGAAGGGTGGCTACATAAAACATAACATATATATATATTATATTGCCTAGCTGAGAGCCATGGGACACTGATGGAGCGACTGCTGGGACTTGGCACCTATAATAAGCTCAGGCTGGGAGCAGGGCTGCAGCTCGCTGTGTAACACAGGGCACACAGCTTCTGCAGTATGGTTTCTCTCTGGTGCCAGCACCCAAACAGAGGCCAGCCATGCTTGGTGCATGATTCACTGGCGACTGAAGGAGAGAATGATGTAGCAAAAGCTTCAGCAGCACAGCAGCTGGCCAACTCGACAGATTTTAAAAACACCTCTGCGAGTTAGTAATGTGATGGTCGTTTTTAGAAATGTCAGCCCTCGGGCGAGTCCATGGAACACTTTACCTAAATAACATAAAGATAACTTATGACTCAATGAGCCACATCACTACTGGCTACATCATGCAAATGTCAGTGCAAAACGCAGCCCTGCCCTTCCAGCTGGGGTGCAGCCAGTGTTGGAACTACTGCATTCTGCATTTTAACAGCACTGAGGAGAAATAGTTAAGGAAAAACGGGAGCTTGCAGTAACAAAAACACCAGCTGAGACCCATCCGCAGTAAAAAATAAATAAATAAAAATACACCATTAGTGAGCCACTCCCTTCTTTACCACTTCCAATTGTCTTTTAAAGCAGCAGAGAAAATAAACAGACTAAAAACAGGCCCAAAGAACTGCAGTGAAGAGCTCTTTAATTTGTATTGTGACAACAGGAAGCATGATGGCGGGGGCGTATTTGGCTTAATTCAGGCACAACCATTAATGAGTTATCAAGATAGTTGCTGATTAATTTCTCTTGGTGGACTAACTGCTGCTTTCTTATGTCCTTAAACCTCCTGTAAAGATGACTTTATCTGCTTGCATATTCTCAGAGGACTTTGACTCAGCTTTAAATCAAACATGGTAAACAAACCCAGCTGGTTTACAGCTAGTTTTGGGCAATCATGTCCCTCCTGTGCATGTCACATCATGTAACTGCAGCTGGGCTCTGTCATGAGGGTGTTATTCATTATACTAATATGTACCACGCCGAACAGCCAGCCAGGGGCCAGCTGCTGTACTTGCCTAGTGGACAACTGAATGCCAATGAGCCTGTGGAAAGCAACAAAATAAGCAACTGCTGGGGTCTCCGGCTGGGCAGGACAGCAGCAGGGGCCGATAAGAGATGGGTGACCTAAAACTATTTTATATGTTATGGGGGGGGACACAGAACGGTCTTAATTCTCCCCACCACCCATTTTTCTCTAATTAAAACCTTTGCTATCCTCATGAATCCGACAGATTAAATTAATTTGCGAATTCAAAACAAACAAAAAAAAAAAAAAAAAAGCAAAATTTTCTGTTTTGTGACAAATTTATCTCTAGGGAGAGAAATGACTGAACTCTCTGCACAGCCCAGGTAAAGCATGAAGCCATTTGTTTAAGCTGTTAAAACACTTCAACAATGGTATTTAGCAATGCTGAGCTTATTAGCTATGGTACCACGAGGGGAGCACGCTCGACTTCATATATAACCACCCCCTCTATACTTATTCTAATCGGGGAGCAGTACAATGGAAAATTCAAAGAGACAGCCAACCTCTTAAGAGAAGCCCCCTTTTCTATCCCAAACTGACTGAACTCTAATTAAAAGTACAAAAGCAATCCTACAGAAATATTAACTCTGTAGTGTTGTATTTGGTGCTGGCTTAGAACTGCTTTCACAATATACATTATATAATTATATAATACATTATATAATATGCATTATAAAATCTAATAATAAGCCGTTAGAAGATAAGGGTTTTAGAAGGCGAAAGCAAACATGAAAGCGAACAGAAAAGACTCAAAAGAAAACAAAAACAAAAGAAAAACCCTCACTCAGTTCCATGAAACTCAAATGCCAAAAACAAATCAACTAGAACTTCTATTTGCACGATCAACAGAGATGCCAAAGGACTGAGGCTTCATTAAAGCCAAAGCAAATATTGCAGAGACCCTTACTTTGCATGAAGGCGTGTCAGACAGCTTTATATTTTTCATCTGTGCCTGCAGTCGTTTGA
This sequence comes from Maylandia zebra, assembly GCF_041146795.1. Classification (NCBI taxonomy): domain Eukaryota; kingdom Metazoa; phylum Chordata; class Actinopteri; order Cichliformes; family Cichlidae; genus Maylandia; species Maylandia zebra. The sequence continues at coordinate 25,210,406 of NC_135179.1, read as the reverse complement.
AAGTCTGGCTGTGAGACGCCTCACTCCTGCGAGCACGATATGAAATGTTTTCTTTGAAAGATCAACACTGCTCGCAGATCAAACAGCTTATTACCCTGTAGAGCTCCTCCGACTCAGCTGTTTAACACCTGTATGGATGAAAGCCGGGTCTACAAGAGAAGTGCTTTCATGTGAGCCAGCATCTTTACTTTTAATAAAGCACTCCAATTAGGGAGTTTCTTTCCTCAGACGGCTCGAGTTAATATTTCCCCAAGTGTTTAAAGAGGTATATGAGAAGTCCAGCAGTCCTGTTGTTCTCTGCCCTTGGATTAATCTTTAACATTTACTTTGTTTTATGAGATCATGTGGGAGGGAAATAGCTGATATCATCAAATGGAAACACAAAAATGCAGTATGCTAGCAAAATAAATGAAAGACAACACATCTAGTTTATGACCTCTTATACCAACAAAAAGGCCAACGGTGCTTTTACGTGCCCTCGTGATGCACACGTTACTGTACGCAGCAGTATACATTCACTCGATGCAGGCTTCAATACAAGTGACCTCATCATTGGGTTCAAGAATAATGAGGGTCAAGTATGACCGAAGGTTCTCCAGCTTAAGTCAGGTTGCTAGAAAATGCATACCAGGAAAGCATTTTGAACAAAACTGCCAGCCCACAGCTACATGACCTGCCATTTCAATAAGCACACGACACGCATTGCTTTAACAGACGTTCATCTCGCTCCATGGTAAAGCAGATGGAGTTTTTAAGGAAATGTAGCTTTACAAAAACTGAGGTGGAATATATAGAGGAATAATAGAGCGATGCATGACAAAGTCATTAAACAAAGCGACAAATAGCTGCTAAAGGCTAAAAGCCATTCATCATATTTTCTGCTGCTACAGCTTGTACCAGAAAACAAACCTGGGTTTCAGAAGCAGAGCAGAACCTCACAGTTTGGCACGGGGAAAAGCTGGTGAAATAATGTCCTCCTCCTTGAGGAAAAGCGCTACACACCAGCAAACGGCATCATAAACCTGCCCTCCTAATCCAAAGAGAGATCCTTTGTTTTGTTTTTTTTAAAACAAACAAACACAAAATAACACAATAAACGTTCAGTGTGAAAATGAAGCGAATGGAAATGAAGCTGGACAGTAATGAGAGTGACGAATGCTAATTTTGGTGAGGATGAGGACGAGGAGCTGCCTGCGGGATGATGTGACCTTCCCCAGTGCTTCGTCAGAACAACCAGCATCAGCTTGGGTGCACGTCGGGAGACGGGCCCGCCCACAGAGGGACAAAAACAGAGGAGTGCAGAGGAGCAGGTCAGATGGGGGAGGGAGTCATCCCGATCTAGAGCCTGCTCCTCTCCTCTATACTCATCACACACAAAGGAAGAGACCTAATGAGGCACAACAGAACAGCCTCAGTGACACAGGCTCAAAATGGTCTGGCATCCTAGGAGCTCTTATATCAATACTGAGCTTATTTACATATAATACTCATCATGGCACTAAGAATGAAATGCCTCATATACCGTTTACCTTCAGCACGTCAGAAAATATTTACACTGCCATGATACGTCACTCACACAGTCGCCTCGCCCGAGCGATGTTCATAGGCTGACTCGTGCAGCAGGGGTGTGCAGTTGAGCACTGGATGGTTTGAATACTATGATTAAAGAAAATCATAATTCACAAACTCCAGGATCTCAACAGATGTGATGTGTGGACTTTAAACTGTGACTCACACCAGTTACACTCATATGTACAGACGCAGCCTAAAAATAATCTGAAAAATATAAACAGAATAGGCACGATTTAGCTCTTGTTACCCAACTTGGACCGGGAAGACAAGTTAGATGAGTCATTCTTGAAGAAGGCTCAAAGGTCATACAACTGCAATTACAGCACTTCCCACCATGAGGCCAGTATGAGAGCAGGGAACAATGTATTGAATGAAATACAATTTAAACAGAGGTCGGCGTACTCCATATTGACTGGCTCACTCCCCTCTAACCGGTGGAAATCTGGGCCTCGTACCTTCATCCAGAAGCTACAGCCTTCATTCGTCTCCATCTCCCGGGATGCCTTAAGATTCACATTATTACTTTACTTCTCGGCCAACACCATCCTCACTCCGTCTCTTTTCTTCTAACCCATCTATCATCACTACCGTCACTTGTGAAGGTAGTGCTTTCCCCCCCACTGAGATCACAACAGTGGATTAACGCAATAACAACTGGCATAAATGTGGACGCTCTGCTACCAACTTTAATTTCGTAGTCATTTTGTTTTGTCTGTGAGGCAGGGTTAAAAACTCTCATCTTAAGATAATAATCTAGTCTTCTTTAAAATTGTCTGTGTTTAGTTGTAAACAATCCTACTAGCCTACCCTTTTTGAGAAAGGGTGTGATGCATACTGGGAGAGGAAATGGGGGGAAAACGGCAGAGAGGAGTCAGCAACTTCCTAGCCAAGCCAGTGGGAGAAACCAAAACCATCTCCCAAGGGGACGCCTTTCCTGTCCACTTGGTGAAGTTTGACACCACCGGATTAATAATCCTTATTTCCTGCACAATAAAACAGCAATCCAACACAGTGTCGGTATCACTGTGAGAGACACAAAGGAGAGCCAGCCAACCCAGAGGGTGTGGCAGGGCCTGGAAACAACCAGCAGGGAGGTGCCACTGACTGTCCTCAGTCATCCATCACTACACAAAACCAGCAGCTGGAGGGCTGCTTCCCACTAATGGCTGTCTGACAAATGAATATGCCTGCGTATTGCTAGGAAAAAAGAAGAGATGTTCACTTCAGCATCGTACCATGCCGAGGAGTATTATTCAGGAAAATCAGACACCTGTGACGAGATCGCAGTTCCCCACAAACAAGCCGAGAAGATAATGACGGGAAACAGCTGAAAACAGAGGCGCCATCCTAAAGTCGTGGTAGTTACATGTTAATAGCACTGCACTGCCGCTAATGTGGACAGAAAGCTCTGTGTACATTTTGACATCACTTCAAAGCGCAAAACACACCAGGTAATCTGACATCTGACGCTTTTCTAGAATAACACAATTTCATATAGCTTTAGCCATCCATGACATTTTCTTCTTTCACCTACCAATTTCGTTATGATCTCTAGGGTCACACTTGAATTTTGATGGGTTTACCGTGGGTTTTTTAATGATCGAAGACTCTTTAGTTTTGAAAGCTCTTACTGCCCGATCTGTGTAGAGCTCCGCTCAGCGCCCAGCTAGCTCTCAGCTAGCCAGCGATAGCGTCACCACTCCCCGGCTAAATGTCGCAAGTTCATCCTTTTCAAAGCGCAGAGCTGCTCATTTCTATACGCAGCATCTAAAATCCATGCTCCCGAAGCACACAACCGCACACACAAGCTCACACAACACTAACGTTTCACGGAGAAAATACAGCTTTTCACTTACCGAGAGCTGGGACTGACGGCTAGCTCAGCCCCTTTAAATCCAAAATGTCTCCGACACGGCAGCTACCCAGAAGCCTCTGCGACTGGCCAGACCGAGAGTGACGTCATGCTTACTTTTCGTCACTTTTCGTTTATCTATCTAATACATAACAAGATAGGGTCACCCATATAACCCCAGAACAACAAATGGACATAAGTGTGGTTTGTTCGGCTTAATTTTTTTACTTACAAAGAAATCCCAGTACGCTATGAAAGCCCATAAATGACTCTACAGCAGAATTCAAATTAGGATGTAGCGCCACCTGGTGGATATGAGTATTTAAACTGTAGCAGTTTGGAAACATTTTCTAGTATATTTTTGGTCAGATGATGAAGCTGAAAATATGAATTTGTTGAGGAAAAAGACACACAGACAGACAAATAGGTCTCTTTCAATCACAGTATGAAGGATATTGAACACTAGATAGAAATATGTGCGTTGTCAGGCTGGATGAATAGTTCATTTCCCAAGCTTTTACAATAGAATAAAATAGAATAGCCCTTTATTGTCATTGTACATGTACAACGAAATTGTGTTTGCTCCACACCAACTATGTTGGAATTAAATATAATTGGCAGACAGCAAGAATAAGTAGCATACAGGAGATATACATTCAAGAGGGATATATACAAGCAATAGAAAGGCACACATTGGAGAAAAAGTTGCAAAGTGCTTGGAGGTAGTGCAAAGAAAAAGACTTGGCCTGAATAGAGTCCGTGTGTCTGTGAGTGCCCTGAGTGATTAGGGTTACTCAGTGTTAGTGAGTCTGGAGGTGTGGAACCTGACTGACCTGAGGCGTCGACCAGATGGCAGTGGGTCAAACTGTACGTGGTGCACGGGGTCACCTATGATGGTCCTGGTTTTTCTGAGACAGGAGGATCTGGTGATGGGCTCCAGGGGTGGCAGAGGGCAGCCAGTGATTTTTTGGAGCGGTTTCAATGACCCTTCCTGTTCTCAGTAGGGCCCCTGCGTACCAAACACCCAGGCATTGGAGAGCACACTCTCCACTGAAGAACAGTGGAAGGCCACCAGCAGAACCAACGCCCTTCTTTACCAGGGTGTTGGTGTTGTGGGTCCAGGTGAGATTGGTGGAGAGGTGGGTGCCCAGAAACCTGAAGCTGGAGACAGATTCTACCCATTCTCCAGGGGGGGAGTGGACCTGTCTGTGCCTCCTGAAGTCCATTATGAGTTCTTTTGTTTTAAGGATGTTAAGCATCAGGTTATTTTCTGAGCATCAGTGGTACAAGTTCTCTACCTCTGCCTTGTGCGCGGTTTCATCTCCATCAGAAAGGGTGGTGTCATTGGCATACTTGATGATGACGTTGGTTGGTTGGGTTGGTGTACAGGGCTGAGAACGTGGCCCAGCAGGCATCTGGTGCATAGTGACAGAAGGGGGTAGGGTGGGGGCCAAGTGGGACTGACTGAGGCCAGTTGGTTAGGTAAGGCTTCTGACACCAATGCCAGCTGACATTGTTTGCACTTCTTTGTTGTTCAGAATCTTATTTGTATTGTTAATACTTGCTTTAATTTTTTTTAAACTTTATTCTGTTTTTATTTTTGTTTATTAGGTGCTTTAAAAAATAAACTTAAAGGCAAGGAATGTCTACTCCATTTTCTCCAGATACAGAGAAATGTATTAATCAAAACTTTGCATATTTGTCATATGGTTTGATATTTGTATGAAGGCAAGCCTGCCCTCTAGAGGCGGAGTTTAATCTAGCTGTCCTTAATGCAAGCATTTAAACAAGAGAAGCTACAAATGCAACAAAAGGGTCAGCTTTAACTGACCTGCTATGCATTTTCACTGCTATGCAGATGACACCCAGCTCTATCTGTCCATGAAGCCAGATAACACACACCAATTAGTTAAACTGCAGGAATGTCTTAAAGACATAAAGACCTGGATGGCCGCTAACTTTCTGCTTCTTAATTCAGATAAAACTGAGGTTATTGTACTCGGCCCTGAAAAGCCTAGAAATATGGTATCTAACCAGATTCTTACTCGGGATGGCATTACCTTGGCCTCCAGTAACACGGTGAGGAACCTTGGAGTCATTTTTGACCAGGACACGTCCTTCAATGCACATATTAAACAAATATGTAAGACTGCGTTCTTCCATTTGCGCAACATCTCTAAAATTAGAAATATCCTGTCTCAGAGTGACGCTGAAAAACTAGTTCATGCATTTATTACTTCCAGGCTGGACTACTGTAATTCATTATTATCAGGATGTCCAAAAAACTCACTGAAAAGCCTTCAGCTAATCCAAAATGCTGCAGCAAGAGTCCTGACAGGGACCAGAAAGAGAGAGCATATTTCTCCTGTTTTGGCTTCCCTTCATTGGCTTCCTGTTAAATCCAGAATTGAATTCAAAATCCTGCTCCTCACATACAAGGTCTTAAATAATCAGGCCCCATCTTATCTAAATGACCTTGTAGTACCATATCACCCTATTAGAGCACTTCACTCTCGCTCTGCAGGCCTACTTGTTGTTCCTAGAGTATTTAAAAGTAGAATGGGAGGGAGAGCCTTCAGTTTTCAGGCCCCTCTTCTGTGGAACCAGCTTCCAGTTTGGATTCGGGAGACAGACACTATCTCTACTTTTAAGATTAGGCTTAAAACTTTCCTTTTTTCTAAAGCATATAGTTAGGGCTGGACCAGATGACCCTGAATCCTCCCTTAGTTATGCTGCAATAGACATAGGCTGCTGGGGGATTTCCATGATGTATTGAGTTTTTCCTTTCCAGTCACCTTTCTCACTCACTATGTGTTAACAGACCTCTCTGCATTGAATCATATCTGTTATTAACCTCTGTCTCTCTTCCACAGCATGTCTTTTATCCTGTCTTCCTTCTCTCACCCCAACCGGTCGCAGCAGATGGCCGCCCCTCCCTGAGCCTGGTTCTGCCGGAGGTTTCTTCCTGTTAAAAGGGAGTTTTTCCTTCCCACTGTCGCCAAAGTGCTTGCTCATAGGGGTGTGATGGCATCAGCCACACAGGGGTAAATTAGTCCATTTTTCACTTTATTAGTTTGCTTTGCAGTTTTCTTCATTAATCATTTGGTTAAACCTAACACTGGTATTATGAGGCGCGCACATAGTAGCATTGTGTGGTTTTTCTAAAATGTTTTGTTATATTAATTATGTTTCTCTTTCTTTGAGTTACCTGGGTTTGGGCGGTGGCTGTTTCCTGTCTGGGCAAAAGGCGTGGCTGAGGACTCTGGGGACAAAATGCCTGCTCAGCAGGACCAACCATGGGCTTACCAGGAGCAGGGGTGTTTTAGGCTTAGTTAGGTTATTCTGTGCTTAGTTAATATTAGTGTGTGTTTTTGTTTTCCCCCCTATTGTGTTCAAATGGTTTGGCCAAATCATTATAAAAGCTACCCTCATGTGTCTTTTTAATTAGGTCAGTTTGTGAGTTAAGTTGTGTCTCACTTTGTTGTTTAAGTTTTGGAAATTACTTTTTGTAGAGTTATATGACCTGTTTTATGGGCCTGCTAAGTATGGTTTTGAATTTTGTTAATTTTGGACTTTTTGAGGGTTAAAATAAAGAAAACCCTTTTTGAAGATATTTTTTCTTGTGTCCTCTTTGCTTTGGCTGCTTGGTCCCTCACAAGGGGGTCATATGATTGTTGGGTTTTTCTCTGTATCTATGAAGCGCCTTGAGGCGACTTATGTTGTGATTTGGCGCTATATAAATAAAATTGAATTGAATTAACTTTTAGAAATAGTTATTCGCTGTAACTGTAAAATAACAATTGGTACAAAGGGGACCCTCCGACTATCTGTTAAAAAGACTTTGAAGGGGAGTTGGGGGCATACGTCTAGTGATGGTGAGATGAAGCCTCATGATGAGCTGAAGCTTTCCACCCAATTGGTCGACTCATGGTTCGAAGCGTTGTGATGATTCATTTGCTCTACTGCGCCATCAAGTGGACAATTCAAGTGAAGCGGGCTCTGTGATTATAATGATGTGTAAACCTCTAAACGGAATAAATAAATAGTTTTCATGGTTATTTATCCCGAATATTGTCTCAGTATGTGTGATACAAAAGAGAAAGTGGAAACTATCAGGACGGAGTTTTGGTATGATTGTGTAACTGTTAGCCTCAGACAGTCAGTCAATAGTATAATTCAGATCATAGATCAGTACATTTGCATATTTTTATAACTATAAAAAGAAAGCTGACACTTTCGAGACTTTATCTAATGTGTAAGCATCACAGCAGATGCCTTTGTGTCAACATAGCTGAGGCTAAAACAGAAAAACGATTTTATAAAAATATTCAGCAGTAGATCAAAACCGAAAGAAAACCAATAATCAACAAATGAACATTACCTGATGCTGCTGAATTGAAGCAGAGCAAATTACAGAGGTTTTATTAGAGACACACCTTAGCGTTTTGCAATTTTGCATAATGTTAAAAAGTTTAAATTATTTTAGTAGCCTATTGAACGGCAGAAATTAGGTTTTCTTTTCGGAAGTATTTAAAATGGAAAAAACAGCGGCTGACAGCGAACGGAGGTCTTATGCGTAACAAACAAGCGAATAACACAGAAAACAGATTTTTAGACGAGAAACTGGTCTTGAAGTATACTGTGTGTGTGTGTGTGTGTGTGTGAGTGAGAGAGAGAGAGAGAGAGAGAGAGAGAGAGAGTGTGAGAGAGAAAGCTGTGCATGAAGTGTGATATCCTGGTGAAAGCAAAACAGCAAAAGTAAGAGGAAATTCATGACGATGTTTATGTGAAGCGTAGTTTGGATCTCCTTTTACTGCTGGTTCGGTCAATATATTGTTTGAAGAGAAATAAAACCTGCAGCTTCAGAATCAGCGCAAAAAAGGCATAAACATGAAGCACAGACCCGCCGACGGAACAGAATCGGTGAGCTGTCGGCTTTCAGCCCCGACCGTGTCCCTGCTGTCTGGTGAGAAAGGCGACATCTCACTGATTCTGATGCGTCAGCGGTCCACGCTTTGTGTTTACGTCTTTGTGCAGAATCCATGTACCTGCTTTCATTTACTGTTTCAGTTGTTTGGTGGTGGTTGAAATGTAGTAATATTTATATTAAAAATCGATTCAGGGTTTTAATGAATCGATATCACGTTATCTAAGCTAGAATCGATTTTAATCGATAATCAAAACCTGCTCCTAGTACCTGTGTAATCATGCTACATCTGGATAATGACACAAACTAGTGTTTGGTGCTTCACTTTTTAATAAACTAAAAGACAGAAATCAGATTATAGGATCTGTAGTGTTGTTTATTTATATTATGATGCTTATCATTTGTGATATTTATTACTGTGTGCATACTTTATTAGGAGAGATAAAATAAAATAAAAAATCTCTTCCTTGCTGGTTCGATCGAAGAAGAAATGCTCAAGTAACTATGTAACACGTACGAAATCCAGTGTGATGGGAAATCTGCTGTGTTTTTCTGCCCATTTTATTTCGAATCTGGCGCGAACCGATGAACCCGTCCCTGAATCAGTCACGTGGTACGGACTGCCCGCGAGGCCTCGAACGTCACTGCATACGTAATCAAAGCAAGCCTCGATACGTGCTTCACAAAAACGCCCCCGAGATTGAACATCAATTTATTTTCCACTCTGGAAAAATTTGGCTTTGGCAAGTTTTTCTGTAAAGCTGTCAAAACCTTATACACACATGGCAATAGTTCTATTAAAATGATTAACGGCTCCACCCCGAGATTTGACCTGAAACGTGCTATTCGCCAAGGATGTTCTATTTCACCATATTTATTTTTACTTTGTACACAAATTCTTGCTACTAATATTTCAAACAGTGTTGTACAAGGAATCACCATAGCTGATAAGGAGCTCGTCATCAGCCAGTTAGCCGATGACACCACACTCTTCTTGAAGAATGCAAACCAAATCCCTCCAGCCCTTACTGTGATTAGTGATTTCTCTGAGGCCTCTGGTTTATGCCTAAATCTAAAAAAATGTGAGTTACTAGCAATTAAAGACTGCCCTGCAAATACTATCTGTAATATCTCTGTTAAACAAGAAGTCACATACTTGGGACTGTTAATATCCAAAGACCAAAAATCAAGATGCTCTTCAAACTTCACTCCAATTATACAGAAAACCCTAAAAAAGTTCAACCAGTGGCTGCAAAGGGACTTGTCTTTGAAAGGTAGAGTGTTAATTACTAAAGCTGAAGGGTTATCCCGATTAACATATGCTGCTCTCTCCTTACATCTGGATAAGAAAATTAGTAAAGATATTGACCGTATGCTCTTTAATTTTATATGGAAAAACCGTACGCATTATATTAGAAAAACTGTTGTGATGAATAAGTACGAATCAGGTGGACTTAACGTCTTAGACTTTTCTACTTTAAATAACACTTTCAAAATTAATTGGGCTAAACATTTTCTTAAAAACCCTACCTCTATCTGGAACTTTATACCACATTATATTTTCTCTCGTTTTGGTGGCTTTAATTTTGTTTTAAATTGTAATTACAATGTTGAGAAACTCCCTGTAAAGCTTTCATCCTTCCATAAGCAGGTCCTCTTAGCGTGGACCCTCATTTATAAACACAACTTCTCACCTCACAAATATCTTATCTGGAACAACAGAGATATTTTATATAAAAATAAATCACTTTTCCTGGAAACTTGGGTCCAAAATGGGATCCTATTGGTGGCTCAGCTGGTTAGTAAAGAGGGACAACTACTTACTTACTTACAACGACTTTATTGCACTATATAATTTTCCAATCAGTGTTCAGGAATTCTCAATGGTGCTTGGTGCCACACCCTCAGGGACTTTAATGTTATATAAAAACACTGACAGCTCAATATCTACCTCAGTCACTCTCCCTGATCCAGCTGAGTCACCAATAGGAAAAATCTGCTTTTCACAGGAACTTGGTAACAGCAATAAGAGAATACGTAGTTTATTCCAAGAAGATATCGTCTCTCTCCCATATATAATATCTTATTGGAACCGATATGTTCCAGATATCAAGTGGAAGACAGTCTGGATGGTCCCCCATAAATATTTGATTGTAAATAAGGTGAAAGAAGTCTCATTTAAAATTCTACATAAATGTTATCCAGCCAGTCACTACATGGTAAAATTTAAAAGGGACATAAATACTAATTGTACTTTCTGTGGGGATCATCCAGAAACTGTGACACATCTTTTTTGGTACTGTTCTTTTACACAGAGATTCTGGAAGGAATTTAGCAGGTTTGTTATTGTCCATATTTTAAGGGAGTTTTCTGTTGGTTTAAGTTCCCCAAGAAGTATGATAAATGTTTTTTTATGATAAATTTGTTCATACTTTTAGCGAAATTTTTTATCCATAAATGTAAGTTTACTAACAAAACACCATATTTCTGTCATTATTTTAAGGATGTGGAAATGTACATACAATCAATATCAGACTCCACCAACAAAAAGGCTCAAAACAATATATGTATGTGAATTTTTGCGTGTATTCTTATAATTGTTACCTTTTTCTTTTACCTTTGGCTTTTTGTGTTGATGTTCTGTTGTTTTGTATACTTCATCTGTTTGTATGTTGTATACTCATTGTTTGTTAAATAAAGTTAAGAAAAATAAAAACGCCCCCGAGATTACCCGACACATTCGACGCTTTTTTTTTTCAAAATATTAAACTTTATTAAGAAACAGTATACAGAACATGTACACAATCAGAACAAAATTAACATATGCCAGGGGGTGTAATACAAAGAATTGCAAACATTCAAATAATTTGTAATTACTACAAATAGTAATAGTTTTCATAGCCTTTTTGTTAAGTGATCCACTAATCAATTTTATGTAACATAAAACATCATTATAGTAATGTTTAAAATTAGGTTTTTTGTTACTGTATTTGCATTTGTGAAAATAAAATTTAGCTAAGATAACTAACAAGTTTATTATAAAGTAAACATCTTCTTTTTTTTGCCTTCGAAAGAAACAAAATACAACATTTTCCCATTTCACAGTAAAGTCATTATAGAGATGTCCAGCAATGAATCTACTGAAGTCTTTCCAAAATGTTCTAGCGTATGAACAGATCCAGAAGAGGTGTTGCACAGTCTCAGGATGGCTTCCACAAAATCCACAGTTCACATTTATGTCCCTTTTGAACTTTGTCATGTAATGATTAGCAGGATAAAATTTATGCAATATTTTAAATGAGACTTCCTTCACTTTATTCGTTACCAGATACTTGTTAGGAATTGTCCATACTCTTTTCCAGTTAATGTCACTGACAAAGAAATTCCAATAAGAGACCACATGTGGAATAGTTAGAGATTCTGTCTGGAACAAAGCACGGATATTCTTATTACTTTTACTGTGGTTTGTTAGACAGATTCTTCCTATGTGTGAATCTAAAGGGTTGGGGAGAGAAACAGATGATATGCAAGGTTGAATACCTTTAAAAAGCATTATAATACCCGTAGGTATTGCATCAAATAATATGGCATATTCTTTGGGTGTGGCTGGAAATTTATAGGTGTTTAAGAATTCTGAGTAGGACATAAGCTGCCCATTAGGATTAAACAGCTGATTCACTAAAACAATCCGTTTCTCAACCCACCACATTCGACGCTTCGACAGACAGGACACAGCAATACATACGTCATCACTGCGCGACATCGCGTGCAGGACTGCGAAGGACGCAGAAGAGACGCTCGGGTTGAAATAAGTTAAAATATAAAGGTTAGTCGAATGCTACGGTTAGGTTCGGTAATATCACACACTTGACCTCAGACTAGGGGTTAAATAAGATCTGTTCATTAAAACCGAAAAGAAACGTTACTGAGCTGATGGAGCTGTCTTTGTAGAGAGACGCTAAGCTAGCGGTGGTTCACGTTTGCTTGTCATTTGGTAACTGAAGATATGCTAAGCAGAGCTGAGGCGCATATGCAACCACCGATAAAAGTCAGGCGAACTATCGATTATGTGACCGATTTGTGTCAGCTACAGTCGGGGCCGAAAGCAGGAGAAATGTTAGCACTTACTTGATTTTAAACACAGTGTCTCCCTTCACCAGTCTGCAGGTCCTTGTTGTGATGGCGCTGTCGTGTCTAACTCGAGCCCTGCGCTCCCTGACTCTCTCCCAGCCCGCATTGGTCTCCTCTCAGGTAAAAACGCCTCCTGCCTTGGTCCTGTCAGCCATATTTAGACAGTAAACATGACATCAGGAACAATCTGAGCAGCTCTTTTTGGTGTTGACAGGCAGCTGCATGGAGTAAGCTGGGAGCTCAGGTGCCCAGTAGTGCGGTGATCCAGTGCAGAGGCTTCCTCACCACAGCCTCTCTGGAGCAGAACAGGGTCAGATGGAAGCAGAGGGAGAAGTACACCATCAGGCCTATCGGAATGAAAAAGACAGGAGGCAGAGATCACACAGGTAAAGTGCAGTGGTAAAAAAAAAATAGCTGTATGTTCACAGGATGTTTTTGAGATACAGCCACATAGGGGTTTGTTTCTCCTCTCCATAATGAACCAGGGATCTTTCCCTTGTTTTGCGAATATGTAAAGCACTACACTATGTAGCCACTGTGTTTAAAACAAAAAGATGCCACTGAAGTCAGAGTTTATGGTGGCATTTAAATGCTGATGTACAGCTTTTAAATGCTGCACATCTTCTAGTTTATCAATGAGGACAGAGAAAGCTTTTTATGGTGAAATGGCCCCTTAATGCCTGCTCCCTCTATACCCAGACATCGGTGGATGCAGGGGGTTCACACTCAGAGTGGAGTGAAAGTCACGTGAATTCAGACTGAGGTCACACTGCACACTGTAGTGTGAATGCACCAAAGAGACTTGTCTTCAAAAGAACAGATTAGATTCAACAGATTTTTTATTTTTTGTAGCAGTCTGCTACAGGAAAGGTTTTGTTACATTTTGTAAAACACATTTTAATAGAAACCTGCCTGGTGCTATAGTTAAAGTATGAAATTGTGCTCAAGGTAAAAGTTTGAACTCCTGTGTAGCCTCAGAATTCAAGGCTTGTGGCTTTCTTTCAAGCGTTTGCCGCCCTACTTCCTTCTACAGGAAGAATACGTACACATGGCATTGGCGGTGGTCATAAACAAAGATACCGGTGGGTAGACTTCCATCGTCTACGGTATGAAGCCAACAGAGAGGGCCAGCCTTTTGAGGAGAAGGTTGTTGAAGTGCGATACGACCCGTGCAGGTGAGACCACTTACTGCCCGGAGTCTAATGTGTACGCTCAAAGTACTGAAAACACTAAGCTGGGTTTGTCTGCGTGCAGGTCTGCTGATATCGCCCTGGTAGCTGGAGGTGAGCGAAAAAGATGGATCATTGCAACAGAGAACATGCAGGCTGGAGACATCATTAAAACATCTGGGGTTATTGGACGCATGGCAGGTACAGGATCCAAGTTTTTCAGTTGGAGGTTCGTCGGCCTTCGTAACCTGTATATCTAATGAGAATTGTTTAATTTTGCAGTTTCGGCCAATGAGGGAGATGCTTACCCGCTGGGGGCTCTTCCTGTGGGGACGCTGGTGAACAACCTGGAGTTACGACCTGGGAAGGGATCAGAGTATATCCGGGCTGCAGGTAACCTACTGTACTGTATCCCTCACTATGTAAGCTGCTGGAAGGCGAGGTTGCTCAGAAAAGCTACTAAAGTGAACGCTGTGTTTCATTTGGTTTTCAGGCACGAGCGGCGTTTTGCTTCGTAAAGTAAATGGAACGGCAATCGTTCAGCTTCCTTCAAAGCAGCAGGTTCAGGTGAAGTAATCTGGAATAGGATTACAGCCGCTGTTAAAGACACGTTCAGTTTGGCTAAATGCTGTCTCGTAAACACACACAGGTGCTGGAGACTTGCATGGTCACAGTGGGACGCATCTCCAACGTCGACCACAATAAACGGATCATCGGCAAAGCCGGGCGCAATCGTTGGCTGGGCATCCGCCCTTCCAGCGGCTTGTGGCAGAGGAAGGGAGGCTGGGCAGGGCGCAAGATTAAACCGCTGCCTCCGATGAAGGTCTACATCAACCTGCCCTCAGTCTCAGCGAGCTAACACGGCACATGTTGGACATGTTTAGCGGATTGTAGATTTTTTTCTTTGATCCCTTGGGATGAAATCTAACGTTGTTCTGAGAAATAAATCTAAATAAAGACGAGCCGTTTGTACAGAAGATTAAAAATTTTTATTAAACACAACTGCTTGTGAGAGCATGGAAAGAAACAATATAAAAATCCAAAACATATTTACATCTATAGTAAAACATGCAGAAGTAACCCATATTTTTATTTTTTTTAAGATTTTTTTTTTAGTGGTAAATTTAAAAATACTGTCATGTCATTTAAAATAGGGTTTGTGCAAAGACACTGGGTGGCATTTCAAGTAACCGGAGCAATGAGATGGCATGATGTAACTTTAGCTAGATCAGGAATAGAAGGATCAACGCTGATGATGCGTTCTTTTGTTTGCGGTGCTAAATCACGGTGGCAAAGTGAGCATGCCTGCTCATTGATCCAGCCTTGTTTAATGCCCCCATGCTACCTCTGGATTTTGGGCAAAAAAAAAAAAAGTCTTGAGGTTACATACATTGAAATACACTTGTTATTTAGTATATGAAAAGCTAACCCGCATGACAAATTCCCCTCACATAACTCTGCCGCTGTTAATACTTAATGCTGAAATATTTAAGGTTCGGTTTGCGCTCCTGACTTGAAAGAGGGTGAACTCTTCAAAAAGCAGGAGACGGAATAACTTGACTGTACAAGTCACAGGCAGACACGTGTGGTGGAAGCTGTAAAACAGACCTCAACATTTAGTGGCAAAAAGGTTACGTAACAAATGAGCCATGATGGGGTTTTCAGACCAAACATGGCAGTTAAAGCCATCAATGTAACACATCATCCCTATGGTTAAAAAAAGAAATCAAGAGCCTTCTCCTGACTACAGGTAGTGGTTTAAATTCCAAAAGTAACACCTAACACTTTACCTTGAGAACCAAAGTATGTCCCAATTTGAGCTACAATGTGTGTAAACCCATATGAAAGTGCATCAGGGAAATGTATATGAGGAAAACATACCTAATAGTGTTTGCATTGTACTTCATAGTTATGAGTTCTGGAAATATATTTGGCATTTATGTCAAGAAATAAAGGTATACTATTTGTGCTTTCAATTTAGTGGAAGAGGGAGGGGAGTTTGTGATTCACAATAGTATATCTTGTACATGTTTATATACAATGCTAAAAAAAAAAAAGCCAGCCTATCAAAGCTTGTTAAGTCTTCACTTTATAAAAAGCAACAACCTCATAGAGAAGGCCCTTTGTCCAAAGGTTTCCTATTGCAAAAGTTTCACGTAACACTACTCAGGAAGTACCATCGAACATAGAGCACACCTACACAGACACACGGGGGGGGCAGTGACTTGGACGTCAGGCAAGACTCCATACACTTGTAATCATATTTCCAAAGCGAGTCAGCACTTGGCTGTCCCCTCCCTCCGAGTCAGACGGACTCATTTGTAATATTCCCTCCATAGCCTTATGCAATGCTGAACCCTTTCAGTAACGTGCACATCCAACCACAGTGAAGCTGCAGATTACACAATTGTAATCACTTAGAAATGTTTAGATTTGGCTAAATGTGGAGCGCTAACTGGTGAATTTGTCTCAGAAATCGTAATACTGATCTCCGCAGGGACCACAAACACATCACATATACAATTTGAGTTTTCACTTTGACATACTATGAAGTTAGGCCTGGCCAAGATACTCCTGTGACTGGACTGTTTAAAAAAATAAAAGGACTCGACTTTGGCACATCACTGCACAGTCTAGTTTTTGCTAA